>NC_080483.1:16837500-17147500 GCF_030265055.1 Doryrhamphus excisus
TATTTAATTTTTTTTTTCATTTTTGTTTTTATTTTCACTTTTATTTATTTATTTATTATTTTGGCAGTTTTGGTCCTCCATAAAGGAGATGTCACAAGATTCAAATGTTGCCATATATATATTATATATATATATATTATAAATATTAGCCGCAGGGTTCAAAGTAGAACAAAAACAATTGACTGTATTTTTTGCGCTTTTGATAACCTCAAATAGTCACGCCTGTGCCGACTTTGGCTAGTAACCTAGCCAAACCTAGTAACCTAGTAACTGGACAAAAGCCACATGGTGATGCTCTACAGAAGAGCAAGGTGGCAACCTAAACGCGGTCTCACCTGGCTGAGGTTTAAGGGGCGTGACTGGCTCAGCATCAGTCCGTGCCGCTCCAGGTTCTCTCCTGAACCACTTGGATGCTGACCAGACGTTCTCTTGGTCTTCATGTAGTTCACTAAGGGTAAAAAAAGAGTAACGCTGGTTAACTCGTGCCAAAATGATGGACGGCGCAGGAACAAGCCGACGTCTCACCGGTCTCCGGGCGGCTCCGTGAAGCTGCCCCCCTCTCCGATGTATGAACTTTGACCGAGGGCGCCACCACAGCCAAGGACTTGGCCTGGCGCGAGGACACCGTGCTGGCTACGTTGAGTGTGCGGGGAAGAGGAGTCAGCGGGCTGGCTGTGGAGGAGTCGGAGTCGTGCACCGTCACGCAGCTGATGACGTTGGTGCGCTGGCCCAACCCGACGCTGCGCCCAGAGAGAGAGAAGCGGGTCGAGTCGGGAACGGCGTGTGTTTTGGGAAACAATCTGGCGACGGGTGCCGGTCGGACGCTCACCTGGCAGGATGGAACTTGCGCTCGTCTTCCGTATCGGTGTCGCTGTGGATGGTGATGATGCTGACGGCCGGGCTGGGGGTGTCGGAGATGACAATAGGCTGTGACAAAGTGGCGATGAGGCTGGATGGCGTCACGCCGTTGGTGCCGAGCAACGACGCAGTGGATATACCCCTAAAAAGGACATCGAAACGAAGCCTTCAGCTGGCACTCTAATACTCTAATATTGTTGTGTAGCGTAAATTAGCAACACAATGACTAAGAAGATAAGATCAGTCGTTTGTTGTGATGATGTAAAGCAACGTAAACCCCGACAAAGCATTTCCTGGTCACTTGGAGGTCACTAAATGTCAACAAACCTGTTTCTGTTCTCTCCTCGTCTGGCTTTGACCTTCTTCCTCTCTGGCTGAGTCTTGGGTTGTGTTGTGCTCCTAGAAGACCAGAGCGCAATAAGTGCAATGCAAGTGAATTACACACAATATCCGCCAATCAATTTCTCCTGATGTTGCATCATCAGTAGTCGATCACTAGCACCTTATCAGTATTCAAAGTGCTACACAAAGTATGGAGGACCAAAACTGCCAAAATAATAAATAAATAAATAAATAAAAGTGAAAATAAAAACAAAAATGAAAAAAAAAATCCAAAAATTAAATACACAAAAATAAATATAAATGGAAATAAAAACCAAAAAATATATATACATAAATAAATAAATGCAAAAATAAATACAGAAATAAAAATCAAGATTCAAAAATTAAAAATAAATACAAAAATAAATGTAGAAATAAATACAAAAATAAATATATAAATAGAATTACATATCAATAAATAAAAAAAGCACTCTGCTCTCATATGTATTTATTTCATGCTGCAGACAATGTCAGCTTGAAACGCAGAAGGAAAAACTATTCAAATGAGGGGGCGGTCCTAAGTGTGTCTTGGCTTGAACTGTTCGCCTATTGGTTGATCGACATGTGAGTGCGAAAATCGACTAGGTATGCCTGCAAACAGCCACAGCAAGAGGAAGTCACCACACCACTCTCAATGGCGGTAAATATGGCTGCAATCTCCAGGGATCTCCGTTTGCTAGCAGATATTTCAGATAATGCTTCCCCGGATTACCTGCTTTTCCGGGTGGAAGCCTTATTGGAGCCTGATCTCAATTTCAGATCAATTTCTCCTGATGTTGCATCATCAGTAGTCGATCACTAGCACCTTATGAGTATTCAAAGTGCTACACAAAGAACACTTACTGCTTAATAAAACATGTTACAGGTTAACTAATCAATTACCGACACATGTTTGGGTTTTGTCAACAAATCAATACGTGGTGGACGCACCTCCAGTTGTGCGCCTGCTGAGCGGCGGCATCCGAGTGATGGGATTCCCGCGGCGACTCAGCGACATTAGCCTGGTGGGCGGAGCTGTGAATGGCCACGCCCGGAACCTGCTGCCATGACGACGGGATGAGGATCTGCTGCGTTCCGGTGGGCCAGGCCTGCTAGGAGAAACAGCCCACAAATGGCATTTCAGTACGGCTGAGATCAGTCAGCTCATCTTTATGAAGGCATCGTGATGGGAAGGTTCCACGGCTGGAAGTGGAACGGGTCGGGGCAAAGTGAGCCATGCTGAGAAATATATCCAAATACTTCCAAAAGGCAATCCAATATAGCCAATCTCTGTCGCAGGCAAAGCACAAAGCTAAAGAAGCGAGCAACCTTTCCCAAGCCATTCTCTTATTCTTAGCATTGCCCTGCAACGATTCAACAGGAACAAGATGGTGTCATGCAAAGCACAAACACTGAAGCACTGGAAACAGTTCAGAACATTGAAAAAAAAAACAAAACAAAAACCAACAACAACAAATGGCGCCTGTTAAAGAAGAAACAGAGGAGTTAGTTGCTGTTGTTAACCGCTAACAATGTCGGCTGATAAGCCATCTCGGGGATAATAGCATGCCGCATGTGGTGGGGCTGAAACAAAGAACGCGTCAAGAGTGAGACTGTGGGGGTTTTTAGTGCGCTTTGGAGGAGCATCGTCCTGGGCTGAAACCAAAAGGAGGACAAGACATGAGAAGCTGCAAGCAAAGCGCAGACCAACTCAGCAACGCATGCGCTCCATGCCCTAAGCACACCTAGGGGGAGAGAGTGGGGGAGAGAATGTCAAAGTGAGTGACTGATGCGAGGAGGACGAGGAGGAGGACGAGGAGGAGTCCTTTGGGGGCGAGGAGCTTTTGTCTTGTCTAAGATCGCTGATAAAATGGTGAGGTATATCCGCAGGAAGTGTATTATTAGCATGGCAGTTAATCCCAACACATGTTTTCCTATAAATAACCTAAACCCTGCTGGGAATGCGTGTAATTGTCTCAAATGGGAATGATAGATGCAATGCATACATTTAATGTACAGAAGTAGAGAGAAATTGCAAACAAAACGAAAAGAAAGGACAGTCGGGACAGGCGAGAAGTGGCGTTATTTGGAGAGGAAAAACTGCATGTCTTTCTTCGCGGTTCTTTACCAGCACAGTGGCTGTGTGCTCCAAAAGGGTGGGCCGGCCCACGCCAGCGCCAAGCCCGACCGGTAGAGAATACTGGGAGGCTATGCCTGATGATGGCGGGTGCAGGGTGGCCACCATCAGTGGAGTGCAGGAACCCTGGAGGATGGAGGGGGGGGGAATAGGGGTAGGCAGCGTTAGAAAAGCAAGGTCCTTCAGGGTTCTTGTGTGATGTAGAGAGCAGATAAAGTCCAGCTGTGCAGGCCCGTCTGGACTCCTAATTGGAATATGCACCAAATTCAGCCTCATAGGAGTTCAGCACACCACAGCTGGCCTCCAGCCCTGGATGGATCTGACTTGCATGAAGTTCACAGTCACATCAGTCAAGTGTTATTTTGGTGACACCACGCCTTCAGAATAATCAGTAACAGTGCACTAAAAGGCCAAAATGAACATTTCCTGCTTCATATATGAATGTAACCTTTTTCCCCTCCAACAGGAGATGTGGGGTGTGCTAGCAAACTACCAACTGTGAATGCAAGAAAGCCAACATTTTATTCCATCAAGCTGACATTTCACCACAGCAATGCCAGAAAAGGGCAAAAAACTGGAAAAAAACAGGATGAAAGTCGGTACGGAAACACTTGTGATATATTGAGTTAACCCAACCATGGTTAGCACGTCAGACATGCAAAGGTCCACCAAACCCTTACCTGTGTGAGCATGCTGGGCTGGATCTGCAAGGACTGAGTGGGCTGGTTCTGAGGTACTATAGGTACGGAGTTGTCCATCCGAACGGGGAAGCTGGAGTTCTTGCTGGACGACTGCAGGCCTGGACATCATTCCACAAAACATCATCATATCCTAGTTACATTTTCATGCAGAGGCCTGCATCTATTGCACGACTTGGAAATCCCTTACCTTGAATTGTGGAGGGCGGGCAGACAATCAGGGTCTGTTGGAAGGGTTCCGTCTGGCCACACAGTCCGGCAGGACGTGTCGGAATGGGAACGCTTTGTTGCGTCAGGCCAGGAATGTTGATGGTTGCCTGCTGGTACAGCGCCGGCTGATAATTCAGCAAAGGCACCGCTCCCCCCGCAGAAGGCACCTGTGGAATTCCAATAAAGACATGTAAAGATTCCTTAGCACATAAGAAATAACAACAATGGCCCCGTTCTTGCCTGGTTGTGCTGGTTGAGTTGGCTACTAAAAGTAACAGTCAGGTTGCCGGCCGCAGCGCTGGGAACCGCGTTTGTGGAGTAGAGGGATTTGTTGCTGTCGTAGGTGCTCCGGCGCTTGCAGATCTCCATGTTCTGGAAGCACGACTTCACGCTGAAGAGTAAAAAGCATTTAAAGTCAACGAGAACCCGTCAAAGAACGCTCGCTAAGATGACTTACTGGGAGCTGTGGGGATAATCCATGAGGTGGCTCATTGTGACGAAAGGGTGGCCCAGAGTCTTTGTGGGCGTGATCCTCTTGTCGGCGTCCAGGCGGAGCATCCGCTTCAGGAGGTCTATAAACTCTCGTCTATCGGCTTTCTCGGCCAACATGTCCGTCCCCTCCAAATGAGTTGACAGATTGACCTGAAAAACAATGTTTACAAAATGCATCATAAAGGCTCGGTAGTTAGGACAATGCTTTATTGTGATTGTTAAACTGCGCCTTTTAAAATAACATGCAGACTTAAACCATCATGAGCCACTTCTTTAAATTGTCTGATCCCAACTACATCTGCGTGAAATATTACATTTCTGTAGTAGTATTGTCAAAATTGGAATGGGAGTTGCTAATGTCTAAACCTATGGCCCCATCGTGTTGTCCAGTCCATACCTCCAAACTTATTTTCAAGGCACAAAATGGTTCTTTCAGCATGTTCAAATCGCTATTGTGAGTAGTGCATAGATTGGACACACTAGACCAGGGGTGGGCAAACTACGGCCCGGGGGCCACATGCGGCCCACCAAACGTTTGAATCCGGCCCGCCAATTGCTTTTTAGTATTTCAACTTTTAACATACCAGCTGGCAACATGACTTTCAAGTCGGATGTCTTATTCAGTAAAAAAAAAAAAAAAAAATCGTAGTTTGATGTATCTGATGTTTAAAGTGCTCCTGAAAAAAGGAGATATGAAAACATATAGCTGATATTATATAAAATTAGACAAATAATTCAAGGCGTAAAATTATAAGCGTAAAATCATGTGTGTTAAATATATGTTCTGGCCCCCCGCACAATTGTGTAAACTCAATGCGGCCCATGAGTCAAAAAGTTTGCCCACCCCTGCACTAGACCACAGCCGGAGTTAGTCGCCATTCCGTGTACTTTTCTTGGCCCATGCCAATACTGAATGCGGGCATGCTGAGCCCAAGTCACGTCTCGACTCCAAACACGTCAAGCTTTACTTTGGGTGATACTTTAAGCTGTTTTAGCCCCAAAAATTGCAGAATGCTAAGAAGTTAATGCATAATGTTTGTGTTCAACCTTAGAATATATATTTTTTAAACTCTGAAAACACTAACTTCCAGTCAGGTAATATAGAATAGAAAGTCAAAAAGAGAAGAACAATATGTACCTGCATCATGTCATCCAAACAGTTGAAGATGTACTTCCTAGCTTCCTTGGATTTGATGCCCATCTCCATTTCATGCTCTGATGGTGTCTGCAAAACACATAACGACCATGTAATTACTCATTAAATGTCTACAATGACAAAAAAACTCATCTGAATGACTGCTGTAGTTGTATTTACTTTGAGCCTCCAAAGAGGATAGCTTGAGTCAGGGCCTCTGTTGAAGAAGCGGCTGGTCTTGGTGCCTGCACTCAGTAGGTACTCTGCTGGCAGGCCTTGAGTCTGGGAGATGTAACGGATCTGAGGGAAAAAAAAAAAGATCATAATATAGATGGTTTAAGAAAAATACCAGTCTGTTGTTTCTTGGTTCGCCTGATTTGCGGAACTGACCTGGTCGTACTCGGAGGCTCCAGGGTACAGGGGCCAACCCAGAAACAGCTCCGCAATCACGCAGCCTAGAGACCACATGTCGATAGCCTCACAGAACGGGAGGCCTAAAATGATCTCAGGAGCCCTGCACAGCAAAGCAATGTTAGCGGGACCAGCACTGTGACATTATAACAGCGGGGTTGGTCAACGTGCGATACCTGTAGTAGCGGGACTGCAGGTACGTTGAGCACACAGCCTTGGAAACGTGGCTTGCGGATCCAAAGTCAATGACCTTCACCCTGTAAGGCTGCCGAAGGGGATCCACCAACATGATGTTCTCGGGCTTGAGGTCAGCATGAATGAGTCCCAGGCTCTTCAGCTTCATCAGTGCTGTCGCCACCTGAACGCGACGAGACATGAACATTGGTCAGGCTGCATCGCATATTGGAAGACATTTTGACCGTGGGAAAGCTGGCTCACCTGCTGCAGGATTGGTCGAATGTGCCGCAGAGGCAGTGGGCTGAACTTGCTGTGCTTCAGAAAGTCATACAGGTTCTGTTCGAGCATCTCAAACACCAAGCAGGTATGACCCTTGTGCTGGAAGCACTCGTAGGAACGCACAAAATTGTACTCGTCTGCATTCTCGGCACTCAGCCTGTTCAGGATGCCCACCTGGGAAAGAAGATACAAATACAGGCAACATTATAATCCATAAAGAAATATAGCAGCCAAGTGTGACTCTCCTAATTAGACCTAATTAGATGTTGTTACCTCAATTTGGCCCTGGCGAGCGTATGAAGGATGGTTCTTGAGAATCTTGATCGCCACTATCTCATTGGTGCCCCTCTTCCAGCACTTGGCCACTTGGCCAAAAGTGCCCCTCCCCAGGAACTCCAACACCTCGTAGCTGCAGGACACCGAGCAGAGGATCTCGTGCTGCACGAGCTGGTAGTCGCCTTCACCGTTGGAGCTGCTACTTTTCGTGGTGGGAGCCGAGTGAGGTATAGACTGGCCTGTCCCGCCGCCGCCGCCACCGCCCGTACGAGTGGAATATGTTGCTGCCGGCGCCGAGAGCTCCTCCAGAATCTGCACGCTGCCGCAGCCACTCCCGCTGCCCTCGTTAGTCTCCTCCATCTTCCGCTTCTGCCCATGTCGGTGTTGTGCTCTTGTTTCAGAGGCGGTATCAACGTGAGCATAGGAGGAGGATGTTGCATGCTCCGCGACGCGCCGACTGGAACCCCGAGGAAGACTTCCTGTGCTATCAGCTGCACGAACCACGACTTGACCACGAGACCCAGGCGCCGTAGGGGGGAAGACCAGGGACGGCGCGAAGGGGGGCACAGCCATGGCCGGCGTAAACGTATACGCAGACTGGCCGGCTATGGAACTGTAAGCTTCAGTAGTGGACACATCCCAGACATTGTTCTCCACCTTCAGCTTCTTAACACGGCAAAAGGCACTGGAGGATATGGAGGGAGGTGAGAAGACTTGCAGCTGAGAGGTCATTGCTGTGGGAGCCAAAAACAAAAGAAAACATTCTAAATATGAACAACAACACTAATACAGTGGGATTGTACTGGCTGCAAAAGAGCTCGCTTCAAATATGTGGTATTTTTATTTTTAAACGGTACGCCCCCGTTCAAACGAAGATGAGGTCAATTTTTATTTATAGTGGAACCTCAGTTAGCATCTGCCCCATTTGTGTGTTTTTCAGTTAATGTCAAAAATTAACACCACAATTATGCCTTAGTTTGAGTGCGTTATTGTTAGCATACATTATGGCACTCGTCGTGTCGTGTTATCAATACACTACTTGGGTACAACTGTGCTCTTAAGGTATTTTTTTAAATCACAAAACATCATTTTGGTTAGCATCCTATTAGCTAGCTAATCTAAATGGCAACCGGAAGCAGAAATTAAGTCGCCCGTTGCCTTTTCCAAAATGTATTTTTGTGTTTTGCATGCACTAAAAAAACAAATTATTGCATGAATTTGGTTGAAATTAGCTTTTTAAAGCATTTAAATAATCAGATTGTGTTTGACTTTTTAAAGATTAAATTAACATACCTAGATTATGTGATTGGATGTATATATGTTTTCATCCATCAGCTATGCAAGCTGAAATAAGGCAATCTGACTAAAGTCCAATAAAAAGCTACCAGTTTAATAAGCGGCAAATAAGACATTTAATACATTACAGGACACTGGAACACCTCCATGCTGGGTACAAAAATAGCCAAAAAAAATGATTTTTTTCCATGTCTCTGCTGACCACAAGAACCAAAGCAGATGTCATTTAAAAACACAATAAACCATGACCAACAACCTAAAAGAGCTGTGGAAAGTTCTGTTATGCGTTACGATTCTGCTTGTGACAGCGACTGGCACGGAACATCCTCTTCCTCTACCTATGGAGCTAAACCAGCTGAAATGACCACTAGTGGACGCATGCAGCAAAATAACTTCAATGTTTGCGATAAACCGCCTATAAAAACTAGCTGTTCACGTCATTGAACAAAATCAATAACAATCAAACATCAAATAATACCGTATTTTCCGGACTATAAGTCGCACGTTTTTTCATAGGTTGGCTGTTCCTGCGACTTATACTCCAGAGCAACTTATAAATGAAAAAAGTGTTTGTTACATAAACATGGACACCTTTTCTGTTCTTGTTTATTTTTTTTATTTTTATGCATTTTTGGCCTTGTGCGACTTATACTCCGGAGCGACTTACGTATGTTTTTTTTTCTACCTAATTATTCATTTTTGCCCTTGTGCTACTTATACTCCGGAGTGACTTATGTATGTTTCTTTCTACCTAATTATGCATTTTTGGGTTTGTGCGACCTATACTCCAGTGCGACTTATGTATGTTTTTTTCTACCTAATTATGTATTTTTGGGTTTGTGTGACTTATACTCCGGAGCGACTTATAGTCCAGAAAATACGGTATATAACCTGCAAATTGTGTTTCATTCACAATACACTCCCCCGCCTCCTTTTTCTCCGTCCCGTCACCAGGAAATGAGGGAGAAACAGAAAATTCAGGAAGAGTTAAACGCCCACACTCAGCCCCTTCCCCTTGCCCGATGTGGTGGCCAATGGCGACCCCAAGCAGGCCCATTACCACCTCCCTGCCCTCACGGGGAGTCCCCAACCCTGGCAGCCTGCAGCACCCCAATCGCAATCATGGACTTTTAGGCAGCGCTTTAGCCAAACTGTTCGTCATCGTCGGATATCGTAAAAAGCAATAAATATTTTTGACACAGAAATCAAAGTGAAAGTTGCACATTGTGAGTAGTAGTTTGGAAAATAAATTACCCGCAAAAAATGTGACTTATGTATGTTTTTTTTCTACCTGATTATGCATTTTTGCCTTGTGCGACTTATACTCCAGTGCCACTTATAGTCCATAAAATACAGTATATTTCATATATTTATATATCCCATTTTGAGAGTGAGTGCATTTTCACATGTAAGCATCTGGATCAGCAAATGTTAAAGCACAGCTTGTTTTTCCCCCACAGAGACGAGACTTCATTAAGCTGCAATAAACGAAATGATTATCAAGCTTATTCCTAATGCAAGTCAAGACAAGAAGAGTAGTCCATCTGCTGGGAGCTATGACATAAAGACGCATTATGGGCGTGACTTCCTACATGTTCGATGCTCGGCAACACGGAATGGGGTAGACCTTATGCACCCACCATATAAAAAATACAGTATTTTAAACATACAGTCCGAATATATTGCAGTCTATACAAACAAAGCCAACGAGGCGTACGTGTTAAGATGTTACAACATCGGGAAAAAAGTCTTGGGAGACCATAATGGACATCGTAAGCACAATTTATTTTCCAGGTACAGGCTGTGACAAATTAATAGCACCAATATCTTGACTTATTTGCGCAAAACACCTTCAGTGAGCAATCTTTACAGCGTCATTTGCTCCATCTTGAGGTTGCTGTGCTTTGCTGTTATGTCAGGCCCGAGTTAAAGCACCGCCATGATCGCATATGCTGCAACTACGACAGAATCACTAACAAATTAATATATATGGTTGACAGTCACTCTGTTGACATGTGAAGGAATACAATTATATGGCTGTATTTCAGACTAAATTCCACTTACGTTGCTTAAATCGCTGCTGGCGGCGAATTAGCTTAATGTATTAACTTCCGCGATAAGAGACATTTCGTTAAACCCTTCAGATTAGTCTATAAAATAATCTCACTGACAAATTAGACACATTTGATGAATATAAATGTTACATACCGGCGCGTATGTTCTCGTAGAGTCCAACAAACGGCTTCGTCCTCGGCTTAAATCCCCACTGCGATGCACTGGAGCAGATATCCGAACAGCTTCCGCCAGTTAGCCAGGGATGCTAACGCTAGCTAGGCCTGCATTGTTTTCTCGGGTCGGGTGTGCGCTCAGCGGCGACAGAGGACTCTACAGCTCCGGCTTCCCACAAGTAACACCCAAACATCGCATAGTATGCCCGAGTGAAGGTCCGTCGCGCTGGAACGAACACATCTGTGGATTAAAATGTTGGCCGTAATCAATCCAACAGGCGCCTATCCCGAGGCAGCAAATTCCATTTTACACCGGAAAACAACCACGTCGTTATATCAGCTGCGATGACTATGTCATTTCCGGCCATTACCGTAATGGCGGTAGCGATATTTAACAAAGTGGAAAAATACTGAGCAAACGGTAAAACTATGAAGAAAATTAAGAGTGGCGTAATACATAATCCTAATAAATATCAACAAACAACATAATCCTGGAAAATATATTGTCAAATCTAACTGCGAGTGCGTTTGAATGCAAAAAATAAAACATACACTATGCTTTACGGTAAAAGGCATTGACGTCATTTGCTTCCCAGTAATTTTCCTGTCGGTCTGGTGCATCAGGGTGGTCTAGTGCTGAAAACCTTCCATGCAATGTCAAACCTACTATACATTGAAATGCAGAATTAACACACTCGAATCTAGAAATAAACTATTTTGTATAATACATTACATTTTTGTCAGCTCTTATTGCCTCACTGGCATGAACGACTATCTCCTGAGACCCACTAATGCATTTTGACCCCGGAAGGGGACATGCGTTTTATTCAGCACAATGTTTAATCAATAGTTTGAGATGGTTTTGACATAGTATGCTTATTACTGCTGCTATTTCCTAAAAAACAATGAAGATTGTTGATGCAATTAATGCATCAAGATGCAAAAGTGCATGTGTGCAAGTGAGAAGAAAAACTTGCAGTTGTTATTCACAAAATGACTGAAAAAGTAAAGTAAAGCAGTTCATTGCTTTTATGTCCTATGTTAAAAATAACTATAAAAATGTAATGTAATGTAATATAATATTATATTAAAAAGCATTGTAGCATACTATCATTATTATTTAATCGACAATAACTTAAATGTAACCTACATTTCTGGTACTAAGGAGGCTAAAATTGAGAGAAACCATTTCAGCTTTTCGACACGATTAATATTTTTATGTTGAAATCTCCACACAAAATGATCAAATATGAAAACAAACACCAAAGAGGCAGTGATGCCATACACACACCAGACAAAAACTCATTAAAGTGCAAATTTTCTTTTTATTCTGATTTCATTTTACAGCAGAAATTATGTAAAGCATTCAGAGGACATTTTCCACATATAAGGGCAATATTCAAAACACTTTGCATGGCCTCAGCAACAAAATATTCTCTTAAAAACATCAACAGTGTTGTGATGCCTCGTGCATGCAAAAAAAGGTGGAACATAGGAAGTCAAACTAGGCTAGAAAAGAAGAGGAATGATCGGCATGGAGAACACAACAGCAGGCAAGGTTGGAGTAGAGCAGGAGATGAGACAGGAGACAGAGGAGTGGAGAGGTCTAAGCCTTGGAATATCTATAAGGGTCTACCATTCTAGCATGCAATGTAGTGTTTTGGCCCCCAAAGGTTACCGTTCATTTTCCAGGGCCACCATTGGGAACAGAGGCCGTTTCTGCGCATGGCTACCAGCGACTGTATCGTTTAACTTTTTTCCCCCAGTACTTTTTTTTTTTTTTTAGACATAATCTCTTTTTTTTAATACACGCTCTCTGTGTTAGCCATTCAATCTGTGAATTGACAAGCGCAAGGATGTTGTGGTGTGTGTGTGTATGTGTGTGTATGTGTGTGTGTGTGTGGACAATCTAAACAGGAGTTGTGCCGAGGTGGGAGGAAATCTGTGTCTGTGAGGAATCACGGAAGTGCACATTTTAGAGATCTTGCAACTTTCCGGTGTTTTAACACAAGTATAACACATGACCGGGACAGTTTTTCTACTTCTTTGTATTAAATCTTGTGCGTTTACGACCTTTAGAAATTGCTAAAAAAAAATAAAAAAAAAAAAATACACAGATTACACTTTAGCAAATAGATCACATTCACCGCCGCCTCACAAAATGAGACTAAAATATGCGAATGAGATTGTTTTTCATCGGACAAACAAGTATCCTGAACGTATGTACGAGTTGTGTGTTAGCAATGAATTAGCGACACTCCACATATCATCTCCCTGTTCTTTAACCCTGAGTAAAATCTAAGGGAGAGATTGAACCGTTCCCGAAGACGTAAGCACAGAGAGAAAGACTGTGGCCTTCTTGTTGTGTCTGACTGTGTACGATTGTGTTTGTGTGGGAGAGACACAGGGTGGGACAGACACGGAATGATGGGACAGGAGCGTGCGGTTTTCTGGAAAAACTACTGCGTTCTTATTTCACGTTAATGCTACAAGAACATGTCAATGTGATATCGGCGCGGGAAGTCAAACGATCCTCCCGCCTCATTACACTTAAGACGTTCGCATGACCGGGGACGGATTTGAGGTTCCAATACTGAAAAAATGCACAAACAAGCGGGCAAACTGTATAATCAATTCGAACGCATCGAACTCGCCACTCGTGACTTTGAACACACAATTTCTTGAAAGCAAAAAATGTAACCGGCAGCCATATGGAGAACATACAATAGACATTTCCTGATATTAGCTTGCACTTTTTTTTTTCTGTTATTGAGCAGGCACTTCCTAAACAGAGCTTTCCAGAATTCTTAAGCACATGTCGTACAATGGCAGTGATGAGGAGGAGAAAACGGATTCAAATGATACGTAAAGAGCGCGAAGGAGACATTCTGTTAGTGAGAATGGTTTGAACTAAAAAAAGGTAGTATGTTGCTGAAGCACGACCACATTGTAAAGAATGTAGCACCCTCAATGCCTCCGCCATGTCAGCAATCTTTACCGCCGTTATTTTCATTGTTTTGCATCTTCAACATCATCCTCTAGTCAAACTACACTTGAGCTATTACTATCTTGTCTACTGTTTATTGTCTGTGTGTGTTGCCTCTGTGCATCTTGCTGATATCTTTTGGGTGTTGGTTTTTTTTTTTTTCCCCCCCCAACGTAAAGTATTAGGCAAAATAGCATTCATAATAATTGGCACTACTGGCAAAAAAGTGTTTGATTTTTGCTAGCCAAGGAACAAAAGCACAACGTGTAAATGTTTTGTCTGAAAGATCACTTTTTCAGCTAACTTTGTTTTCCCCACTTATTTAATTCTAACATTACATTTTTTTTTTTTTCGTTTGCATGCTTGAACAAAATGTTCTTTTTCAGTAACACTTATACTGGATACTCTTAAGGTGAAGCCGTTAAAATCCTCTCACAGTCCGTAGCCACTAACATGTTCTTTTTGCTGTTTCTTTGTCGTAAATATCATGCACATTACTCGGTTTGTAATATCTACATTATTTACAAGCAATACAGCCATCCTGTGTAGCCAGGTCTCTATGTTAAGTTCTCATTATGGGAGTAAAATAATTTATAATCTTAAATACAGTCCTCTTATGAAAAAGTTTCAGGGTCCTCGTATCCCCTTACCTCGTCAGTTTATATACAGGAATATGCAATAGTCCAAAATATGGATTTGATTGCCCGTATGGGCCAATATGGGGATCAATGCCCTGTATAGGGGTAGGTATCGGACCCGTGTCCTGTACAGAGCTAGCATAGAGACCTCTCAGAGTCAGGAAGAAGTCAAGGCAATGTTACTGTGTGTGACTCTCTCCTCAAAACCACAGTTAGGATTTCGAGGTTCACGCGAAAAAACAAACTAACGGAGACATTAAACCACCGCAACATGTCATATTTTAGCACACAGGGAGTAGGAGGAGGAAGGGGGTCAGTGGGGTAGGGGGGGCGGAAACCAGTCTCAAGCTTAACCACTCTTGAGCCAATCAAATAAATATCAGACCCTTAAATAAATAAACATTTTTTTTTCTTTAAAAAAAAAAAGCACCCAAAATATGTCATTTGTCCGTACACAATTCACATTACGCAGGGCGAGGAGAAGTCGATGAGAACAGTGAGACACAACTACACATAGAAATACAAAAGAAACGACACGAAAGCAGTTTTGGCAAGCATGCAGGAGCTCGTGGCTCAAACACATGCATCGAGAATCGAACGAACACAGACACACCACGTGGGGGCTGGCAAAGTGCTGCCCCTTGAGAACAAACTCCGTACAAAGTCCATGTAACAAATTAAGACATCGTTAAGTCAGACCCCCGACCCTCGCGGAAAACGACGCTCCTCTTACATTCAAGTGGTTCCTCCCCTTTTGATCATGTGACCGGCTGATAGGCTGGGACGCCTGGTGAGAGTCAAGAGCGGTGGGTGATGTCGTAATTATACCGAGTTAACACGATGATTCGCCACCGAAGCTCGTCGGGATGATGGAGGAGGAGGCGGAGGAGGAGGAGAAGGAGGAGGAGGAGGAGGAAAAAGCCAAATAAAAATAAGGAAAAACTTGCATGCAAATGCAACATAGAAGTGAGTTTTTTGGTTTATGTTTTCTTATCCTTTCACGGATCATCGTTTGGGTTTTGCATGAGTTCGGCGAGTCCCGCCAGATGACTGACGCCTTCCACCGCATCCGCATCCGCAAACGTCGCCATGACATCGTCGGCCGCTTCCTCACTCGCTCCCGTTTGGCTCTCGCGGACTTGCCAAGAAACAGACCCATGAAGAGTGCAAAGAATGCCATGAGGTTAATGTGATGGCCTCCCGGTGGAAACCGCGGAGGAGGATCAGTGCTGTGGGCGGAGCCAGATCCCCGGGCTCGCCATAGTAGTCTGTGTCTGAGCTGCCATGATGGACACCTATCCTGTCCTCTGTCAGTCTGGGAAGTTTCGTTCTTCCTCTTGAGAGAAGACAGGATAGAGGGCGAGCGAAAAAGGGGGCGACGAGGATGGAAGGGACGGAAGGGGAGGGGGGCGGGGGCAGGGAGGAACGTAGTTTGGAGAGGAAAAAGAAGAAGGAGAAGAGTGGGGGTTGCTCACAGGCTGAGTGGGCTGTGGGCGGGGCCTGGCGGTGGGCTCTCAGGACCCCTGGCCTTTTTCTGCTCTCTGACCCTGGTGCAAAAACACATAGCGGGCACACGTTAGAGTCCTTTTTTCCTTGGCGTGTCAAAATGTCCGCACGTGTGTTTCCGTCATTTTCATTTTCAGGGGCGAATGCCCGCCCGATCCTACCCTACCCGCTCCCTCCAGGCACAAGACAAGCAAGACGTTTGTTTGAGTACCCCGACTGATGTCATGCTCCCGGGAAGACCGTGTGCAAGAGTGCTCCTCTAGTTCTAGTTCTAGATCTATCCGTCAGTCATGCAGAAGTAGAAGCATCATTCCGCAATCCTCGACGAAGAAGAGCGAGGGAGAGAAGGATCATCCGGTCAGGATACTCTCTCCTCCCCCGAACATGCAAACAGGCACCCGCCACCAGGATAGAGAGAGAACGAGCCAGAGAGCAGAGGGGGAGGAAACTCACCCGCTTCAGGGGCCTATGGTCCATCAAAGGGCTTCGCGGGAACAGTAAGACAACAGCAACTATTAGCACCAATGCCTGTGTGGCAGTGGGCTGTGAATGTGTATGTGTGTGTGTGTGTGGGGGGGGGGGGGCATCCAGGACGTCGTGTGAGAAGAACTCTATGACTCACCTGTGGCGGCATCGGAGCAGGAACCTCAGGATCTTGCGTGCAGCCTGGTTCTGCTTTTTAGTTAGAAGGTCTCTGCGGGGGAAAAACATGGCGTTTGTTTTTTTTTTAAAGATAACCGTGAGCGCGGGTGCGTGTTGGCATGTTAGTGGAATACCTGAGGGAGTGTCTGTAGGAGCGGTAATATTGCTGTATGAGGACTGCTGCTCTGCGACTCTGTTGGAACTTCCTCTGCTCGTGAAAACTCCGGAAACGGCTCTGGATCAGGATGGCTGCCAGGGTCATCCTCTTATAAAGTGCATACTGACAAAGACAACATTAGAAACATGGTGGCGCTGGGGGGCACACAATCTTAACAAAGGTGCTTTATGCAATCTACAGTATGACAGCATGTTTTAGTTCTCCACGACCCCCCCGGGGGGGCCCCCGCCCCACTATTTGAGAAGCGCTGGGATAATAGAAGAGACATTTTTATACAGTCCACAATGAACATTTTCTTAGGTTCTTCATCATTTCATTTCTGTTTAACAGTTTGTTTCTGAAAATATGGGCTGCACGGAGCTCAAGTGGTTAGCACGCAGGCCTCACAGCTAGGAGACCCGAGTTCAATCCCACCCTTAGCCATCTCCGTGTGGAGAAAACTCAATTAAAAAAAATATATATCTATATATATATATATATATATATAATTATTTAGGGGGCTTAAGAACATTTTAGGGGGATCCTATTATATGAAATTAGCCAGAGATTTTTTTTTGTAAAAAAAAAAACAATAAAAAAAAATCAAATTATTTAGGGGGCTTAAGAACATTTTAGGGGGATCCTATTATATGAAATTAGTCAAAGATTTTTTTTTGTAAAAAAAAAAAAACAATAAAAAAAAATCAAATTATTTAGGGGGCTTAAGAACATTTTAAGGGGATCCTATTATATGAAATTAGCCAGAGATTTTTTTTTGTAAAAAAAAAACAATAAAAAAAAATCAAATTATTTAGGGGGCTTAAGAACATTTTAGGGGGATCCTATTATATGAAATTTGTCAGAGATTTTTTTTGTAAAAAAAAAAAAACAATGAAAAAAAAAGGGCCATCCTATTGTATGAAATTTGTCAGAGATTTTTTTTGTAGAAAAAAAAAAAAAATCAAATTATTTAGGGGGCTTAAGAACATTTTAGGGGGGTCCTGTTATATGAAATTTGTCAGAGATTTTTTTTGTAAAAAGAAAAAAACAAAAAATATCAAATTATTTAGGGGGGCTTAAGAACATTTTAAGGGGATCCTATTATATGAAATTTGACAGAGATTTTTTTTGAAGAAAAAAAACTATTAAAAAATCAAATTATTCAGGGGGGCTTAAGAACATTTTAGGGGGATCCTATTATATGAAATTTGTCAGAGATTTTTTTTGTAAAAAAAAAAAACAATGAAAAAAAAATCAAATTATTTCGGGGGGCTTAAGAACAACAGCAGTACCTACAGTAGTAGGCTTAGCCACTAGTAGTAGTATTAGCCTGCATTATTGGCTTACTTATTAGCCTGCTTTTGCCCTATTATATGAAACTTTTCTTTTTTTAATCAACTTTTTCCTCCTTACACGTTTTTGCTCATTTGACCATTTCTGTTATTGGATATTGTTATGGATATCTCATAATTTCAACTTGATTCCCATATTTTGGGAACCACGTTTTCAAAAAAAAATTGCCTCCGTAACGCTTTTTTTTGTTTCCCATGAGGACTTAACTATTTTTTAAATTACATTTTAATTTTTTAAGACCTAGATTTTTTCCTCATAAATGACTACAGTTTCTTCCATTTTTGCTGTTTTGTTTTCATTTTTTTTAATTATATTTTGAAAATGTGCACAGTCCAATTAAAAAAAAAAAACAGCCATTAGCCGCAGTTTGGACACCCCTGAACTAAACACTTTTATTGCGGTTTAATTTATTTTGCGAGTTAATTTTAGACAGCAAAGCTATAAACAGTACTAGAGGAAGCGGATCCATTTTAATAAGCTCAATAACGTGCAGTAAAAGTGAACAGAAACATGGCACCAAACATGAGGATAAGCGGTAGAAAAGTAACGGATGAATGGTTCGGGCTTTAGAGGTGAAGAAACGATCGCTCTAATTCCGACTACCTTCATTAGTAATGCAGATATTTAAAACGCTTTCCAATGAATCTTACCTGCTTGTATCTCTTATAGCAGCGCTGAATCACTGCTGCAATCTCTTTGCGTTGTTCCTGAATAGGACCCTGAGGGGGGCGATGGAAAGCCTTCGTATAAAAAAAGTAGCAAAGAAGATTCGTGCAAGACGGACGCATGCAAAGGAAAGCAAGAGGAATGGACACCTTGTGTTTTCTAAGGGAGTGCAGAGCGTTCCTGATGGTCTCGTACAGTTCTCTCTGCTCTGCCTCCGTCATGGCTAGAAAAGATGAGTCCGTTTTCAAGCGTTCCCCTTTCATAGCTGTGGAGAGGAAGGAGTTCCAGTCAGAGCGGTTGGACAGGACTTTCTCAGCTTGTTGACTCAGCTCACCCTCAGGCCCTGAGTGAGAGGTTGGTTTAGGGCCAGGAGTATGAAGTTTGGCATTAAGGAACCTGGAGAGCACCAGAAAGTAAAGCACACATCTTAGCAAAGTTAAAAATATAGATTTTTGCTTTTTTTTTTTTAGCATACTAAAGTATAATACAAACATATTTATATTACATAACGCACCTTTCCACTTCAGCAAGATAACCAGATAATAATCTGACATCCCTGCTGAGGCCCAGCCTTCCAGAGTCCGTGTCAGCCTCCATGGTTCCCTGTTTCAGTCGACCAGCGGATGTCTCCATGATGTGATCAGCTAACATTGAAATATCCACCTGGAACACACACACACACACACACATGTAAGACCCCTGTCTTTTGGACAAAGTGTGTGTCAGATTTCATAAGAAAATCAATGTATTACTGTAATTAGTAAAAACAGACAGGGAACCTGGAAATTAATTTTCTGAATATCTATGCTAACCTAATGCATTTGCACATAATCAAAACAAAACAATTTTACTATGCACATGTCTGTGTGTGTGTGTGTGTGTGTGTGTGTGTTGCCCCTATTAGGACCATTAACATGGAGCAAGATTGGAATCATTTTATTTGTTTAAGCTACATGTTGTTTAATAATAATTAATAATATATAAATAATATAATAATAATATATAAATAACAATTATTATTTATATATGTATTTAATAATATTATTATATAATAAAATTTCTTATAATTAATAATTATTATTATATATGATGTTATTATATAATATTATATATTTTTATTTAATATTTTTATATTTATTTATTTAATAATAATATTATTATAATTAATGAATTATATTATTATATTAATGAATATAATTAATCATTATTATTATATATAATAATTATTAATAATAATATTTAGGGCTGCACGGCAAACAAGTGGTTAGCGCGAAGGCCTCACAGCTAGGAAACCCGAGGGTTCAATTCCACCCTCGGCCATCTCTGTGTGGAGTTTGCATGTTCTCCCGGTTTTCTTGCGATTTTCTCCGGGTACTCCGGCTTCCTCTCCCATTCCAAAAACATGCTAGGTTAATTAGCCACTCCAAATTGTACTCCAAAGGTATGAATGTGAGTGTGAATGGTTGTTTGTCTATATGTGCCCTGTGATTGGCTGGCCACCAGTCCAGGGTGGACCCTTGTTGCATCTGTAATTACTCCTTGGACTTATTCCACAATGAGCATGCATGTGAGCTCTTGAATACTCCCCCATACCTGCAAGTCGTCCGTGTTATCCTGATAGGTCAGCAGCTCTGTCTCCTCCCCCCTGTCAGTCAGCACTCTTTGGCGCAGGTGAACCGCCAGTCTCTCCTTCCCCAGAATCCTCCTGGCTAGGCTACGCTGCCCCAGAGTCTGTCTCAGACTCCACCTGACGCCCCCTCCCGAAGCCCCTATCCTGGCCTGCAGGTGGGAGAAGGGGGGGCTGCTGGGTAGCCGCGGACGGTCGGGACTGAAACTGGCGGGAAGTGCGTTCCGATTGCTGAGGTTGGGATGTTGGATTTGTTGGGGGCTGGGTACAGGGGGGAGGTGATCGTTGGGGCTGAGGTGCTTCGGGCCGGAGGTTACGTCGCTGGAGGTTAAGTTAGAGAGTTGCTGCTGGGTGGCTTTGAGTCTCTTAGCCGGGGGTGGACCCGCCTGCTCTCCCTGGGTTGCCTGTGAGGCTCGGGGTCCTGTCTGGTTCCAGGTCTGGTTGTTTGACTGTGACTGACTCCCTGGCCTCGTTCTCGCCTCTGGGAAAACAAAGACATGAGAAATAAGAATATTATGATCACTCTGAATATGGTGAGTTCTGCAGAACATCAGACTTGGCCATGAGAGGTTAAAAGAACACAAAATAAGCACCGACCTCCGCATACTTCACTCATTTCATACAGATGTTGGAGTTTTAATTCAAAATGTCTGTCAGAGCCCTACCATGCAAGCACTGTCGCCCCCTAGTGGCTGAGGTTAACATGGTTAGTTTGGAACTAAGTCTTTTCAAGCAATGTCAAAGCATTATCGTCACATTTCCTGTCCAAGATCCCGAGAACCTTCAGTGAAAAAAGATCAAACTTTTCCAAATAGATTGTCTGAGCTGAGAAAAGTTTCCCTGTGCTGCTAATATTAGGATTAACTCATTTATAACTCATAATATAATCAATATTAATCACTTACAACTATATCCATGAGCTTTCTCACCTGAGTTAGGGTTAGAAGAATGACTGCTGCTTATTCTACCGAGTTCAGCGCCACCTCTCCACCTGTCCATCCACGAATCAGCAGGCTGGCTTTGAGCTTGAGGACTCTGCTGCAGCTGCTCCAAGAGCTCGGCCAATCGCGTGTGGCCCCGGGATCTGGCGATGTTGAGCGGCAAGCGACCCAGAGAGTCAGGAATAGCCAAAGCTCTCGTGTCCCACTGGTAGAGCACCAGCGCTGCGTCAGTATGACCAAGAGCACAAGCCCACATCTGTGGAGACCAAGGGTAAACATTGAACATGGCATAAGCCTTCAGGTACTGATGAGTATTGATCACTCACCAGTGGTGTGCAGGAGAAATGGTCCACGTTAAGAGGATCCACTTCCAGCTCAAGGTCAATACTGTCAGCGTGCTTGGTTCTGCAGAGCAAAAACAAGCACATGAAATGAAACATCTCTCCTAATGATGTGCTGTTTCATGTGTGGTACTCACCGCCAGCGGATCAGAGTCTGAATGAGCCCAGCGTAGCCCTGAGCTGCGGCCAGATGGAGTAAGGTCATTCCTCTGGAGTTCTTACTGTGGACGAGCTGATTGGAGGAGGCCCAGCATGGCTGGGACATCATCTTCTCACACACAACCACAACTCGCCCCTCGAACGAACTGTGGTCCGGAGAGGTCTGGAGAAGAAAGTGGTACCATCAAGGAAGTGGAATCATATTTTCAAGGAGAAAACTGAACCAAGAAAACTGACTAAATTTACATGCATTAAAATAGTCAGATTACCAAAATGATGAAGTCTCAATTTACATGCACGTCCTCTGATGCGATTCATTCATATACCGCTTATCTCAGATATCCTCACGTCTTTTTCCGACACTTTTGAACAGGTACATTTTATAGTATCCACATACTTAAAAATATATGCTTATTTAATTTTCTGTATTTTTAATATGTCTTCTTGTTGATGCAAACAACATGATTTGTTTAATACACTGTGTACCACTGTATGGATATATTCCGTTTTATTGTTATATTTTAGGGATGCATGGTTGAGGAGTGGTTATTGCGCAGGCCTCACAGCTAAGAGACCCGAGTTCAATTCCACCTTGCATAACATACTTTAAAATATATACTTATTTCATTTTCTGTATCTTTAATATGTCTTCTTGTTGATATAAACAACATGATTTGTTTAATACACTGTGTACCACTGTATGGATATATTCCGTTTTATTGTTATATTTTAGGGAATGCATGGTTGAGGAGTGGTTATTGCGCAGGCCTCACAGCTAGGAGACCCGAGTTCAATTCCACCTTGCATAACATACTTTAAAAAATATGCTTATTTAATTTTCTGTATCTTTAATTTGTCCTGTTGTTGATGTAAACAACAGGATTTGTTTAATACACTGTGAACAACTGTATGGATATATTCCGTTTTATTGTTATATTTTAGGGAATGCATGGTGGAGGAGTGGTTATTGCGCAGGCCTCACAGCTAGGAGACCCGAGTTCAATTCCACTTTGCATACATGGGTTTTCTCCAGGTACTCCGGTTTCCTCCCACATTCCAAAAACATAATAGGTTAATTAGCCACTCCAAATTGTCCATAGGTATGAATGTGAGTGTGAATGGTTGTTTGTCTATATGTGCCCTGGGATTGGCTGGACCCCGCCTCTCGCCCGAAGACAGCTGGGATAGGCTCCAACACACCCGTGACCTTCGTGAGGATAAGCAGTAGAAAATATATGAATGAATGTTATATTCGATACCCTTGGTGGTCTATATATAGCACCATTGTAGCTCTAAATAGCCCCCCAGATTCCTTACTTATTATTAACTTATTGTACATAAGTACATCAAAATGTCGCTCATAAAAATGCCATCTTTCAGCCTTACTTGAGACTGCTGTTCAGTGGCTCCCCCTCCTTCCACCCCTCCACTCTTGGTTGCCATGGTTTCTGAGCTGGGGTTTTGATTGGTTATATCAGCCATCCTCTGTTCCATCTGCTCCAGACGCTCCAAGATGGACATCCTGAATTGGGTATCTACAAAAAAAAAAAAAACAGGATAAGACAGAGGCAGGGGGCTTGTATTGGAGGGAAGACCACCAAGGGTCTGCACCAGCATTGGGAAGCCGATGTGGAATAAAAGTCACACATCTACCAAATTTTTGGAGCTTTTTAAAAAGCTGATGATTTACTTCCATGCAGCTGCGGTTTTGCTGCAGTGTACATCATGTCACTCAGGTCCTCCTCTCTCCCCCCCTTGCTGCTGTCTGTAGGACAGTCTGAGAAAAAGGGGGCGGGACCACGTGAGTGACACAAAGACCAGACTTCCAACATTGCTGTCTGCCAATCAGATTGAGACTTTCAACTAATCATATGGAAAGTACCGCCCTTTTTTGCCAAACGATGTAAACAAGCAACCCGAAACACACAGTAAAAAGCACAAAAAAAGAAGTTACAACCACTTATCTTTATCGTTATACTTCTAATGAGACTGTAATAGTCCCTGGACAGTTTAGTAGCGTTAATTTCCAAGCAAGCCATTTCCTATATAGCTAAACAAGTGATCGCTAGCATGTTGTACACGTTGTACAGGCACACGATTGACAGCTAGCTATACAAAATGTACATATTTACATTCTATAAGGTTCCCTATAAGGTTATATAGTATATACATGCGATCTCCATCAAGTAAAAAAACAGATTATCCTAAGGTTAGCCACCCTGTACTTGTTGTTTTGTTATTGTTCCGTAGGTCTGGTTCAAACATTTAGCAAGCAAACAACATGTCTACCTGTGGAATATCATTTCCCCTATTGCCATATCAATAAAAAAAAGAGATACAATCATATCATATCTATCCAAAGCATCGTCTGACTAAACAACTCATGCAACACACCGCTTACACTTTCCAGTCATCATTTCTTAAAATCAAATCATCTACGAACCCAAACAGCGAGTGTCTCTTTGTTCCCGTTTCTGCACAACCGCGTTAGTTTGAAGTGTGCAACACACATTGATACTCGGAACAACAGAGAGAGGGAGAGAAGGAGAGAGAGAGAGAGAGAGAGAGAGAGAGAGAGAGAGAGAGAGAGAGAGAGAGAGAGAGAGAGAGAGAGAGAGAGAGAGAGAGAGAGCAAGGGAAGGAGAGGGAGAGACCACGTTGAGTGTGTGGAGGGGAGAGACAGCGCTTCAAATCAGCGCGCCAGACTTCGGAGCTGCAGGAGGTTTGATCGTCATCGGCGCTTAAGAAGACTGCACCCCCCCCCCCCCACACCTAAACCGGATCAGACGTGTGATGACGCCGGGAATAAACACAGTTACGCTCAAACATGCTCTTTTATGTTTATGTTTGTGGTGCGTTTGTGTGTATACTGTGAACCTCTGTGCGTAAATGTGTTGTCATAATAACGGCGGGCGGGGGTGAACATTTTGGATGTCAGGGGGGCGGAGGGGGGGGGGGGTGCTACTTTGTCTTTCTTTGCCCTTCACTTGTGCATGCAGCACGCTGTGACCGTGCAGCCGCATTGCCGCATTGCGCAACGCGCAGACGGGGGCGCACACACGCAATGAAGGGTATGTCTCACTCAGGAGACGCGTGTTGCCGACGCAGACGTTGCATGGATTACAGCCCAGACCACAAAACCAGCATGAACTTACACTTTTAAAACCTTGCAGTTCGATTTAACTAAGACGAGGGAGCTCTAAGTTTATGTCACTCAAACTCACATGCCTCATTTGCATATGAGATGGACCTCCCCAAAACAGAAGGACAGCACAGTTTGATCTCAGCATCACCCGGCCATGACAGCTTTTACCATTTTACAGAGTTCACATCAAGACCAAAGAAACAGAATTCCCAAGCATTCCCAGCTCGCCAAGAAGCTGATAAATAACCTTATTAACGTTATCTCACTAAATTAGCACAACCTTCACATTTTCCATTCATCCATTTTCTTTGCTGCTTATCCCGACTAGGGTCACCGGTATGCTGGAGCCTATCCCAGCTGTCTTTTATGACATAACTACTCCTGGGACAATATGAATGAAGCTCGGATTTTAGGGAAGTCAGAGTAAAGTGGGTTTTGTTGGTGTTAAGATGGAGCTACACTTGGTTTTCGGGGGAGTTTTTATGTATAGTTTTGTGTCACCAAGGACAACTCATGCATGCTGATGATGTGGCCAAAAGGTAGTATAACTGCCTCTGAGTCAGTATATGCTGTAAGTTTTAAATTCCTACTATTTAAGTTACTATTTTCGTTTTTGGTTCCTACCTAGCTGCATGTAAGTTAATTAGGCGGAACTAATTGTAAAATTGTCGGTTCCGCACGTACATGTTTAACCGTTACACTCATAGAAAATAAGCTCCGTTGTTTGCCACACTACGGAGAACTCACAAGCTAATAGGTGCTAAAAGTTAAAGAAGACATACATAATTCCGTCGTAAGGCATGTGTGCAGCCATTAAGGTGCAGTATACGTATAGTTTTGTGTCATCAACGTAGCAATGGAACGACAGCTCATGCTAATGATGTGGCCAAGATGTAGTATAACTGCCTCTGAGTCAGTATACGCTGTTAGTTTTAAGTTCCTACCTATTTTCGTTTTTGGTTCCTACCTAGCTGCATGTAAGTTAATGAGGCGGAACTAATTGTCTGTAAAATTGTCGTTTCCGCACGTACATGTTTAACCGTTACACCCATAGAAAATAAGCGCCGTTGTTTGCCACAATACGGAGAGCTCACAAGCTAATAGGTGCTAAAAGTTAAAGAAGACATCTATAATTCCCTCCTAAGGCATTTATGCAGCCATTAAGGTGTAGTATATATGTTTTGTATTATTTTCTTTTCAGTCTTTTACTGTAGTTTACAGTTTGCTGTACCAGCTAAGGCTAATCATGCATTGTGTTGCACATGTGATGGTTGTTTGTTTATGGAAATGTTTCTATGTAATGTGACAAATTTATTTGCACTATTGTAAAGAAAATGGCTTAATGATAAGAAAACTAATTTGGAGACATAATATGTTATTGTATATTTGTGTATTATGTGACTAGTGACTTATTGTATTTTGTATTTGTTTAACCCCTTTTAGTTCTCACGTTGGTTGTTGGAATAAATCCATCCAACTCAAGAACTAGTTGTTGCCTGTTGTTGCACATCCGAGGGAGTATGTATGTGATGAACAGCATAGGGCCAAGGACTGGCCCTTGTGGAACACCACATGTGACGGACAGGTAGGACTAAAACCACTGCAATTGAGTTCTTATGACAGTCTGATGGTGTTTTGTAGACAGTCCAGAAGGAATGTATGGAACCACTGTTCTAAGGCTGCTGTCAGGTCAGGTTTGATTTGGTATGGTATGGTGCTGCACGAGTGCAGCAGACAGTGGTGAGTTGCGGTTCATTCATGGAAACATAAAATCCAACATGTACTGTGACTTTCTGAATTCAAGGTATGAGCCCCCGTCTGAAGACAGCCGGGATAGGCTCCAGCATACCCCCTCGACCCTAGTCAGGATAAGCATAGAAAATGTATGCATGGATGGGGAGGGCATGAGCCCCTCCTTTGGGAAACTAACAATATGCTAACAAGCCCAAACACAGCGTCACCATTTTAACCTTGGTGTATTCACTTGTGTTGCCAACTTTAGAAAATAACGTCTGTGTGTTGAGTCATTTTCAGAGGATACATCTGCTGTCTATACTAACGACTAAGCTAACATCAAGCCAAGTTTCTTTTCTGCCATAAGATATCAAATGCTTACTCAAATGTGAGGCTTGTACTCAATTTTGTAATACACTGTACATCTACTGTAAATTTTGGAATATTGAGCACAAATCTAAAAAAATTGTAAAAATTAAATGTATTAAAAAATGTGTACATATCTATAGGCCACACACTATAAACCTTGCAATCCTACCTACACCCAGTGTTCCCAGGGTCATGCGTTAATTCTGATGAGATCACTAATGACCTCCTAATGGGAGTGGATTCTGGCCGACTCGATCATCCTCCTCAACAGGCTATCCTCCATTGGCATCATCCACACCCACCTCAGTTCATCCAGCTCAAGCCCTTCCGTATTACTTTTGGCGTTCCTCAAGTCTCCGTCATGCGACCGCACCTTTTCCTCATCTGCCTTCTCCCTCTCTGTAATATTTTCTCTAAATACTACATCCATTTTCATCGCTTTGCTTTCAAGCTCGCCTTTGTTTAGTTTCCCAATCCACACCATCCCAGAGTTGACAGTTCATGTTGAGTTCCCTCAACATCGACAACATCACGGTCTACCCCTCCTCTCAGGTTAAGAGTCTGGGTGTCATTCTCGGTAGCTTGCTATCATTCCAATCCCTCGGCACCGTGGGTTGCACAGCTTTCAGCCGCCCTGCTCCCAAACTTTAGAACTCAATCCCACCAGACATCCGTATCATAGACTCTAGTCCTCTTTTGAAATCCAGACTCGAAACCCACTGGGCCGCTTATGCTGTATCTTTATTCATTCATTTTCTACCGCGTATCCTCACGAGGGTCGAGAGCGTGCTGGAGCCTATCCCAGCTGTCTTCGGGCAGGAGGCGGGGTCCACCCTGGACTGGTGGCCAGCCAATCCCAGGGCACATATAGACAAACAACCATTCACACTCACATTCATACCTATGGACAATTTGGAGTGGCTAATTAACCTAGCATGTTTTTGGAATGTGGGAGGAAACTGGAGTACCCGGAGAAAACCCACACATTCAGGGTGGAATTGAACTCGGGTCTCCTAGCTGTGTGGCCTGCGCACTGACTTTTCCACCGTGCAGCCTTTGCATTTTATCGCATTGATTTTATGTTTCTATGTCCAGATAGATTGGTTTCCTTCAAAGGTGCCTACAATTAGAATGCATTTGTATTATTAAGAAAAAAAAATAAGTAGTGGCTTATTGTGTGGAATTTCTGTTTTTTTTTCTCCGTCTGGAAAATGAAAGACATACTCATCATGCCACGCCGTTTAAATGTAAAGCACTTTCAAGAACCCCAAAGCTCCTTGCCGGAACCTCAAGTGTGTGAAAGCACACTCCTATGTTGCCACAACACACAGATGAACAGTCTCACCGTCGAGAGACAGCCAGTCGTGCTGAGAAGAAGGAAGGGCGGGAAGGTCGCGGGCCTTGTATTCAAACACCACAGATGAAGAGATGACCTCTCCACCCATCGCTACCTGCAGCATGACCAGTCCTGTGTCATGGGCTGGAAACAAACACAGGGAAATCATATCATTAGCATGGAGTGGGTATTGACCTTATTATGGGATAGTACTCTTTGTTTTGATCAAAGTGTGTATGAGTAAACTGACTTTTAACGTGTGTACTCTTAGGAGATATTCAATGATCTTATTAAGTGACTCAAGCAGCTATTGCATCATCCCAATAAGGCATTTTAGTCCTGAACTACACACAAAAGAAACATTTGGCACCCCTGCTGTGTTGCGTGACAAATGCACCGCAGGCGGCGCCGTTATTAAACACCAAAGTTTGACCCCATACATCAGATTGACTTGTAGTTGCGACTTGAAGGTGTTTAGCTGAGTCACCACGGAACGCCATGATGTTTTTCCAGCCCATTCAGTCACCTAAAGGTGTGTATCGCAGTCTTTTTGGGGGGCATGGGTTGGACTTAGAAATTAATTACCCACAAGTCATTGAGCATTAGACTGATTATAATAGATATTTGACAATATCTGGATTACAGTTGGCCCTCAAATACGAATACAAGGCATTGAGAAGAAGTACTGTACTCACACGTTCAAAGATGTCTGGGTATGTGTATCATCGGACAAGTTTTTGCAGTATTTTCACAGGTTAGTGATTGTGTGTAAAAACTGTGTGTGTAATTATGATGTACAGTAAACCTCGGATATATCGGACTCGGATATATCGGACTCGGATATATCGGAAATTCGCTCACAACGGACAGATAAAAAAGAACCGATTTTTCTGTAATGCATTTCCAATAAAAATTCATTGCATATATCGGATTTTTTTATAACGGATTTCGCCTATTTGGGACAAAATCTCCAGTCCCGTTCCAATGCATTTCCATGAAATTTCCCTGGCATATATCGGATGGCCGCATCGTGGCGCTCCGATTCGCCGAATCGTGACAGGCCGCTATACGACGTCATTTGCAGCGTTTGCAGCGTTGCCTGCGCGTCCAGGTACATTGGAAACATAGTCAAGGAAGTGCCTTTTTATAACGGATAAAATCCCATTTACGCATATACCGGATATAAATCCCATATATGCGTAAAACGGACATTTTCCGGTATACGCATATAACGGATTTCGCTTATATCGGACAAAACCAGTGGGAACAATTGAATCCGATATATCTGAGGTTTACTGTACAATATTGCAATATCATTTCTATATAAGCTGTAGTAAGCGTATCAAATGAAACAAACCATAGGCTGGGAATCTGGGATATAGAAACAAGTCACTAACACTCCGGAAAAAAAAACCCTAAAATAACATTAAACTTGGGAATTTGAAGTAACTTCACAAAAACAAGTCCAAACAACACAAACCTTTGCAAGCACCGTTATTTATGTATTATATGTCTTATTTTCTGTTATTATGTCTATTATATTGTGAGATACCAGTGTAAAGGTCATATAGGGGTGTTATTTCATGTCTGGAGGGCTCTAATCATATTAAAAAAAACACAATTTGAAGGTCATAAACAGGTTTTCTGTGCTCTAGTTATGAATATATTCCTACAATTAACCCCTCTAGTGTATTCTTCCAAAGCATTTTGACCACATCCCACGAGGGGGGCTACAAATGTCATTTGTAAAAACACCCGGACATCTTCAGTATGTTCATCGCGGCTGATGTTAAAGTGTGACATGTGATACCTGGACAGTAGCAGCGTAGCACACCAGGTTGGATGAGGGCAGCAGGGACGCTGATGTGGTCAAACAAACAGCTGTACTCGCTGCTCGACTCCAACCACGGTCCTGTGATGAGCACCTTGACGCCACCCTGAAGCACAAATACCCGTCAATGACGGCAGCAGTGGAGTAAACTCAAACAAATGTAATAGAAATAGGTACTATGGTCATAGCAAAAAACTTGTAATGCATGGAGTTTGTCAAAATTTTCAAGTATTGACCACAACGTCTCGTAGGGATTACGGTTTGACTCCAAATGTTGATGTTTTGTTCCCCGAGCCGGTTAGATATCACTTCTGCCTTATGGCAAGGCGCTCCGTCACGCTAGAAAAAGCTTTGTTGTGGTTGGGAGAAATTGCTCTCAAAGGATGTTTTGGTACCATTCTTTAAGCGCAGCACTGGCGGTGCGCCAATCCCACATCTAATTCAACTTTCCGAGACTGTCCTGACACTTGCTGAACTTTCTCGGGCGCCCTGAAGCCTTCTCAACAATTCAAGCTTTCTCCTTGAAGTCCTTAATGAGCTGATAAATGGTTGATGTAGTTGAAATCTTACTAGCAGCAAAGTCCTTGGCCGTGAATCCCTTTTTGTGCTAAGCAATGAGAAGAGCAGAAGAGTCATCTCCAGGCTATCTCACCTATGTTAACCAGAGAATAACTATCATGATGTCAGCAGGTCCTTTTGTGACGGGACTGAAATGCAGTGGAAATTTCTTTCTTTTTGGGATTAAGTTCATTTTATAATTGCCATTCATCTTATCGCTTATCGTTTTAATGGTAATGAATATTTGTATAAACAAGGAACATTGGACAGTTCACAGAACATCCAAAAAAAGTATCATCCAAATTTATTTATATATTAATTTTGTAATTATTTAATGTTTTCATTTTTATTTAATGAATAAAATTAAATAATAAATTAAATTCATTTAATTATTTTATTTATTATTATTTAATTATTAATTATTTAATACAATATTATTTAATTTAATGAGTAATTATTATTCCCTACTAAGTCTGCTGCCCCCGTGACCCGGACCTGGATAAGCGGATGAAAATGGATGATTGGATTATTATTTAATGTTTTAATTTTTATTTAATGTTTAATTATTTTATTTATTTATTATTATTATTTAATTATTAATTATTTAATACAATATTATTTAATTTAATAATTATTATTCCCTACTAAGTCTGCTGCCCACGCGACCCGGACCTGGATAAGCGGATGAAAATGGATGATTGGATTATTATTTAATGTTTTAATTTTTATTTAATGTTTAATTATTTTATTTATTTATTATTATTATTTAATTATTAATTATTTAATACAATATTATTTAATTTAATTAATAATTATTATTCCCTACTAAGTCTGCTGCCCCCGCGACCCGGACCTGGATAAGCGGATGAAAATGGATGATTGGATTATTATTTAATGTTTTCATTTTTATTTAATGTTTAATTATTTTATTTATCATTATTATTATTTAATTATTAATTATTTAATACAATATTTTTTAATTTAATTAATAATTATTATTCCCTACTAAGTCTGCTGCCCCCGCGACCCGGACCTGGATAAGCGGAGGAAAATGGATGGATTATTATTTAATGTTTTCATTTTTATTTAATGTTTAATTATGTATTATTTATTATTATTATTACTATTATTATTATTCAATGTTTTAATTTGAAAAGAGAATGCTCAATTGGAGGCGTACGTGCTGCGTTGTCGTTTGTCAAATACAAAAATCATTTTAAAAGTTCTGTCTTGAAATGCATTAATAAAGATAGTAACATAATAATGACAAATAGAGAAAGCATCGCCCCGAAGATGACGTAACGGCAGCGAGAGGCGGCGTCAATGTGATTCACCGACTATTCCGCGTGATAAATGGATGAATTAATTAAGCCACCCAGAGGAATCAGTGTAATATTGAAATTTCATTAACTCAACAATCATTTCCGAGCACAATTCCATTTTTTAACAGCAGCGCCAGCCATCTTCCATCATGCGTCAGACCCATTTTACTCTGGGCAACAACGATGAATAAATAATGATACTAATGTTGTTACTAACCTCTGGATAAGACCACTCGGGGGAGTAGTCTGTCACACCAAACAGCCTCCCGGTCTCCTGGAGCATTCCCAGGGCTCCCTGCTCCACTTCTGAGCCTTGGAGGTGGCCTGCCCCTGTGCCCTGCTCCTCCCCGACCGCCCCCTCCTGGGGCATCAGAACCCCGGTGACAGCCGCCCCGACCCCACCTCCAGACCCCTCGACCGAGATGAAATCATTTATGAGGTCAGAGAACTGGCTTCCAAACGAGGCCTCGAAACCCTCCAGGCTGATGGCGGCGCCGGCTCCCGCCGCCGTGGCCGATACGCCCCCACCTTGTGGAGGGAGGGAGGAAGTGTAGAGCGCCCTCTCCATGCTGGCACCAGCGCCTATTGACTGAGGACTGGCCCCCACCGAGCCTCCGGGTCCCGACAAGCTCACACCGTTACAAAGAATTTCATTTTCCCCATTTCCTGCCGCTCCGCAGGCGCCGCCCCCCTCCTCGCCGCCGCCATTGTCATCCGTAGGTTGAAGGTAGCGCTCCGTGTCCACGCTCGCATAAGCCTCGTGAGCGGATCCAGACTTGAGCATCAAGTCCCCGCCGTTCTCAGCGGCTTTGCTGGCGACCTCCTGATGACCCCCGCCGCCGGACTGGTCAACACGCGTGTCCTGGCTGGTCAGAGCAAACGCGGCCCCCGGTGCTCCTTTTTCACTCCTTCCACAGAGCGCCTGCGGGTCTTGGCTGGTTGGATGGAGGTGTGAGTGCGGGTCTCCGTTGGTGACGGGGGTGTCTCTCTGCAGGCTTATGTAAGACCCGGTTTCGTCCGACTCCTGCGCTCCCTCGGCGCCGTTGGTCTGCTGCTGGGAGGACTGGTTCGCGTGAGCCGGGGCCTGCAGGAAGAGGTTGGGCGAAGGGTGGTGAGCGGACTGGGTTAGACTTGGGACACACGGCGATGACATGACCGCACTGAAGTCCATTTGCTCCAAGGTGGTGCTGGGGCTGAGGCCCGCCCCCTCGCCGACATAACCGCCCTGAGGCGCTAGCGGCTGCTCCAGGGGCGTGGCTTCCTTCTTGATGTTGTTGACGAGGGATGGGTTGTAGACGAATCCGTTGGAGGAACAGTGGATTCCCCCGTCGTTGCCGTTACACCCCTCGTTTTTTCCGCCGCCTCCTCCGTAGGTCTGGCCCTGCTTGGGGTTATTGAGGAAGCAGTCAGGGTCAAAGGTCATGGCAGTCTCAGGAAGGCTAACTCCTCCACCAGAGTCTAACGAGCTGGAAAGAACCAGCTCCGCTCCCTCCCCTAAGCCGACCCCGCCTGGAAACGACGCGAACCGCTGGTTCTCGGGGGCGACGGCCAACAGGATGCCGGTGGCGGCGCTCTCGTGCGGCGATGGCAGCAGGTGGGTGTGGCCGGCGGAGTAAACCGAATCCCCAGTCAAGGTGGTGACCTCAGACATGAACACGGCGGTGCTCTGTGACAGGCCGGCGGCGCCGATGGCGAGCGCCGGGCTGTCGGCCATGTCGCTGGCGATTGAGAGTGGCGAGCTCTGGGTGGTGTCGGGGACTTCCACCTGGTTGGCGGAGGTGGAGGAGGACACCTCCATGCTGCTCTGCGGGAGCAGGGAGGGCTTGGTTATTCGCCCGTTTCTCCGATCTCCTCCGCCCGCTCTGCTCCGCCGCCCCACGGGACTGGGCTCCGTCTGGCCCTCCGACACGTCGCTGTTCTGGACCTCCGTGCCATCCGCTTCCTCCGATCTCTGGCCTGCCGTGATGCCGGCCCCCACCGTAGCGCCGCCCCCTGCCGCTGCCCCCGACTCCTGCTTGGAGGAGATGATGCGCTGCTTGACGCTGGAACATTTCTGATGTAGGCTGCTTCCGGCACCTGACGGATGTGGAATACAATAACCGGCGTTAAAAATGAACTGCTGCACGGCGGTCTAGTGGTTAGCGCAGCTAGGAGACCTGAGTTCAATCCCACCCTCGGCCATCTCTGTGTGGAGTTTGCATGTTCTCCCCCGTGCGTGCGTGTAAAGGGGGTAAATGAACCTTTACTGAACACGCCTATTTCCGATTCGGTTAACATCCGTTTCAGTTAGAGTCGGACCTTCTGCAATGAATTAATGACACTAACCAAGGTTTGACTGTAACTTAAAATTAGTTGATGTACAATTTGGAAAAAAAGCATTAATATAAGTCATCTCTACAAATGGGGCGGGTTTTCTCCGGGTACTCCGGTTTCCTCCCCCATTCCAAAAACATGCTAGGTTAATTAGCCACTCCAAATTGTCCATAGGTATGAATGTAGGTGGGAATGGTTCAATAAAATCTGAATAAAAAAATAAATATAAAAATAAAAATAAAAATAAAAATAAAAATAAAAATAAAAATAAAAATAAAAATAAAAATAAAAACAAAAACAAAAACAAAAACAAAAATAAAAATAAAAATAAAAATAAAAATAAATAAAAAATAAAAAATAAAAAATGAAACATATATATTTTTTTACAAATCAATAAAAAATATCAAATGATTTAGGGGGAGATAGGAACATTTTAAACATTGAATCCCCCCTGTCCCCCCCGTTAAGAAAATAAGGTCTTCCAAACTATTATATAGGCTCCCACGGCGAAAGAGTGGTTAGCGTGTAGGCCTCACAGCTAGAAGACCTGAGTTCAATTCCACCCTTGGCCATCTCTGTGCGTGCGTGACGTCGTGCGTGGGTTTTCTCCGGGTACTCCGGTTTCCTTCCCCATTCCAAAAACATGCTAGGTTAATTAGCCACTCCAAATTGTCCATAGGTATGAATGTGAGTGTGAATGGTTGTTTGTCTATTTTTGATTTCTATGATTGGCTGGCCACCAGTCCAGGGTGGACCCCGCCTCTCGCCCCAAGACAGCTGGGATAGGTTCCAGCACCTCCACGAATGAATGAATGAAATATGAACTACATGTATGTTAGATTCCCCTGCCTGTGAGGCAATGATTTGGTTGCATTAACCCAAGTGTCCATTAGCGCCCTCCTCTGATAGAAATGTAGAACTGAAGGTATTATAAATACCTAAAAGCAGTATATCAGTGATACAAGTGTACAAATACACCCCAAAAAAGGCCAAGGAAGTGTAATTTGTAAAACATGCAAGTTGAAACACAATAAAAAAAAGACTATTTCTAAATGTGATGTCTTCAAGCTGCAGCCGGGGAGATGATCTTTTGAAGAGAGAGATAAGTACTATTTAAGTCAACAAGCCACTTAGTTCTGGGCAGCTGTCCTTTTTTGCCCTTCAAAACCACATCAAAAGATGAGTGTGATTAGGTAATTCTGTGTGTGTGTGTGTGTGTGTGTGTGTGTGTGTGTACCGAAGTTATCTTCTCTCGCTGATGCTCACTTATGAATAATACATGCTGGATATTTCGGGCACCTCTATCTTGTGTCCCTCCGTTCTCCCCTTTTTCTTTGGTGCAATGTGGAATTGCCTGTAGGTGGCAGCACGGCACTGACTTTTGGACTGATCCCCCCCCACTACCACCCAGAACCCCACGTCCCCAAACGTCACATTACAGTGGTCTCTAAAGACAACCTTGTTGAAAGACGCCATGAGATTCATGAGAGCAACATTTGAAATGAATTCAAACAAATTGTCTTTTTTAAAAAATCCAATTTCCATATTATCTGAAGTGCTGCAGTTACCTCTTATCTCAACTGAATTTTGGAATCTATTAAACCCGTGTTTTTTTTTTTTTTTGAAGTCTGGTATCTGAAGTTTGGCTTTAATTGGCTTTTCATCTTTTTAATTACGATGGCTTCGGTTCCGGGGCCCAGTACGACTCCTATTCTCAGGTTAAGGACGAGCGAGCGGGCCAAATGAAAGAGTTAGAAGATAACTCACACATGGGTTTGAGTTGTCCGATGAGCTCCTCCTTGCTCCACTTGGCCCACTCCTTCCTGTCGGTGTTGATGGAGCACAGAACCGGGCCGCACGGCTTCCCGCTATCGTCCACCGCCGGCACGTTCAGATAGTGCACCAGCACGATATCCGGGTTCTGGAACACACCGGGACATATCTCGTTGGTTAAACACCGTGTCTATTTGTTGCTGATTGCGTCTCCATGAGCAAGGCACTACATTAATAGCCGATTTTGCAGAAGGACGGGAAACGGACAAGGAATGCGGGAGAGTATGTGGAGGTCAGGAGGGAGGTCGGACATAGCGTGTCATACAAGATTCTCTCACCTGCCTATAAAACATTTAACAGCGTCGGCCCGCTCATCACCCCCCCCCCCCCCCCCCCAGCCCAGTGGAAAGGTCCACATGATAGAAACGGAGTGAGCGTGTGCAGCTGGCCATACTATATAGCATCGCACACCAGCAAACCTATAGAATTTACACCCCATGAATGATTCAACAAGTGCGTATGTGCGCTCGGTGCGGATTTGAGAGCAAGTTTGGAAGCTCTTCTCGATAAAAGATTCAGTAGACGGACTCAGGTGAGGGGGAGGGGCCCGCTGAGGTGGAACTCGAAAATGGCACAGTGGGCTGCTGCGGCACCACACTGTGCGATGCAACAGCGCAGACGGGGCTGGTTTATGATCGTATTCGCTGATGGGATGTGATATATGTGCAAAGAGCAGAAAATGGTACACCCCCCCACCCCCCCCTTTCCTCTTCCTCAAAACCCCCTCCCAGGTTTAGACCGGGGGTGGGCAAACTACGGCTCGGGGGCCACATCCGGCCCGCCAAGTGTTTGAATACGGCCCGCCCAATCTTTCCAAAGTATTTAATTTAAAGTCAACATACAAGCTGGCATCATGGCCTGAGCCAACCTTTTGATGGTTGTATCAATTTCGTTGTTTGACATGGTCTGTTGTTTACAAAGTGCTCCTGAAAAAAGAGACACAAGCACATCATAATAATAAAAATTAAAATAATAATTATTATATTATAACTATTATGATTATTATATTTATTATATTAATGTTAATTATTATATTAATTATATATAATAATATTGTTATATTTGCATATTTTACATAATAATAATATAATAATTATTATTTTAATTTTATTTTAATTATTATAATATTTTATTATTTTTAAAATATTTAAATATAAATATAAAATAATAAATAATAATAGCAGATTGCATGACAATTTTACAGATACAATAATACCAGGTGGACTGTTACGTGTAAAATATATAGGTCTGTTGTTTACAAAGTGCTCCTGAAAAAGAGACACAAGCACATAATAATAATAAAAATTAAAATAATAATTATTATATTATTATTATAACTATTATGATTATTATATTTATTATATTAATGCTAATTATTATATTAATTATATATAATAATATTGTTATATTTGCATATTTTACATAATAATAATATAATAATTATTATTTTAATTTTATTTTAATTATAATATTTTATTATTTTTAAAATATTTAAATATAAATATAAAATAATAAATAAGGCCCACGAGTCAAAAAGTTTGCCCACCCCTGGTTTAGACTCATAGAGTCACACGGGAGGCAAAATAAAACGCATTAGATCAGGGCCAAATTGTGTCCTTGTAAAATTCATGTGACAAATTATGCAAGACGTATCGGCAAAGAATGCATAAATATGTATGAATTTCCATATTTTAAATGAACATTCAATATTGAATGTTTAAGATTCAACATATACGTCGGAAAATGATGCGGTTCTTGCACAACCAATCACTGAAGAGATAAACGAGTGTGTGTGTGTTCCACCCCGCCTTCCACATAAAGCTAAAATCTATATATGTGTCGCTCCAGGGTATTTTTTCTTCAAGAGGAACACATGGAGAGCATCGCCTTCAGTCCTTGATGATCACAATAGGTAGTCTGAGTGAAGATGACTCGGCCAACTTCTGGCTAAGAAAAGTTTTTCCAAGTCAGCGAGGAACGTTCCCATAATACCAAATATATTTTGCGAGTGGGACGATAAACTCAGCCACGCCGTCCAGTTTTATTATTACCCGACTTTGTGCTAGTACTTTTTAGTATAGGCTGCCTCATTAATTTTTGAAGAGGAGGATGTTTATCAATGCTTTATGTTGGAGGTTAGTGTGCTGTTTTGGAAATGTAATGGACAATTTAAGAGATTAAACACGCGGCGCGTAAAATGAACAATATACGACACGGTTTCTGCTGGCTTTTGGCGTGGGATGGTGAATCTTCACATAACCGGGCGAAGGAATCTTTGTACATCGACGGCAAATAAGCAGCCGTCACCGCAATACAGAACATATACGCCGTATACTTCATCCTGTGTTGGTGTGTGCCCAACGGCAAGGCAGGGAATGGGAGGTGGGTATCTTACCTGCAGCAGCCAATAGCATCTACGGTGGAAGGTGGGGATGATGGAGGAGTGGACGTAGCAGCCATACAGACACTAGAGAGAGGAGAGGAAATTTCAGGGGGAAACAAGAAAAAAGAAAATGGAGGGAGCGGGACACAAAGGGGGGCGGGGGGGGGGGGGGGGTGAGGACAGCAAAGGAGAGAACAGCAAAGGAGAACTCAGGTTACAGGCACTTAGGTGGTATCATTGTATTTTTGAAAAGGTCTTTCATCAGATGATGTTGACTAATAAAAATATCCATATTTGGCAGAGGGGTATTAATAACGTATGGCCGGAGGATCCATTTTTTTTATGCCTGTGGGATTTCCCTCCACGTTGGGGGATATAATGGTCTAAATTATTACATATTTTTTGTAGATTTAAAAAAAATTTTCATAGATTTTCTCTGACAAATTTCATATAATAGGGCCCCCTTAAATAATTTTATTTTATATTTTTATAAATAAATAAATAATTTTTTTATAAATATATATTTTTATAAATGTCATATAATATGGACTCCCTAAAATGTTCTTAAGGCCCCCCTAAATAATTTGATATTTTTTTATAGATTAAAAAAAATCTCCGACAAATTTCATATAATAGGGTCCCCCTAAATTGTTCTTAAGCCCCCCTAAATAATTGTATTTTATATTTTTTATAAATAAATAAATACATTTTTATAAATATATTTGTATAAATTTCATATAATATGGACCCCCTAAAATGTTCTTAAGGCCCCCCTAAATAATTTGATATTTTTTATAGATTAAAAAAACTAATCTCTGACAAATTTCATATAATAGGGCCCCCCTAAATTGTTCTTAAGCCCCCCTAAATAATTGTATTTTATATTTTTTATAAATAAATAAATACATTTTTATAAATATATTTGTATAAATTTCATATAATATGGACCCCCTAAAATGTTCTTAAGCCCCCCCTAAATAATTTGATATTTTTTATAGATTAAAAAAAACAAATCTCTGACAAATTTCATATAATAGGGCCCCCCTAAATAATTGTATTTTATATTTTTTATAAATAAATAAATACATTTTTATAAATATATTTTTATAAATTTCATATAATATGGACCCCCTAAAATGTTCTTAAGGCCCCCTAAATAATTTGATATTTTTTATAGATTAAAAAAACCAAATCTCCGACAAATTTCATATAATAGGCCCCCCCCAAAATGTTCTTAAGCCCCCCTAAATAATTTTTTAAAAATATTTTTTAGTGATTTTTTTTACAAAAAAAAATCTGACAAATTTCATATAATAGGGCCCCCTAAATAATTTGATATTTTTTTATAGATTTTTTTTTTTTTTTTTACAAAAAAAATCTCTGCCAAATTTAATATAATAGGGGCCCCTTAAAATGTAAATGTAAATAAAAAGTTATTATAGACGATCAAATGACTCGGAAGTCCCATATTAAATATATAGCAACAAAAATATGAAGAAGTATTTCAATAACAGCAAAATCAAAGTATATTCTAAACAGCAACATTCTATATTGTTCTTTTTTCGGTGCCTGTGGGATTTCCCTCCACGTGGGTGGGTGGGGGTGGGGGTGGGGGTGTATATAATGGTCTTCAGAGGTCATCAGACCACAGAAACACAATGGTACATCCAGTGCCGGACACATAATAGCGACATCAAAAGTCTCTTCTGTTTGCTGTCTGCTACACATTTCCCATTTTGCCTTTTCTCCTCTTGTGAGAAGAAGCCCGGCGGCCATCTAAAGTGTGTTTGGCCAAAGGCAGAGAGCATTTCCATATATTTCCATCTGATATGAGGAGGCTCTCCATGCAGCCTGGTGCTGGTTTGTCCCGCCTCTTGCTATCCTCCTGCTCTTTGCCATTCCTGCTTGAGGGGTCCCGGGAAGAGGTGACACAAACAATTACTGAGCAACTACCAGGGAGAGAAACACTTGCCTTTGGATGTGTGTGTGTGTGTGAGTGTGTGTGTGTGTGTGTGTGTGTGTGTGTGTTTGTGCACGGCTGCAGAAAAATGCATGTCAGATGATTGTCAGTGCGAGTGTGGGGTTGTAAATAATGGAGGTGCAGATGGGAATACTTGATCTCAATTATTCCCTTTGCCTATGTCTGCTGTTCATCTGTGAGCGAGCCTCCGATACGTGTGCTAGCTCGCTACCTCGCTACCTCGCTACCTCGCTACCTCGTCTCTCCTTGCTTTTCCAATCTCCCTCCGTCTTTCTCCTTCTGACACATGCATGCTCGCTCCTCTCACCTCTCCGTATATTCCTGCTGAATAATCCATTTTTCAGCTGGCTGATGTGACTCAAACACACACACACACACACACGCACACACACACACACACACGAACAGACGCTGCCTTGAGACTGGATCGATACCGCTCTCCGTTCTGCTGAAGAAGGCATTGACATCATTCCTGGCTGCAGGCCAAACACACTCTTATCCTTCGGAAAGAGGGAGAGAGAGGGAAGGGAGACAGGGGCAAAAGGAGGAGCAGGGAGGGGGGGGGTGCAAAGGTTGGAGGGCAGCACAAACACACACAAACACACACACACAAACACACATGTGTATATGTAGCGCTCAGCCTGTGTTGTTGTGTGCACGCTTGAACCACACGTGTGCGTCTACACGGAGTGAAGGAGTGACTAACAGGATGGATTGGAATCGGCAGCCAAGCCAAACTCAGCAAAAAAAAAAAAAAAAAAAAAAAAATCCCAGACTTCTTTCTCACCTCGACACCCTGGACTTTGAGTTTCATGTGATCCTCTCGGGTGGTCTTCCCGTCTTTCCTTTTCTTCCAGCAGTATCCATCTTTCCTGTACTTCACCTTCTTGCGGTTGTAGAGGATCATGGAGCCATTTTGAGGCCTGTTTGGGGAAAAAGGAACAAAGCGTTCCACGGAAGGACAGAGGCACAGTGAGGATTAGTTTAGAGGACGGAAGAGAATGAATGTGGTGACGTCTTTGTTGCTGTCAGCATTCCAATACACGGAATACCCTGCTGCCAAATCCTAGCTAGCTGCCACACTAAAACATTGGACACACCCGTACGTGGGAATATTTCAGTAGCTCCGGCCATCCGCGCTACATAAACATTAGCCAGCAAGAACCAGTTATAAACACACACTGTTATGAACAATATTATTATTATTATTAAAAATGACCAAAGCGTACGGCTTCGGTCTCTTTAGGGCTCAATACCAGCTCACCTCTGCGTTGTTTGGGACGATGGGTTTTCCATTACAAAGCAGTAACACGAGGAACGGTGAAAAGCACACCGCATTGAACACACCGCTTGGAACAAGACAGGCTAAAGGTAGAAACAAAACAAACCCATAGCAATAATGGAGGAGACCACAGTCTTCTTAGTGCTTTACTTCTCAACATATTACCATTGGTCATGTTTAAAGGAGCTGCAGCAAAGTGGAGACTAAGGAGTATAATACCGTGGATCGTCACATATTTTTAGGGGGACTTCAGTCAAAATGTTCTTAAGCCCCCCTATAATTTGATATTTTTTATAGATTTTTTTTACAAAAAAATCTCTGACAAATTTAATATAATACGGACCCCTAAAATGTTCTTAAGCCCACTTAAATAATTTTATTTTATATATTTTATTGATTTTTTTTTTTTTTACAAAAAAATCTCTGACAAATTTCATATAATAGGGGCCCCCTGAAATGTTCTTAAACCCACTTAAATAATTTTATTTTATATTTTTTATTGATTTTTTTTTTACAAAAAACATCTCTGACAAATTTCATATAATATGGACCTCCCTAAAATGTTCTTAAGCCCCCCTACATAATTTTATTTTATATTTTTTATTGATTTTTTTTTTACAAAAAACATCGCTGACAAATTTCATATAATATGGACCCCCCTAAAATGTTCTTAAGCCCCCTTAAATAATTTTATATATTGTATTGATTTTTTTTTTTTTACAAAAAAATCTCTGACAAATTTCATATAATAGGGGCCCCCTAAATAATTGTATTTTATATTTTTTATTGATTTTTTTTTACAAAATACATCTCTGACAAATTTCATATAATATGGACCACCCTAAAATGTTCTTAAGCTCCCCCTAAATAATTTGAGATGTTTTATTCTTTTTTTTTTTACAAAGAAAATATCTGACAAATTTCATATAATATGGACCCCCCTAAAATGTTCTTAAGCTCCCCTAAATAATTTTATTTTATATTTTTTACTGATTTTTTTTACAAAAAAAAATCTCTGATAAAATTCATATATGGACCCCTTAAAATTTTCTTAAGGCCCCCTAAATAATTTGATATTTTTTATAGATTTTAAAAAAATTTAATAGATTTTTTTTACAAAAAAAATCCCTAACAGCCCCCTAAATAATTTGATATTTTTTTTTATTGATTTTTAAAACATTTTTTACAGATTTTTTCCTTTTTTTTTTACCAAAAAATCTCTGACAAATTTCATATAATAGGGCAAAAGCAGGCTAATAAGCAAGCCAATAAGCAGGCTAATACTAGCCTACTACTACTACTACTACTACTACAACAGTAGATTGTGTGTACTTGTGTACATTTAATGTTGGCCTAAAACTATTGAGTATCTCTACTAAATCTGTACAAAAGTAGGAAACTTATATCCCGCTTCTTGTTCCTTATTTGTTTTTTTTTGATATTTTTGCATCTCCAGGGGGCTAAAACCCCCCTGTCCTTAGAAGCTAGTCTAACCTGGTCTGAAACATATTCTTAAAACATATAAACACGATCACACGTGAAGGAGAACATATGCATGGAGAGACGCTGATGCTATAGCTAGAGCAATGTCACAGATGGCAGGACCCACCAGCACGTGTTCCCTGGGCTCAATGTCAAACCTGATGCTCAGCAATCAATCATTCTTCTTCTATAACATTAAGGAGGAGTGTGGAGCTTGTGTGTCTCTGTGTGTGTGTGTGTGTGTGCAGAATTCATCTTTGCCTTATCTCATGACAACAGAAACAATCAATAAACTAACAGATACTCACAAGTGTACACACACACACACACACACACACACACACACACACACACACACACACACACACACACACACACACACAGTCTTTATCCCACTTATCAGACCATCTCTTCATTTTGTCTTTACTGTGTCTGAGTCCCCCCCATTCTGGTCTCCTTTCTCTCATGTTGTGGTCTCATCCGTTCCCTTCCCTTCCCAGTCCCATGGCCCCCAGTTTGACGCAGGGGGGGCCACATATGGACCGGAGTGATTGCAATTTAAGCAGCGCACACACACACACTGTGTCGTAAAATTGAATTTGCTTTGAAGTGATTTTCTTTGACACCGCAAATCTGTTCTGTTTTGGGGGGTGAGACCGCCGGCTTCTCACCCGAGCGGAGACCCCCACCCTGCAATCAAAGATGAGTTTAGTCTCTGTCTCCAGCCGCGTGAGTCATCTCGGGGCTGCTGATTCTAATTATGTTATGGAGACCGTGGATGAGATCACATGTGTGTATGTGTGTGTGTGTGGGAGGGAAGTACACGTCTACGTGCGTGTGTGTGTGCGTACGTACGTGCGTGATCACGGTGCCCGATTCAAGCAGACATAAATGCTATTGATTGTAACTGGTCTGTGATGTGTGGGATATAAAAAGCTTTTCCAGCGTTCCACAGTGTAGCCGAGCGAAAACAGAGAAGGCAAGGGGAGGAGAGTGGGAAAAAAAAACAAACCAAAAAAAAAAAAACCGACAAGCTAAAGCAGTGGTGAGCAAACTACGGTCCGGGGGCCACATCCGGCCCGCCAAGTGTTTGAATACGGCCCGCCCAATCTTTCCAAAGTATTGAATTTAAAGTCAACATACAACCTGGCATCATGGCCTGAGCCAACCTTTTGATGGTTGTATCAATTTCGTTGTTTGACATGGTCTGTTGTTTACAAAGTGCTCCTGAAAAAAGAGACACAAGCACATCATAATAATAAAAATTAAAATAATAATAATTATATTATTATTATAACTATTATGATTATTATATTTATTATATTAATGCTAATTATTATATTAATTATATATAATAATATTGTTATATTTGCATATTTTACATAATAATAATATAATAATTATTATTTTAATTTTATTTTAATTATTATAATATTTTATTATTTTTAAAATATTTAAATATAAATATAAAATAATAAATAATAATAGCAGATTGCATGACAATTTTACAGATACAATAATACCCGGTGGACTGTTACGTGTAAAATATATAGGTCTGTTGTTTACAAAGTGCTCCTGAAAAAAGAGACACAAGCACATAATAATAATAATAAAAATTAAAATAATAATTATTATATTATTATTATAACTATTATAATTATTATATTTATTATATTAATGCTAATTATTATATTAATTATATATAATAATATTGTTATATTTGTATAATATAACATATAACATATAATATAATAATTATTATTTTAATTTTATTTTAATTATTATAATATTTTATTATTTTTAAAATATTTAAATATAAATATAAAATAATAAATAATAATAGCAGAGAGAAGTGAGAAGAGAAGAGAAGCGTGAGACAAGCAAAATAGGAGGCAAGCGTCATTATTTGGAACTGATGAGGTATTTCAGTGGGAGGAGAAATGAAGGTCGTTGATTGTCGTCTTAATATTATGCCTCCAATTCCACACACACACACACACACACACACACACACACACACACACACACACACACACACACACACACACACACACACACACACACACAAATGTCACCGACTGCGTTAGTGGAGCTCCTTTCCATCTGATGGGATTACGTGTAATCTGTTCTAATCACGCCTCATGTCATGTATAAATGGGATTATATCTAACTGCTGCTCAATAATACCAATATGACTTCTGCTGCTGCTGCACGAACGCCGAGGCGATACGGCAGCACAACCAATCAATGAGAAATCCATCCACAACATAAACTGTGCTGCTGGCCTCAGGCTGCTCCTGAGAAGAGTCCTTCAGATGGCACAATGGGAGCGCAGAGGTAGCACCCCCGGGGGCTCTACGCGCCATCGGTAATCACAAACGGGGGCCACGAGGTGACCGCCGCACGCACTTCACTTTTTCTCTTCTTCTCACTCGTCTTTACCACTTTTAATTATATTAAAAACACACGATAAACGTAAGAGGTCGGCAAAGTTTGGCCGATCATGATTATGTAGTATGTGGAATCAAACTATGGAATGGATTGAGTAAGGAAATCAAACAATGCACAACGATGAGCCAATTCAAGAAACAATACAAGCAGTTGATGTTTGCTAAATACAAGGATGAAGAGTCTTGAACCAGTCATGATGTGCTATATATATCACTATATTGACACGCACTATGGTACCCATTATGGCATTGGATGCTCATATCACCGAGTACTTCGGTACGGGACAAAAAATTAAATAAAATAAAATTAAATAAAATTAAATAAAATTAAATAAAATTAAATAAAATTAAATAAAATTAAATAAAATTTAATTTAAAATTAAATAAAATTAAATAAAATTAAATAAAATTAAATAAAATTAAATAAAATTAAATAAAATTAAATAAAATTTAATTTTATTTAATTTTATTTAATTTTATTTAATTTTATATTTAAAAAATACTTAACTCATATTATGAAAGCAGGAAGTGAACAAATGTAACAGTTAGTGATTGTAAAAGTACCAGACGGAGGGGTAGGATTTAATAAGCTTTGCTTCTTCCTACTCCTTTTGGACATGTGGAACTGGGAACTGATTATGGGATGCATTCAATTGGAATCTGATGCATGTTCAAATGAAATAAAACCATTACCATTACCATTACCATTACCATTACCATGTACAGTCGTCCCAGTTAGGCATCCTCACTCTATTGCCGTTTTTCAAACATGAACTACTAATTAAGTTATTAATTAAAGCACAGGGCGGATGTTATGGTTATCTCTTTGTGTTCAAAATACTTAAAAAGTACTGAATGGATTTGGATGACATTTTCAGGAATTGTTGGAAATAGGATATGGAAGACCCGGATCACTCAGGATGGAGGACATTTTTTCTGGACTATAAGTCGCCCCGAAGTATAAGTCGCAAAATAAACAAAATAAAATGAACAAAATAAGAGTAATGCAAAATATTTTCCCGTTGGAATTGCATTGTTGACTACATCTTCCTTCCTCACAAGCACGTTTGTAGCAAGTTTGTAGATGATTTGTGTGTCCAAAAGCTGACATCCCATTAGGAAAGTTTGCCAGTTTGTTGCCAATAAATTGACGTGCTTTCCAATTTGAGACGGGTGTATTTCATTATATGGCGTAAAGTTTCTAGCTTTGTATACTTTGTACATCTTTGGCCTCATTTTTTGGTGGTCATAAAATCTCTCGAAGACGCAAGAGGCTTTCATTTCAGCATGCACCGTTTTATAGTACTCATAGTACTCATAGTACTCATAGTACTCATAGTATGCTCGCCATTTTGTTGCATTTTCCTGGTTTCAGTTTCAAGGTCAGTCTGTACAGTACAGATAAATGAATGGATGTCAGTATTTCAAACCGGGGGGGTGCATGAAAAGAATTTCTGTCCCTTGGGTGGGGGGGCGGGGGGGGGGGGGGGTATGATAGAAAATAATTGAACACATTATTATAACGCCAATTAAAAAGTACCTTTTGCATGATAGGGCAGCTTTAAATCATTTATAATAATAATTTGATGTAATATGTGTCCTGTGATTGATTGACTGGCGACCGGTCCAAGGTGCACTGTGTTTGCCCTCTACCCAAAGTCAGCTGGGGTAGGTTCCAGCTTTTATATTACATCTGTATTAACTTAAAATGTAAATTCAGTAAATTCTTAATTATTTGGATTGTCTTTTCTTTGCTTTTTTCTTCCTCGGTAGAACGTCTCCATGCTGTTGGAAAACCGGGGGGGTTCATTGGGACTCATGAATATTCAGTTCTAGCATGTGAATCAATGTTCTCACACACACACACACACACACACACCTCCCTTGAACCCCTCACCCCCTCACGTCTGAATTATACATTACTTATCCTAATACATTTACATGAATTAATACTCCATTTCCAGCTGACTAGGTACTTTGCAGTCCGGCCGTGTTCTAGAGCGTTCCGTACATGTAGAGCACCCCATCAGCCCATCAGGAGGCAGCTTCCGAGACACACCCCTCCGGTGTTTTTTTTTTTTTATCAAACGTCGGGATTAAAACAACAACAATCACCTGCTGACAAAGTCATGCTTTGTGTGTTTTGTGTGTGTGTGTGTGTGTTTTGTGTGTTTTGTGTAGTGTAGCGTTTTCCCCTCACCTGGTTTTTGGCGATGTCGTCAGCCACTCATCATGTTTCTCAAAAGTGATGAGATACGCAGCAATCTCCTGGTGAGACAAAGGCAAGACAGAGAGGTTATATGAGTGTGTGTGTGTGACGGGGGGGGGGGGACACAAGGTTATATTTGTGTGTGTGTGTGTGTGTGTGTCGCAGACAGATAAAACATAACAGGTATTTCCAGATGACCCGCTGATGCCCACAGAGAGTGTATATGTCGCAATATCTGATCGCCACGGTGAAGTCCGAGCACTCGATTGGCCGCAGAGAAGCCACTCAGGAGACGGATATGGAGCACAGACACCTCGGGGGCTGGCGACCAATCACAGCGTCCGACTCACTGATGCCTGCCTCCGCTGGCGAGGAAAGGGCCAGCAACGCACACAAACACACACAAGCGAAAACACACACCACATAAACACACACACACCAGCCACCAGAGTGAGTGCGTTAATGGGAAAAGTTTTCCCGTCTTTTGCAGTTTCACAGCTTCCCATCAGATAAAGTGCGCTCATAACCGGATTCTTAATTCCTCTGGCTCCGCTTTCATGTCCTCGGCCGTCCTATTCGCACTATTTCCTTTTCCACAGTAAAGCCCAGGAAGGAAAAATAAAGAAGAGGTAAAGGTGAGCATTTTAGCCATAGTTGGGAATAACAGGACTCACGCGCTTCCCAGTTTTCCTTTGCCGGGTAAACTCACGCATTTTCTCCTTTAGACGCACTTGTCTGTTTCCCTATCTCCGGCCCCCCCCCCCATCCACTTGTTGTGTAAATTGTCCTCTTAAGGCAGGGGTCTCAAACTCAATTTACCTGGGGGCCACTGGAGCTAGGGTCTGGGTGAGACTGGGCCGCATCAGGTTTTCAAAAAAAAAAAAAAAAAAAAAATTAATTATTATTATTATTATTTACATTCATTAAAAACAGAAAATATACAAAATTATATATAAAATATACAAACTTTTTCAGTGCTTTGGTTCCGATTTTCTACAATAAAAGCTCTGATAAAACATTCCACTGTTCTCAAATATCTTCATTTTTATTTTTCTGCACAAAATAAGATGAAAAATAAATAAACGAATCAAGAATAAATCAGTAATAAATAAATATAATAATAAAACGGCAAATAATAAATGTCTTGAGACACATGCTAACTCGCAAACTAGAGAGCTAGCGACCTAAACGGTAGCCTTCAAGTTATTTCCTTTAAACTATAAAAAGCCAAAAACTTACCACTTCCACACAGATAGAGAGGATAACTATTAACAGTTATTTAACCTTTAACATGAACATTAATCAAACGTAATAATTTTTTCCGGGTACATGATACCATACAGCAGGGGTCTAAAACTCAATTTACCTGGGGGCCACTGGAGCTAGGGTCTGGGTGAGACTGGGCCACATCAGGTTTTTCCAAAAAAAAAAAAAAAAAACCTAATTTATTAAAAACAGAAAAATGAATAATCTTTGCTTTGGTTCCGATTTTCTACAAGAAAAGTTATAAAACATAATAAAACATTCCACTGTTCTCAAATATCTTAATTTTTATTTTTCTGCACAAAATAAGATGAAAAATAAATAAACAAATCAAGAATAAATCAGTAATAAATAAATATAATAATAATAATAATAATAAAACAGCAAATAATAAAAACTTAAGAAACCACATATAATTGGTGGGTAGACAAATGATTTTTTTCAGATTAAAATGAACAAAGCATTATTAGAGCCCTGTAGACATGACAAAACACGACTATAGTCACATTTATACTCTTTTTATTTACAACATATTGCGCAACTGCAGGGTCTTGAGACACATGCTAACTCGCAAACTAGACAGCTAGCCACCTAAACGGTAGCCTTCAAGTTATTTCCTTTCAACTTAAATTGCCAAAAACTTACCACTTCCACACGGATAGGGAGGATAACTATTAACAGTTATTTAACCTTTAACATAATTTTTTCTGGGTACATGATACCATACCGCATCCATATCAAACTTTACATTAAACTTTCATATCAAGGCGGGGGGCCTCAAACTAGTGTCCTGCGGGCCACATTTGGCCCGCGGGCCGTGTGTTTGAGACCCCGGTCTTAAGGCAATCAGCGTTTGAAACGTGGCACAAAGCAACCGCGAAGAAGACATCAACGATGCAGGCCTCCTTCATCTGCCCCCTCAGGTCGGCCATCTCTACTCCAGGCCTCCTCCTCTTCCGTTCTCTCTCACACTCGACAATGTGTGTGTGTGTGTGTGTGTGTGTGTGTGTGTGTGTGTGTGTGCGCTTGTTTTTTCCGTTATTTGTCCCAGTTTGGCACGAGAACACTCCAGCTCCACGCTGACCAGATGAGATGGAGGGAGAGAGCAGGTGGAGGGCGGCGCCACTTAACGGGATTGTTTTTAGTATCCTCCATTCTATTGCCATGTCCCAACCCCCCACCGCCTCACCCGGTGTTCAGATGTGTATTTATGTACGTGTGTGTGTGTGTGTGTGTGTGTGTGTGTGTGCGTGTGTGTGTGAGGGACTGGCTGCCATCACACCATTAATTATTATCGCCATCAATCTGCCAACTGTTAATGTCTCTCTGTCTGAGTTACAGAAAATTGCACAGGGGGGCCGAGTCTGGGTGGAAGACACGCTTTCTAACATGCACATTCTCATGTAGCAAGGCACACACACATGTACACACATGTACACACATGTACACACACACACTCGCATACAAAGACCGCCTCATTCATTTATGCATCTATTCATTAGCGGTGACAAGCAGCCACCTCTCCTCCTCCCAAACCACTCTGCAGCAAGTCAATATCCTATACGGCGTCCACAGCCCCGGCCAGGCACCGGGTTGGGGGGGCGCCCCCAGTGACTGTCAGCCAGTGGGAGGCGGGAGGAGCAGAGAGAGGTGGGAAGAGTGGAGACAAGGGGCTGGGAGAGACAGAAGGATGGGAGGATTAAGAAGGAGCAAGAAGAGAGAGAGACTCGCAATTAAAGGCCTGCCCCATAAGAGCCATTAAAAAGCCCGAAACGGAGGAGTCAGCTCAAACGGCAGCCTGACACACACACACACACACACCCACACACACACACACACACACTATGCTCTCCTTCACCCCCCACACCCATGTGGAGTGACAGAAGTGAGACTTGAAGGTCGGTCGTCAGGAAGTCAGAGTTATTGTCCCGACGGAGGCCGGTGATGGAACGCTGTGAGCATGCCTGGCGACACACTGACCCTTCAGGAATACTGCAAGGGAGCGTGTGGGGCCCCCAGGATGTTACTCCGGGGATCTACTCCATAAACCTAGTTCCTCCGCATGTCTATATGGAAGTCTATACAATAATGCATTACAACAGGCGGATGCTTCCCGAATGGGAACGAGAGATGGAACTAAGTTGGGATCATAAGAGCCGGACTTGGAGCGATGCAAGTGGGGGAAATCAGCCACCCACTCGTGTCTCCATGTCCCTCCAAGAAACACACACACACACACACTCCCAGGCCCGGGGGGGTATTACCCGAGAAAGGAAGAGGGGGCGCTTTGGTTGATCGCCCACACAGCAACAGACTTATGCAGGAGTTTTCCCCGGGGAGATTCCGTTAAAGGGTCTGGCCACCGGCTAGTGCAGGGGTGGGCAAACTACGGCCCGGGGGCCACATCCGGCCCGCCAAGTGTTTGAATACGGCCCGCCCAATCTTTCCAAAGTATTTCATTTGAACTCAACATACAACCTGGCATCATGGCCTGAGCCAACCTTTTGATGGTTGTATCAATTTCGTTGTTTGACATGGTCTGTTGTTTACAAAGTGCTCCTGAAAAAAGAGACACAAGCACATAATAATAATAAAAATTTAAATAATAATTATATATTTTATATTATTTTTATAATTATTATTTATTATTTTATAATTATAATTATTTTTATATTATTATTATAACTATTATGATTATTATATTTATTATATTAATGCTAATTATTATATTAATTATATATAATAATATTGTTATATTTGCATATTCTACATAATAATAATATAATAATTATTATTTTAATTTTATTTTAATTATTATAATGTTTTATTATTTTTAATATTTAATATATTTTTTATATATTATATATTTTATATATTATATATATTTTTTTATATTTTAGATATTTAATATTTAAATATAAAATAAAAATAATATAAAAAATAAAATAATAAATAATAATAGCAGATTGCAATATTTTATTATTTTTAAAATATTTAACTATAAAAATAAAATAATAAATAATAATAGCAGATTGCATGACAATTTTACAGATACAATAATACCAGGTGGACTGTTACGTGTAAAATATATAGTCCCCCCCCCCCCCCCGGAAATTTTGTTATATCGATGCGGCCCGCGAGTCAAAAAGTTTGTCCACCCCTGGGCTAGTGTGTATGTGTGTGTATGTGTGTGTATGTGTGTGTGTGTGTGTGTGTGTGTATCGAAGTCTAATGACAAGCATCACCCGGCACATACGTATCAGGGGAAAACAGAGTCGTCTGTAAACTGGAACTGTCACATCCATTCCATAGCGGCGCCTCAAATGAAGGCCGACGCCGCTCCTCGCCGCACACGTTATTTGGCATTGAACTGTTTATTTTATGGAGATGGAGGCCGCCCACTGTGGGGTTTCTTTTAAATGCACCCGGAGTCCATTCCTGGCTTTTGTCTTTGTTTACATATACGGCAAAGAACTGCATTAGCATTACCCGCTACAGCTTTGCTGATGTTGGGATTTTGGTGCTGATCATGTCCACTGTGCGTTTTTATTTAAGATTCATTCATTCGTTTTATACCGCGGGATAGGGGGCTGGAGCCTATCCCAGCTGGAATGGTGGCCAGCCAATCACAGCGCACATATAGACAAACAACCATTCACACTCACATTCATACCTATGGACAATTTGGAGTGGCTAATTAACCTAGCATGTTTTTGGAATGTGGAGGAAACCGGAAAACCCATGCACGCACGAGGAGAACATGCAAACTCCACACAGAGATGGTGGGATTGAACTCGGGTCTCCTAGCTGTGAGGTCTGCGCGCTAACCACTTGTCCACCGTGCAGTTTTCTTCAAGATTCATTCATTCATTTTCTATCGCTTATTCTCACGAGGGTCGCATTGGGTGCTGGAACCTATCCCAGCTGGACTGGTGGCCAGCCAATCACAGGGCACATATAGACAAACAACCATTCACACTCACATTCATACCTTTGGACAATTTGGAGTGGCTAATTAACCTAGCATGTTTTTGGAATGTTGGAGGAAACCATAGTCCTCGGGGAGAACATGCAAACTCCACACAGAGATGGCTGAGGGTGGGATTGAACTCGGATCTCCTAGCTGTGAGGTCTGCATGCTAACCACTCGACCGCCGTGCAGTTTTCTTCAAGATTCATTCATTCATTTTCTACTGCTTATCCTCATGAGGGTTTCGGGGGATGCTGGAGCCTATCCCAGCTGTCTTGGGGTGAGAGGCGGGGTCCACCCTGGACTGGTGGCCAGCCAATCACAGGGCACATATAGACAAACAACCATTCACACTCACATTCATACCTATGGACAATTTGGAGTGGCTAATTAACCTAGCATGTTTTTGGAATGTGGGAGGGGACCAGAAATTTATTTTATTCAAGATTCATTCATTCATTTTATACCGATTGTCCTCACAAGGGTCGGAGGGGATGCTGGAGCCTATCCCAGCTGGACTGGTGCCAGCCAATCACAGGGCACATATAGACAAACAACCATTCACACTCACATTCATACCTATGGACAATTTGGAGTCAACAATTAACCTAGCATGTTTTTGGAATGGGGGAGGAAAATTACGCATGGGTAGGGTGGGATTGAACTCGGGTCTGCTAGCTGTGAGGTCTGCGCGCTAACCAATAATAATAATATTAATCCAGGCGAATAATCCAATTCAATAAAAGAACTTAATCAGAAATGATGTGATTATAAAGATAATAGGTTTTGACTGACACTGTGAGGTATTGTATTATAATATAATAGTACAGTAAACCTCGGATATATCGGACTCGGATATATCGGAAATTCGCTCACAACGGACAGATAAAAAAGAACCAATTTTTCTGTAATGCATTTCCAATAAAAATTCATTGCATATATCGGATTTTTTATAACGGATTTCGCCTATTTCGGACAAAATCTCCAGTCCCGTTCCAATGCATTTCCATGAAATTTCCCTGGCATATATCGGATGGCCGCATCGTGGCGCTCCGATTCGCCGAATGGTGACAGGCCGCTATACGACGTCATTTGCAGCGTTTGCAGCGTTGCCTGCGCGTCCAGGTACATTGGAAACATAGTCAAGGAAGTGCCTTTTTATAACGGATAAAATCCCATTTACGCATATACCGGATATAAATCCCATATATGCGTAAAACGGACATTTTCCGGTATACGCATATAACGGATTTCGCTTATATCGGACAAAATCAGTGGGAACAATTGAATCCGATATATCCGAGGTTTACTGTAGTAGTATAGTATTATAGTAGTTATTGTAGTATTATATTGTTGAATCCAATGAATATCTGCTGGATCCTACTTTTTTCAGATAGATAGATTGACTTAAGTTATAATTGATAATCAATCGGAAAGGGGCCGGGGGCGTCTCTTTCCGGAACCCTAAAACTCAGGACTGTGTTGCAAGGATAAAACTAAACAACTTGAAGTTGTGTTGTACTTCCTGCTGACAGTAACGATTGTACGCGTGTTGTAAACTAGTCCAATAACGTCTTGTTTGCACTCCATTCCTCCGGCCTGGTTAATTAAAACGTGAAGCTCTCCAACAGAAAGAAAGGCAGACATTGACTTACGACGTGGATCATTTTGTTCCGTTCTCGCCGCACAATTAAAATTTCATCAAGGCTATTGTACACCGGAGCAATAACGCGTAGTTTGTTTTATACAGTATTCCCAAACTGCCGCACTCTCGCCGCTGTTTGTTGCTTCCAAGCGCCTCTATATTACCTCCACTGGCTAATACGGCTGCTTAATGCTGTTTCCATAACAACTGTTGCAAAGCCCCTGATCAGAATTCCTCTCGAGCTCGCCTGGTGTTTATCATATAAACAATTCATCGCGCGGTAGGCTACGTGCGCGCATGCTAGTAGAAATGCGCGTGGTCATTTTCCATACCTTTGTATATAAAGGAAGAGGAAGTCATGCTAACTTGCATCTCTGCCAGAATCAACACACACACACAATCACACGCACACACACGCGTGTGAGCGCATGTGATCACGCATTTGGTGGCGGTCAGTCATTGGAGGATGCGATGTGACCTTCAGTCGGGGACCGCCCCGTCACCTGGTCAGGCGGGAATCACGCGCATCGCATTTATCATGCCGCAGCTCCGGCGGCCTACAGAGACACAACATGCTGACCGTGTCAGAACTAATGCATGCTGGGATACACGCGTCCTCACATGTATGAACGCACGCAAGCACACAGGCTGGGGTTTGGGGGTAAAAGAAAAAAAAAAAAAAAGTCAGTGTTGTGACTTCTTCTGTCTGTGTGATTGACAGCTTCATGATGAAATAGTCCCGTTCCATTCGCTGCCTCTTCTTCCGATCCGGCCTCTTTTCCTTCCTTTTCCCAATCCCGCTGTCTCGCTCGCCTCTCATCACCTCACAGTGGAGTTGGCTCGCTCACCGAACGGAAGGTAGCCTTAACTTTTTTTTTTTTTTTTTTTTTGCACAGAAGATCCCGCCTCAATCTACCAAGGGAACTTCAATCAAGCGCACCTTTACCTCTGCGCTTCCTATCTAGGATTTGCATTTCACGAGAACACCCCCCGCCCCCCCTCCCGGTTCAAGTCTCTCTCTGCAGGGGGGGATGAACACATCAAAGACAGCAACAGGTGTGTAGTGTCAAACACAATGCCAGGACCCCCGCTGCGCCGGGGGCGTCTTGGATAAAGCCTGTCAGACTCCTCAAAAAGTCTCACGCAGAAGAGAGTTCAGCGACTGAAAGTCAAAAAAAAATGATGGATGGATGTTGCAGGAAGGAGGTGGGATGACGAGGTCTCGGGTGGTTATGTTAACCCCCGATGCCTCGTCGCCGCTGAGGCCCGCGCACCACTGTGGAATCCATTGTTATTGACGAATGACAAAATAGCGTGCGCCACCTCTCATTGGCATAAATTCTTGTTTACAACAAGACACAAATTGGCACCCTGTCAGTCAGTCTCCGGGTCCCTTTCTCTCCTCTTTTCCCTTCTCTATTTGTCGCTCCCGTTCTCGTTGCGTGCCGCTGAGCGTAATACAACCCTCCCCGGTTCAACCCTCTCTCATTACCATATTCTAATTACATTCGTTAAGGGGAGCATTTGGGAGTTTAATGAATACATTTGAAAAACGGGTCTCTGTTGTGATGCGTAGGTTTGTCTCCGACGCCGACTTCTTATAAAGATGTGGGCAAAACGGGCCAAAAAAACAAAGAAACGGTGTTGACTGTCGGATCTCACGTTGTGTTTGTTTCGACCAAATAAAGATTTCATGTCGTTTGTGTGAAGGCATGCATATTTAATTATCCTCAGACATAAAAAACAAACATTATTATACAGATATACAGTAAGTCGAGATCTTGGCGGATCCGTGCAGCGAAAGCAATCATAAGCGAAAGCAAACATTACAGGTTATGGAGCTTGTTCTGTTGACTGACTCGTAGTCAGCATGATGTGTCTTTGCCAAGGACGAATCCTTGGGCTGGAGCTGAATAGACCGTTACTATACCCCCCCACATCCCACAACCCCCCCACGCTCATTCTTTCACTGTAGTGAAAAATGTGATAAACCTTTCACGCATCCGATTCTTGATGATTTCCAGCTGAAATCTCTGTCACTTTTATTCCAGCCGTAAGAGTTTACGATGGCGGTGTTTATTGGCGGCTAAATACATCATTTTATTTTATTCATTCATTCATTTTCTACATGCAAACTCCACAGAGATGCCCGAGGGTGGGATTGAACCCTGGTCTCCTAGCTGTGACCCTCCTCACGAGGGTCGCGGGGGGTGCTGGATCCTATCCCAGCTGTCTTCGGGCGTAAGGCGGGGTACACCCTAGACCGGTCGCCAGCCAATCACAGGGCACATATAGACAAACAACCATTCACACTCACATCTATGGATGATTTGGAGTGGCTAATTAACCTAGCATGTTTTTGGAATGTGGGAGGAAACCGGAGTACCCGGAGAAAACCCACGCATGCACGGGGAGAACATGCAAACTCCACACAGAGATGCCCGAGGGTGGGATTGAACCCTGGTCTCCTAGCTGTGAGGTCTGTGCGCTAACCCCTAGACCACCGTGCCGCCCATACATCATTTTATTTTATTTTATTTGTTTTTTTTTTCTTTTTTTTTCCCTTTATTTGGGCAAATATGTGAATCATTACAGTGCATTTCTTACATCAATCAAAATATAACTTTCTATTATTTACATTTGTATTCAACTATATATATATATATATATTCAACTAGCCCAAAAGGAGTAGGCTGAAGCAAAAGCTTATAAATGCCTACCCCTTTTTGCAGGATATAATCATGTTCATGCCACTGTCTTGTTTCCCCTGTTATTATTTTCATTGTAATATTATTATTATTATTATTATTATCATTATTGTTATAATCTTTATCATTATTACCATCATTATATTATTATTATTATATTATTATTATTATATTATTATTATTATATTATTATTATTATTATTATTATGTTATTATATTATTATATTATTTTCATCATTATAGTTCAAATTTTTGTGATTTTTTTATTTTTAATTATTTAATTTTTCATCCCGGAATACTAATTCGCCGGACTTGTTGACTTTAACCGCAAATCAAGACTCAGCTGAATCCGTTGGCTGGGTTTCACGTTGTTTTTTTCGGACGCAAGCGCCCCACCCACGGAGGGGGACGGGTGCGCATGCACCCTGCAGACTAAAGGAATTGATTGATTTCCTTTCAACATATGTAACGCCGCAAATGTTTTTTTTTTTTTTTTTAAACGCACGGTCCACATCTGAAAGGACTCCTCTTCAACTGCGGTTGCAGTATGAGCGCCGTGATGATGCACCGCGCAAGGTAGAGCCCGGTGTCATCGCCCTCGCTTTAAGTACTGTGATTCATGCAGTGGGTGTCAAAGCATGCTAGCTATCTTTAAACATGATGTAAGATACATGCATATAAATAAAGAACGGGCGGGGGGGGGTTGTGTAAAGCAACCGTGCGTTTTATCGTCAGACGAGAATGCCGCCGCTTCCAAGTGTATAATTGTTACCAATATGGAAGCCGTCAAGACCTTTGTTTGCTTAAATCGGCTTCTTTTCATCCATTAAATTAAATTCATAGTTTTTGCACACTCGGATAATAATTGCTGTAATTTAATGCACTTTTAGCGACTAAGAAGGAGTCAGACATCGGTTATATGCTACCGGAGTCACTTTCCACCTCATAGGAACGCCAATGGACGGTGACTTTTGAATTTCGTTTGCATGTTGAGAGCAGCCATTATTGACGCTAGGTTGTGTATCGGACAATGTTAAGCTTCCTCTTGTGTTAGATTCCTGGTATCATCTCTTATGTTAACACTTTGGTTCTGACCCATGTATTAAATCTGCTATAAAATACACTAAAAACAATAAATTACCATCAAATTTGCTTCTCATGTCTTGGTTACCTTCTTAGGCTTCCTCATCCATGAAAATGTTGCTTTTAATACTTTTGGTGTGGGCATGGAGGCCTTTTTTTTGTCACTATACCCCTCCATTTCTATTTCCAAAAATAGTAAAATAAACCTCAAAAGTATCATATTCATAAATTTAATACTTTTGTTAGCTGGCTATTACTGAGAGCTATAGAACATATCTCTTAAATCAATTAGTTTGATTTATTTTCTCATTTTAGTATTAAAGAAACATCTGTGGCAGGGGTCTCAAAGATGCGGCCCGCGGGCCAAATGTGGCCCGCAGGACACCAGTTTGAGGCCCTCGATATGAAAGTTTAATGTAAAGTTTGATATGGATGCTGTATGGTATCATGTACCCGGAAAAAAATTATTACGTTTGATTAATGTTCGGCGGCACGGTGGTCTAGGGGTTAGCGCGCAGACCTCACAGCTAGGAGACCAGGGTTCAATCCCACCCTCGGGCATCTCTGTGTGGAGTTTGCATGTTCTCCCCGTGCATGCGTGGGTTTTCTCCGGGTACTCCGGTTTCCTCCCACATTCCAAAAACATGCTAGGTTAATTGGCAATGCCAAATTGTCCATAGGTATGAATGTGAGTGTGAATGGTTGTTTGTCTATATGTGCCCTGTGATTGGCTGGCCACCAGTCCAGGGTGTACCCCGCCTTACGCCCGAAGACAGCTGGGATAGGCTCCAGCACCCCCCGCGACCCTCGTGAGGAAAAGCGGTAGAAAATGAATGAATGAACAATAAGTTACCATCAAATTTGCTTCTCATGTCTTGGTTACCTTCTTAGGCTTCCTCATCCATGAAAATGTTGCTTTTAATACTTTTGGTGTGGGCCAACAATCTGGGGCGATGATATGCGGGAATCTTCTTCCTTTCTTTTAGCAAAACAAAGACTTTGTGGACAAAATATTTACCTGTCAAACATCCAAAGACGCCAATGAATCATTTTTTGTCATTTGGCCGAGATACAAATTAGATGCTCTCATTTGGGGATGCGCTTATCAATCTCCCACCCACATGCTGCTTCGTACCGTGAAGCCCAAATTTAAATATATGCACTACCGGTATGCAAATGCGGCATCAGTGTCACTCGTGAAGTTGCTTCCTTGGAGTATAAGATGATGGATATTTTATTACAGCTGAGCGAGTCTAAGACTAATGACACCGCAGGAAGACAATCCAGACCTGATACGCAGCTAATATCCGACGCACACACACGCACACACGCCGTTTAACCCCCGAGGAATCGGTGAAATGTGATTACACTTACTGTTACAAACACCCCCCGTATGGGAATAGACGTTTCATACATCAGCGGGACGGCGGAGGGGAGGGAGCATGGAGAAATGTGTGATACGAGCCGGAATGACCATTTGATGGGAGAACGCTCCGGACAAGCGCTGGTGTCTCTTGAGCGGAACTGCTCCGACATCGCTCCCAAAATTGAAAAGGACGGACACGCTATAAAAAAACACGATGTTGGGATACAATTGATTTACAATCCATCTGACCGTGTTGGCCGTGTTTGGGGTCGTAAAGGTCGGCGTAGAACAGGGGTGGGCAAACTACGGCCCGGGGGCCACATCCGGCCCGCCAAGTGTTTGAATACGGCCCGCCCAATCTTTCCAAAGTATTGAATTTAAAGTCAACATATCAATTTCGTTGTTTGACATGGTCTGTTGTTTACAAAGTGCTCCTGAAAAAAGAGACACAAGCACATAATAATAATAAAAAATAAAAATAATAATTATTATATTATTATTATAACTATTATGATTATTATATTTATTATATTAATGCTAATTATTATATGAATTATATATAATAATATTGTTATATTTGCATATTTTACATAATAATAATATAATAATTATTATTTTAATTGTATTTTAATTATTATAATATTTTATTATTTTTAAAATATTTAAATATAAATATAAAATAATAAATAATAATAGCAGATTGCATGACAATTTTACAGATACAATAATACCAGGTGGACTGTTACGTGTAAAATATATAGTCAGATTTAAATCATATCAATATTTTGCGTGTGTTATTGAGCACAGAACTTCATATTCTTGGGAATGGAATTCATCCAAACTGCGCTCCACTCCACCATGATGACATCACGCTTTGCACTACTTCACCCTTCCACTTCAGGATGCCCCCCACGGGGACTCAGTCGGGTTCAGGTGTTGAGACGTACTTGGCCACTCCGTCACCTTCACCTTCTGCTTCCTCAGCAAGGCACTTCCACATCTTGGAGGTGCGTTCGGGCTCCTTATCATCTTGGAAGACTGCCATGCAAGGGAAGGGACTATGCTCTTCTCAAAATGTCACAGCACTCGTTAGAATTCATCTTTCCCTCAGTGAACCGCAGCTCCCCTGTGCCGGCGGCACTCGTACCGTCCCCGACCATGACTCTACCACCACCGTGTTTAACTGTTGAATCATTTTTAGTGGATAATAAATCTATACCGCTTGAGAAGGTATACTGTAATAAATGCGTTTAATTAAATATGAGGAGTAAACTCAGCTTTGTGAGCTACTGTACCGTACCAAACTAAACTGAACTGGACCCCGTAAAGTGGCCCCGGTTTGTGGACCTTATATAAAATCAACCAAGTCAACAGTCAAGGCGTGAAATCATCAACACACACTCAAACTATCACACATTATTGTGTGGAAATATGGGCTAATAACTATAAAAGCAATCTTCACTCGCTAAATGTACTGCAAAAAAGGCCAGTAAGGATAATTCATAATGCCGCCTACATACTAGAACATACTAACTCATTATTTCTAAAATGACAAATACTTCAACTTGCTGATATAGTTCATCTTCAAACAGCTAAAATAATGCATAAGGCTAAAAATAAGCAATTAGCTAAAAATGTCATCCAATACTTCTCTACAAGAGAGGAGAAATATGATCTCAGGGAAGAAGTACATTTGAAACACTTCTATGCTAGGACTACGTTATGCTAGCCATAGCATTTCAGTATGTGGAATCAAACTATGGAATGGATTGAGTAAGGAAATCAAACAATGCACAACGATGAGCCAATTCAAGAAACAATACAAGCAGTTGATGTTCGCTAAATACAAGGATGAAGAGTCTTGAACCAGTCATGATGTGCTATATATATCACTATATTGACACGCACTATGGTACACATTATGGCATTGTATGGTCATTAAAAAAATAAAAAAATAATAATTCAAAATAAATAATAATTCAAAAAATAGAAATTAAATTTTTTTTAAACATTTTTAAATTAAAAAATAAATTAAAATAAAATAAAAAACAAAAACTTAAATTAAACTAAAATTAACTAAAATTAAAATTAATTAAAATTAAATTAACTTAAAAACTTAAATTATATTTGGAAAGCAGGAAGTGAACAAATATAACAGTTAGTGATTGTACAAGTACCAGATGGAGGGGTAGGATTTAATAAGCTTTGCTTCTTCCTACTCCTTTTGGACATGTGGAACTGGGAACTGATTATGGGATGCACTCAATTGGAATCTGATGCATGTTCAAATGAAATAAAACCATTACCATTACCATTATGGAGTTCCTTCCCGCTTTAATTAGTACGTCCATTGGTATTTTAAAGGCATAAACATGGCTTTGTAGTGCTCAAACAAAGTCTGATGAGCAGAATATGGACGGACAAAAACACACACACACACACCCACACACACACATTTGAATACTTTATCTGTCTCCTATGAATTCATTGTAATTTACACAGCACTTAGATAATACAGAGGTTGTACGTGGGGACAAAACGCATTGCATCGGCTGCAAAGTCTGACTTATTATTACGGCACACGTAACATAACATTTTTTTTTTTTTTGGTTGGGTCTAACAGGAGTCTAAATCACACACACACACATTGGCAATCTAGGTGCATGCACAACACCCCCACACTCCCAGTCACACATTCCCACGGTTTAATATATCTCTGTGTCTCCAGTTAACAATATTTTGTGTCAAATTAAAGCAGGCAAGATAAATAGCGGGTCTGCGCCACACAGAGAAAATAGAACAGGAGCAGAATGGGAGGGAGGGGTTGAGAAGAGAGGACTTGTAAAATGGTGAATCCCAGCCCCCCCCCCCCGGTGGACCGCATTGGAACACTGATCCAAACAATCTGTGCACCCCCCCAACCCCCCCACCCCCGTTAACACATTCACCACACATTTAAGGCCGGTGGGTTAATTACACGTCTCGACAAGAAAATGAAATGAAATGAATGTCATTATTGGACTTTTTCATTTGTATTCTGTTGCCAGGTGGGTCTGTTGCCAGGTGGGTCAGCAGGGGCGCGGCCACGGTTTCAAGTTTGAGGAGAAATAGAAAGTCAAAACAGGCGCAAAATGACGCCGGGTGTTAATTGGGCTATGAGATGGAGAGATACAGACCAAGAAGACGGAGCCTGGAGGACTAATTAGTGATTAGAACTTGGCACTCTCCAAACATGAAATATTTCTCAACCCAAAAGACGGGCGGAATGATTAAAAATAAAAGAATAGGAATCAAACATAAGGAGCGGAAAAGCAAACCGTGGTATTATATATATATATATATGTGTGTGTGTGTGTGTGTGTGTGCGTTTGAGCATGTGTGTTTTCATGTCAGCTTGTTGGCTTCTTTGCCCTCTCATTAAATTGTGCTTTACTCTGGTAAACGGTAACAGCAGAGTTCTCAATGTCAACTAGAGAGGTTGCAGCCATGGGCACGCTTCGGGAAACAAACACACACACACACACACACACACATATGCACACACACACACACACACACACTGACAAGGATACTATGAATTCTACCAGCGCATGAACGGCGGATCCATTTTTATTCTAAAAATGAAAATTTTCTCCAAGTTTCCAAAAGCATACTTCTTTTATCTTGTCTCCGACACGGATGACAAAATGGAGTGCGTCAGCTTCTCGCGGCCTCGTGCCGGAGCGAGTTGGACATTAGCAAGTCTCGCATCAAAGTCATAAATCAAGGACACCCTTCAAAACAGCGCAGGACCCAAAACCGCCTGTCTGCTGTCCCGGTATCATTCCGAGTTTCCATAATGGATCCGTAGCAGTTTTCCACAGTCTGGTAGCAGACATTTAATATCATACTTCTTGTGTAAATGATATCCCGGACGTATCTCCCGCCATGTATTACCTATGTGGGGGGGAAATAAAACATAAGACGGAGGGGATCCGACGCATGCATATTTAATTCAATGTATCTCTTTAATGGCTTACAAACAACAATGATGACAATAATGAAATATTAAACGCAACATCAGGGAGAGGAGAGAATGAGCTCAAACGCCAGTTTTGTCCTTCATCAGCTGTTTTTCTTCGTAACGCCTCGTACACGCTTGGCGTTGCGATCCTACGTCTGGAGCAGATGTCTCTCTTATCACTTCCCATGTACTGCTCAATCAAGAACTCCATTTGTGTCACACATGCGGCATCGATCACGCCATTAGCACAAACACACACACACACACTAACACGGTTACCATGGCAACACTCGCTAAATGGGCCAGTGGTCTTAAATATATATGCTTTTTGATCTTCTCATTCAAGCAATCACGTCGGCGTCTCGCCGTGTGAGACTGGCTGCCTTCACAAAGCGACCGGCGTCACCGATAGCATCGGGAATGTTCCACAATGAAACGCTGAATGTTTCATGTCCTGTTTTTTTTTTTTTTTTTTTTTTTTTTTCATATCATTAACACCCAAATAATGCCTGGTTCCTCTGCTTCCTTTGTGCACTCCAAGAGTTGAGTGACATGCAGAGCGGACGTGCATGTGGCGTCCATTGTGGCGTCCATTGTGGCGCAGATGACTGTCATCTGTGTTTTGTACCCGGTATTGTTTTGACACTTGCTGGGTTCTAATCATGGTGTATGTGTGCGGTATTGGAGGGGAGGAGCCGTTTAAATGCGCGTTTATTGGCAGCAACAAGTACAAAGCAGATTTCATTTGTGAAAAGTTTCACTTTTAAGACTCTTAAAAAGGCTACAATGAAATATTAATGTCAACTGTTCACATAAAAACATTGTGGTGACTATTTGTGTTGGTTTGTCCATCTGTTTGTTAGCAAGCAGGCTACTATCCGGTTCATAAAAGATCCAAACAAACAACGGGAAAGGGCATTTTGATTCTCTGTACTGCTCGTTTGATGCCTTGGGGAAATTGTGGAATTTGAATAATCAAATATCAATAATCACAATTCATATATTAATAATCATAATTCAAAACAGAAGTATAAAATCATTTTGATATCGTTAAGCACGATATCAAAAATATCGCGATAGGCTGGTTCCAAGATGGCGCCGCCCAGGTGCAAGCTAGCTACGACAGCTCCGCGTCCCCTACGGCGTTTTTTTAGGTGTTTAAAAGTGCTTTATTTATGACTTCTTTATTGTTTTGGGCCATACCGACCCCTTAACTAGTGCGCAGCTACGGATGTTCATCATATTACGCTTGTAGCTTGCGCCATTGTTGACACTCGGGAGCATCTGTTAGCAGCCGTTAGCATCCCTTCGCTACGTCCAATGATCGGATATCCCCGCGGAAATATGGAGGTGGAGATGCTGCATAGCGGGAGCGAACGGCGAAAAAGACGCTATAAAGGTCTTCAAAGACGGTATCAACCATGTTTACCGTCTGTCGTCATGGGGAACAATGAGACGGAAGTGCTAACGGCGCTAACCCGGCGGCAGAGACTACCGTGAGTGCAGCACCTAACATTATATAACAGTATATTTCACTTTTCTATATTTATTTAAAGAAGAGAATATACTATTTTATTTCAGTGCCTATTTTTCTATAATATTGTTTGCATTTTAATAAAACTTATTTGACTTTGACTTGGGCTGCACGGCGGAGGAGTGGTTACCACGCAGGCCTCACAGCTAGAGCACCCGAGTTCAATTCCACCCTCGGCCATCTCATGTGTGGAGACCGTAAGGGATAAATGAACCTTTACTGAACACGACTATTTCCGATTCGGTTAACATCCGTTTCAGTTAAAGTCGGACCTTCTGCAATGAATTAATGACGCTAACCAAGGTTCGACTGTAACTTTAAGTAGTCGATGTAAAATTTGGAAAAAAACATTAATATAAGTCATCTCTACAAATGGGGTGGGTTTTTTCCAGGTACTCCGGTTTCCTCCCACATTCCAAAAACATGCTAGGTTAATTCCAAATTAGGTAATTAAGGTTAATTGGCCACTCCAAATTGTCCATAGGTATGAATGTGAGTGTGAATGGTTGTTTGTCTATATGTGCCCTGGGATTGGCTGGCCACCAGTCCAGGGTGGACCCCGCCTCTCGCTCCGAGACAGCTGGGATAGGCTCCAGCACCCCCCACGACCCTCGTGAGGATAAGCGGTAGAAAATGAATGACTTTTGTCTAAATTCAGTTTATGGAAAAAATATCAATATCGTAATATTGATATTCTACCTAAGTGAGTTTTGGCCAGCCCTACTGGAGACTTCGCCTTAGTGAGCACAATTAACACAATCTACACATTTAACTTCACAAGAGAGGTTTGCTTTTTCTTTAGCTTTTTTGTGATACCACCAAGTGGTGTACCAACTGTACAATGATTCTCGTTAGATGATGTTGCTTCTCACGGTTTAAATGTTACTTTAAACACCCTCTGCATGGTGTTATTGACAATTGTTGATATATTTTATATATATTCAATACTGCCAAGTCATGTTGGGGTTATGTAAAAATGAACGCTGTATTATGTTGGAGCAGACTCAACATACAACAGTATCATTAGTGCTGATATTTAACAATGACGCAATATAAGAGGCTTGTCAACAAAATTATGTTCAACTTTATTTTCAAAGGTAAAATAAGTCCATGTATTGTTATTTGAATGTATGATTCATGAAATGTGGATTTAATGAAAGGAAAGAATTGAGTTTGTTAGTACTCTTCTGACTTTGAAACTCCAACAAATTCACCGAAATCAAAGTTGTACCCGATGGATGAAAAGAGGCTTTACCGTCATCCGTCCACCTGAGCGTGGTTTGTTACGTGAAACTAGTCTATAGTCTATTACCACGGACAGATACACATACACCCCCAATCTATTATTGAACAAAAGGCTCACGCCTCCACTCAGCCCTTTGGGGAGGAATCCATCCCTCCATCCCAGAATAATTTCACACATCAGTAGATACACAAAGGAGAGAGAGGGAGGAAGAGAAGGACACGAGCGAAAGGACAGAGAGCAGAAGGAGGAGTGGACAGAGTAAAAATGAACGGGGGGGGTTTCGGCTCAGTGCTCGTGGGAGGCCAAGGTGTCAGGGGGAGCCATGCGTGACAAAACAGAGATCAGAGGATCATATGCCATCGTACACACGAGCACAGAAACAAATACACACACTCAGGGTGAGGACTACACATGCACGGGAAAAGGTGAGAATAAGGACATTTCGGATGAAGACTTGTATGACCCGGGTGCAACTCCATCTTATTTTTCCTCACGCTACATACACACGCATTTTCGTGTGTGTGATGACACTTCATACAAATCGTGCTCAAGTACACGACATATCACCAAGCCTCATACGCAACGTGTATACAGTATTGTTTGTAGATAGTACGGTATACTGCAACATAGTGTTACATGCATCTCTGTCCAGGGTGCTAAGTTTAACCCTCCTCTTGGTTTAGGGTCGGCACCGACCCGTTTTATATTTTAATGCATAAAAAGAATCACATAATATTTGTTTATTGCATCAAGAAACTCTATTCCAACAAAATAAAACCAAAAAAATAATTTTTACTACATTTTAAAATGGTCTGGTTGAAATTATGACCACTGTATTGTTAGGGTCGGTTTCAACCCGGTTATAATAATATAACTATAAATGAATATTTTAAGCCACAACTGAAATCATAAGTGTACAATTAGCCAACACGATGACAACCAGCTCCTCTTCTCATCATGGAAGCTTCAGGGGATTCTCATTTGGACCGTTTTTTTTTTTTTTCAGTATACCAGCAGAAAAACAAAGTCCAGACATGTGAGGTGAATTCACTCATTTGACTGATGGCTGATTTCACATTTACAATTTGGATCATGGAAAGAATGGCAAGAAGTACAGTGAACCAAGATCTGGACCTGGTCTGCTTTTTTAATTTCACTTTATACTAAAGTTCTGTTGCTGAAAACAATAACTTTTTAATATACGTATATGAAAATATATAATATATATATATAATAATAATATATATAAAATTCACCTAAACACCATAGACCACCAACAATGTACAGCGTATACAGTAATTTGTACAAATAATATAAATAATTGCGTGCGTGGATTTTCTCCGGGTACTCCGGTTTCCTACCCCCATTCCAAAAACATGCTAGGTTGATTGACCATTTGTATGAAATTGTATGAAAATTGAATGAAATTGTCCATAGGTGTGAATTTGAGTGTGAATGGTTGTTTGTCTATATGTGCACTGTGATTGGCTGGCCACCAGTCCAGGGTGTACCCCACCTCTTGCCTGAAGACAGCTTGGATAGGCTCCAGCACCATGTGGAGACCGAAAGGGATAAATGAACCTTTACTGAACACGACTATTTCTGATTCGGTTAACATCCGTTTCAGTTAAAGTCGGACCTTCTGCAATGAATGAATGACGCTAACCAAGGTTCGACTGTAACTTTAAGTAGTCGATGTAAAATTTGGAAAAAAACATTAATATAAGTCAGCTCTACAAATGGGGTGGGTTTTTTCCAGGTACTCCGGTATCCTCCCCCATTCCAAAAACATGCTAGGTTAATTCCAAATTAGGTAATTAAGGTTAATTGGCCGCTCCAAATTGTCCATAGGTATGAATGTGAGTGTGAATGGTTGTTTGTCTATATGTGCCCTGGGATTGGCTGGCCACCAGTCCAGGGTGGACCCCGCCTCTCGCCCCGAGACAGCTGGGATAGGCTCCAGCACCCCCCACAACCCTCGTGAGGATAAGCGGCATAAAATGAATGAATGAATGAATATCCAGCTATCCGTACAATTGAACCGATGAAAAAGTACTAAGAGCTGAAGCAAATATTGTTTGAAGTTTGGGTGAGCTACTCAGCATCCGCTGGCTTGCTACTGGCATCTTATGAGCTACAGTACCTATCGGAGACCCCCCGCATTAGATTGTACAGGAGCGCCTCGTTTTTTATGTCCTCATTTCCATACGTTGCTGCAGGACGATTAATGTCAACCGACACAGAAGAGAACAATCCATTTTTTGTTGCAACAAGATAATCCAGTTCAGCCGCCCTTAGCTTGCGCATAGGTGAGGCAAGCACAGGTTTGAAAGCGGTCCAATACATGCAGCAAGAGCACCCCCAGCTCGCACATACGGACCAATGAAAGCGCTAAGCTAGAGGAGCACAAGACACAATGGTGTCTTTAAATATGCAGCAAACTTTGCCTGGTCGGAAGAGGAGCTTTGAAGGAATTCGCTGAGGGACACCGAACCTCCCCCTGAACTGAGCCTGCACCTCCTCAGCAGAGAGCGAGAGAGAGAGAAGGAAGAAGGGGGGGGGGAGAAGGAGGCATATTGATAGAGCAGAGGGTGATGCAGGGGTGTAAATCCACTCCTGTACCCAACCCGCTTCCTCAAAAATACACCTGTCTTTTCCCTGATTCCGTGACAACATAATCCCACCGCCTTCGGGAAATGCGACGGTTTTGACGCGATGTTATCGCCCCGCCTTTTCTTCGATTACTTTAACGATGTGCTGCATCGCTGCTTTATTCCCACCATATGGCCACCGAGTTGGCACGGCACCATGTGTCGTCAATCCAAATACGTCACGCGCTCTTCTGGTGGCCGCTTGCAACAACAAGAACAGAATATGGAATAAAGCATGACATTAAAACAGCTAATGTCGCCTATGAATATATTTGTATTTATTTTTTTTTTTTACAATAACTATGGGACCTGGTGTTGCCATCAGAGAATTGATGAAAAGCGGTCCACTAAGTTAATTTCCATTTAAGGACCGAAATAATACTAATTATTTTAAGTCAAAGTAGCAACTAAATGCTGATTAATATTTTTCTTGAATATATCCATATTTGGTAAGATGGGAAAGGTGTGAGCTGGCAGTAATAAATATACATTTATTTAAATAAAAACTGTCCTCCCCGTTATGATTCCAAACCTGTTTCTTCCCGCTGACATTTTTCCGGAGCGGCGCAGTCACATGATGAATTTTGTAATTGACTTCTGTCCCATGAGAATCCCCCAAAATGTCAGGCAGTAATAGAGAGTACTAGATGCTGACTTGAGTATGTATAGGGGGGGCTGCGCCGCTCCCCTTAGCCTGAACCTAACCAGTAGCGGTCATGTGGTTTTTAAACACGTGAGCCGGCTGTTCAGTCGGCGCCGTGCTTAACTCCCGGTATGACCTTCATTGAGATGGATTGCATGAGAAATGTAATGACTTTCCTGAGAGAAAAACCACGAGCTAAATCAGCTTTGCATTGCATAATAATGCTCCACTTGGTAATCAATAACACAAACACACAAACACTCATCCGTAATGGAGTGCTCGGACTGCACATGGAGAAAATACCTCAGTGGAGGCCAACCGCGTCGCCGTGAATGTCGCACGCTAGCAATGTCGCGCGGTGAAATGCATACAGCTGACGATAAACCTCTAAATATCGAGCTCGATTTCCTGATGTCGTCATTGTGTGTAAGGCTGGAAACGCATCCGGCCGCTTATTAAAAGAGCTAAACTTTCAACAAAACTTTATTATTAGAAGCGTATAGGTGGTCAGGGTTGCCCATGTGGAGGAAAGGAAATGGCTCTGTAGGCGTTCTTGATATTTGTGTATATTAAGTCGAGTAGATTATTGCCCCCTGGTGTAAATTTCAAATGCTGATAGAATACATGGATGTATAATGAGAACTGGAATTAGCATCAGAGAAAGAGCCCCAGTCATTCTTGCGAAAGTTGCTCAGTGGCACAGGCAGCAGAAAAGTTTTGCTGGTATGAAATCACCCCCCCCCCCCCCCCCCATCTTCTTCTTAAAAGATGAAACAACATCACGCTTGGGGAGAACATGCAAACTCAACGGAGAGATATCCCAATGGGGAGATTCCGATCCATGGCCGGTATATGGCCTGGGAAAAAAAGATATCTACATGGAAAAACACACCGTCCTTACTAATTTCTACCATCTAAAATGTACCCTAAGATGTACTAATATTTAAGATGCACACACTACATTTAGAGAGGAAAAATATATTTGTACATACTCAATATAACAATCTGACTCACGGTGTCTTCTTACAAGAAAGGCTAAACTCATCACACAGCAACTTAAAAATCAAAAGATGGCTAAGAAATATACAATACAAGTACCAATACGAGATTAAAATAAAAATATATATATTTTAACTTTTTCAAATAATGCATTGATTATAGCTGCCGGGGCACTGCAATGACGTCAGCCTCCCTTTAGGCTCCTCTGATGGACAGAGGCAGCAATGCAGCACCATGGCAGCCCTAACTAATGAAATCCATTATGGGAAAAAGTGAAAATAGTTGTTTTTTTATTTTATGTGTTGTAACTGTGTATTTTTTTACTGCAGTGATTTTACTTCGATGTACCAAATACAGGAATTGTCATGCCATGTTTTTGTTACTGAAAGGACCAGAAGTTTTGTCGATAGTTAAGTTTTATATTTTAATTAGGAAAAAGCCGAAAGAAACAAACTAACATATATAATAAATATGGCATTGATTTGAAATAAATTTACAGGATGAAATAAATGGAAAATAAAATGATAAACCAGGAGTTCAGAAGGTTATTTTTATATGAGACCATGGCTTGTTTTGTCTGAAGTTGAGAATAAAGAAAGCTACAATGTGGAATGCTCCTTGCAGTCTGTTTGAAAAAGTCATACACAAAATATGAGAGGATGGAAGTTCTTCATCTTTGTCAGTTTTTGGACAGGTGGAATACTGTAGTGTTCACTACAGTATAGTGGCCTTATTTTCCCGGATTATATCTACTATATTGGGTAATACCAATGTAAATATGACTATATGGGTGTTATTTCATGTCTAATATGTTGTGATCACGTTCATCCATCCATCCATTTTCTTTGCCACTTATCCTCATTAGCGTCACGGGAGCCTATCCCAGCTGTCTTCGGGCAAGAGGCGGGGTACATTCTGGATTGGTTGCCAGCCAATCCCAGGGCACATATAGACAAACAACCATTCACACTCACATTCATACCTATGGACAATTCAGAGTGGCCAATTAACCTAGCATGTTTTTGGAATGTGGGAGGAAACCGGAGTACCAGCGGTCAAAAGTTTTGCTCAAACTCGGTAGCATGAGAATATTTGTTTGCGATTCACAGCCTCCACAGATCTAGAATCAGCTGTGTCCTATCTTCTTGACTAAGAATTCACACGTGGTTGTGGCTGACTAATAAAGTGTGAAAAAAATAACTCCGAATGATCAAATCTTTTAAGTGCACGGACGCCGCTTTTGGTGTTCGCCCATCACAGAGAACCTTTCATCTTTCTTCCTTTTGTTTTGTCTGTTACATTACACACGCTTTCTGTGCCACCATTTACACAGAAAAAAATGTTTATCACGTTCTATGGTTGCTTAGCAACAATGCTAACTTGAGTTTTTCTTTTGCTGATAATCCTCCAGTAGTAGAAAAAAAAAATCCATCAGTAAAGGAGTTCCTTTTCATATGCTGCTTTGCCCCTTCACAATAACGCCTCATCTGTACTTGCTTCTGTTTTGGAGCGTTTTGTTTTACTACAACATCATATAACAGTAAATCTCGGGAAAGCACACTGAACACATCAGTCGGAATGATGACAAACAATAATGGAGAACAACAAGGGTCTCCTGTACTTAGTAGTTCACGGCATGTGGCTATTGACCACAGTACCATTTTATCCAAGAGGAGACTGAGGGCAGCTAGAAAATCATACTGTAGCACCCAGTGTGTAGTCACAGCAACACAGTAAACCAATGTTAGCATGTGTGCTCATTAGGGGCGTCATGAGATATTTCTCATTTAGACAAAAAGTGTCCCATGGGAACAAAACAGCCAACTGTGAATAATAATACACGTCATACGGCACGGAACAGCGCTATAAACCTTGCAATCCTACTCGCTCACTCGTGATGTGTGGCTGTTTTTTTTCCATCGGAGTTCAAGAGCCGCCATTGTGTTCATGTCCGAACAGAAGCTGAGGTAATTCTACATTTGATCAAACTTACTTAAGATTTGTCAGATGAAATTTTTTTTCGGAAATTCACTACTTCCTGCTGGTCGAGTTGTTAGCGCGCAGACGTCACAGCTAGGAGACCAGGGTTCAATTCCACACTCGGCCATCTCTGTGTGGAGTTTGCATGTTCTCCCCGTGCATGCGTGGGTTTTTTTCCGGGTACTCCGGTTTCCTCCCACATTCCAAAAACATGCTAGGTTAATTTAATTGGCGACTCCAAATTGTCCATAGGTATGAATGTAAGTGTGAATGGTTGTTTGTCTATATGTGCCCTGGGATTGGCTGGCCACCAGTCCAGGGTGACAGCTGGGATAGGCTCCAGCACCCCCGCGACCCTTGTGAGGAAAAAGCGGTAGAATGAATGAACTACTTCCTCACGTGAAGCAGCAAGGGAACTGTAGTTTTTTTTAGCGTAAACATAAAGCTAATCTGCAACTTATTTTACATGTTTCTTTATATAACTACACGTCAATATAAGTGATTAATAATACAGTAAACCTCGGATATATCGGACTCGGATATATCGGAAATTTGCTCACAACGGACAGATAAAAAAGAACCGATTTTTCTGTAATGCATTTCCAATAAAAATTCATTGCATATATCGGATTTTTTATAACGGATTTCGCCTATTTCGGACAAAATCTCCAGTCCCGTTCCAATGCATTTCCATGAAATTTCCCTGGCATATATCGGATGGCCGCATCGTGGCGCTCCGATTCGCCGAATCGTGACAGGCCGCTATACGACGTCATTTGCAGCGTTTGCAGCGTTGCCTGCGCGTCCAGGTACATTGGAAACATAGTCAAGGAAGTGCCTTTTTATAACGGATAAAATCCCATTTACGCATATACCGGATATAAATCCCATATATGCGTAAAACGGACATTTTCCGGTATACGCATATAACGGATTTCGCTTATATCGAACAAAACCAGTGGGAACAATTGAATCCGATATATCCGAGGTTTACTGTACAACTTGCGTCATTGTTATTTTTAAAATTAATGTGTGGAAAGAAGTTCAAATTATAAAGCGTTTCAAAATGCACTATTTGTTACATTAAAAAGTATTTTTGTCCAGTCCTATACTTTGTCATAGCAGTTTTCTTAATAACATCCTCAAATGTTGCAATAATGCTGTAGTGATTTGCTTGACCAATGAGCATCCGCCATAGTATATAAACTTTGCATACCAGGCACTAAATATAGTACCAATGGAAAAGGATCACCATTGCCAAGGTAGGATGTATGCAATGTAAAAAGGGGCACCATTGTCCCACCCATAGCTGTAGTTCTAGAGTACATACTGCATGTCCCAACTCTGTTGGGGTTACAAAGTGACATAGCATGCCAGCTCCGGCATTGCTTTGTTTTTGTTATTTTTTTTTCCTCGTGTCACAGGTTTAAGTTTACATAATGAAAAAACTACCCTCATGTTTGTTTACCTCCTCTTCATCCAGCCCTCATGGTGACTTTAGCAAGAGATGAGTCACCAGCCAACACACCGAGTTCATCTCACCGTCACGCATATTTCCCTCATGAGTGTGCCACATTCTCACCTCGTTAGTGTTCCAGCGATGGCGCTCCTTGGGCAGAGAGGAGCATTTGGGCAGACACTCCAGTAGCTTCTTAGGAAGGTAGATTTTCAGCTGGCCTGGCTCACCTGTAGCATCGGGAGAGAAAGGGTGGAGGTAAAGGAGCGGACTGGAGAAACGGGAGAAGACAAAAACAAACATGTCTCCAGATGTCTGAAGTGATGAGAATCTACCAAGCGCCTTTCAGTGCGTTTGATCCGCTAGTTATGTATGCTTCAGAGCATACCATTTGTGTTTACTGATGCCGGAAAGCTCCTCTGACAGCCGCACGTTGCAAAACAACATCAATATCTTTACCAAAAAACGGCAAAATGGAATGCCACAATGGGAGTTGTCATGACTGGAGATGATTGAAAAAGGAGAAAACATTGACAATATGCATACAAATATTCTTTGGATCCATCCTACAATATGCACTTCGAGATCTCGGTTAGAAGCCCGGCATAGAAATGATCAAATACCCGCACAATCTTTCTGAGTCGGAGTTTGAAAAGCGATTTAGCGCAAAGAAGACATAAGAAGCAGATTTTGGTGAAGGGAGTTAATCCATTATAATGTACCGGCGAATGTTTTTTTTATTTATGAGAAATACAGATTACAAAAGGTTAGCTCATCAGTGAGGGAAAAACCATGTCTGACAAGGATAGTCTTTGGGGCCATAAAGCATATTAAACCTCATTAATGCAGTCGGGGAACACGCTGCGGTGCACACTCGCTCTATTACATATTTATTATACATTTACAGGCCATCTAAGTTTAAGTCCGTCGTTTTATTTTTCATTCATGGCTGATACCTAGCGTGGTATATTAGTGTTGGGCTGCTAATTTTAAAGGCAGGGTGCAAAGTCAAGTTAAGCATGGAGTGCACATAAGGTGTGGCAGACTACTTTGGACTGTAAATGGAGGTGTACCGTATACCCGAGGCGACGCAGACGCAGATTTGGTTTTGGAAGAGACCCGTTATCGTACATTCCAATATACTATATTTGGTAGGAAACAATCTGGCATGGGTAAATCAATGCTACTCTGCACTGTTCTTTGGTAATGGAGAGGAGACCTTGGGAATGTCTTCTGTAGGAGCCAAAGAGTAAATGATGTATGATGTATGAAGTACATGTATGTATATGTATGATAAGACCTCAGGATCCTTGATTAGGATTACTGATGTACAGTCATCCCTCTCTAGTAAATGACCTCTGTTCCATGGTTGACAGTAGACTATTGAAAAACAAGTTATATGTACAGTAAACCTCGGATATATCGGATTCAATTGTTCCCACTGGTTTTGTCCGATATAAGCGAAATCCGTTATATGCGTATACCGGAAAATGTCCGTTTGACGCATATATGGGATTTATATCCGGTATATGTGTAAATGGGATTTTATCCGTTATAAAAAGGCACTTCCTTGACTATGTTTCCAATGTACCTGGACGCGCAGGCAACGCTGCAAACGCTGCAAATGACGTCGTATAGCGGCCTGTCACGATTCGGCGAATCGGAGCGCCACGATGCGGCCATCCGATATATGCCAGGGAAATTTCATGGAAATGCATTGGAACGGGACTGGAGATTTTGTCCGAAATAGGCGAAATCCGTTATAAAAAATCTGATATATGCAATGAATTTTTATTGGAAATGCAATACAGAAAAATTGGTTCTTTTTTATCTGTCCGTTGTGAGCGAATTTCCGATATATTTCCGAGTCTGATATATCCGAGGTTTACTGTAGTATTCTGGATACTCTGCATCAGTAATGTTACATGACATTGATTATATTACCGTCATCCGTGGCATTAAGTTCAAATGCTGCCTTTGTAGTTAATTCAGATTAATTCAGATTCAGAGGACTGCAGTTTGGGTGTGGAATCATTCAATTTACGTTCTTTTCCAAGAAACAAATTGTTTTGAAATGCTCTCAACCATTCTCTTACTCTGCAAGTAAACATTTCCAAACAGCGGTTATATTAAGCACAAAATCCAGACCCGTCAGAAAGATGAAGAAAAATTCCACGTTTCAGTATTGCCACTGCCCAAAGTATATATCAGCTAGAGCCCAGACCTATAGCTAATTAAAAATGAGTAAGGTGGTCTAAAGATGGTATAGTCCACGAGAAATGCTTTTGCAAATGAACCAAATTAGACACGTTAAGATGCTCCATCCTGACCAGGATAATTTCCTCTAGATGTTTTAATTCACACAATAGATACCCGGGTATTTTTATGAACGATTCCTTCATCTGAGAACGACAATGTCATACGCAACCCCGGTGTAGCCAACTTGGCCATTTTCTCGATAAATATGGACATTTTGAAAACCCTGTTGGTGACTTCTTTTTTCATATTCCTGACATCGTTGGGAGATTTTTCAGGTGTTTGGAGACGTTAAAGTGAAAACACATAGTGTTTTTAGCAGTGAGTGCACAGTCAGCTGCCGGGGCACACTGTCTTTCTTTCTCGGAGACAGCACTTCTGTGATTAGCGTGTCGAGCTACTACGCACTTGTTGTTATAAAACACATTGTTATTGCTATTGCTATTGCTATTGCTATTGCTATTGCTATTGCTATTAAATACTTTTATTATAACTTACTTCAGACTAAACTCAAACCTCCCACACCTTTTCTCTCCCGTGCAGTGACACTCACTGCAAACACCAGCCTCCCGCCCCCTCCATTGCTCATCCAATCAGCACTTAGAACGTAGTCTAGATGTATTTTCGAAAATGCAAAAAGGTGTTTATCTCGAGTCTGCTTTTATTTGACACAAAATGCAATTTACAGGATTATGCAAACTGTATAGTTTGTGTAATTTGTGGTATATGTTGACAATTATTAATACATTAAACAATTCCAATACTATACATACATTAGATATCGTATCGACGTTTGAAAACGCATGTATCCGCCTCGCCATCCATTTTCTTTGCTACTTATCCTATGTAGGGTCGCGTGGGCGCTGCAGCTAATTAACCGACGCGCTGCAGAGACAATGATTCCCGTTAACATTCATACAGGCAATTTAGAGTCTCCAGTTAATCTAAGTATTTGGACTGCGGGAGGAAGTCGGACACGGATTCAAACGCGCGACGTTGCGGCTCTGAGGCAGCAGCGCTCACTCACCCGAGTTGCACCTTTTTGAAAATATCGATATATGTAATTTGTTGCCCTTTTTGGGGGGGGGGGGGATCTATAAGCGCCACAGCTACTAATCACAGTGGATGTTGACACCAAAACCGTTGCCGCAAAGGCATAGAGGTGCACTAGGTGGCCTAAAAAAATAAAAAAAATAAAAATCCACTCGGCCTTCTCCAAGATAGAGCCCCCTGATGTATGTGCGAGCGTATCTGTGTCCGCTTGCGAGCGTGCGCCCAACAGATACGCTGCTCGGAATCAAAGAGAGCTCGCACTCAAAGGTTATTGATAAGCATTTGAGTGGAGGGCATCCATTCATGACTCCCCTGGGAAGATAGGAATTATACTCCACCTGAGGGCACACGACAGCACGAGTGAAAAAGAGTGGGAGGGTCGCAGCGGAAGACACGGACGCAGGGAGCCAATGAGAGACGTTCGAGAAACTTAGCAGGGAAGAGGAATATTTACACAGGGACGCTTTTGCAAGGACAAGAGGTGGAGCGACACAAAGACGCACGGGGAGATAAGTGGCGCTGCCGGACAGGAGGGAGGTCTTGTATGTGTGTAGGTGTCGGGAGGAAGTGTGTTCAGGCACGTATGCCCCCCCCCCGCCCCTAATCAATTATGCATTTATTAATAGAAGGCCTGAGAAGACAGAATTTCAAACAGCTGAATGGTGCAGCAGCTTAGTTAAACAGCTGAATGGTGCAGCTTAGTTAAAGCCTAATTTCTTTTTTAGCAGCGCTCCAGCCTCTCCGCCATGAATGCCAATCAGCGTTTAAACCCCACCTCTCCTGGCTATAACCCCCCCCCCCTCTCTCTCTCTCTCTTCCCCCTGCTGTTCTGAAGAATTCTCATCAGAGCCTCGCCTTTGAAATGTACCAGAACCACCACATCAAACAAAGCCATTCCGCACACAAACACGCCCGCGCGTGCGCACGTGCAAACACACACCATGCTTGCCAATCAAAGCGCACGCATCACGGTTTTTGTCCCAGAGCCGTATCCCCCCCCCACACCACCACCATCGGTGACCTTGGTGCTGAAATCCCTTTCAAAGCACACCTTCATGCACACCATGGCCATATTAACCCCCCCTCCCACGTTCCCCCACGCCGCTCCCCGCTCAGCACAGGACCGACTTCGCAGACGAGCTCCAACACCCCAAAGAGTTGTGTTATTTCTCAAAATGCATCCCTGTTTCAAAATATTCAGCCTGGGTAATCGGCTTCCATCTGTTCCGAATGATCCTCGGCGGAGCTGTACTACGATGGGACATGTGGCCAGAACTTTAGTTTCCGCAAGTTTTGGGCTACCCAGGGAAATTAACTGTCCCAGGACGCCACATGAACAGGAATCTAAATTTAGAAAATAGCATGTTGTTATGACTATTTCAGATAGCATTTCATTTATAGCATAGCTGTTATTGTAGTGTAGTGTACTTAATATTAACTATACAGAACCTTCCAATACCAAACATTATTCAACCATTTTCACCTTCTTTTAATAAAACATAGCATAATTATTTTTATAATCATTATTTCTAAAATCACAAATACTGATATAGTTAATTTTCAAACAGCTAAAATAATGCATAAGGCTAAAAACAACCAATTAGCTAAAAATGTCATCCAATATGAAATATGATCTCAGGGAAGAAGTACATTTGAAACACTTCTATGCTAGGACTACGTTATGCTAGCCATAGCATTTCAGTATGTGGAATCAAACTATGGAATGGATTGAGTAAGGGAATCAAACAATGCACAACGATGAGCCAATTCAATAAACAATACAAGCAGTTAATTCATTCATTTTCTACCGCTTTTCCTCACGAGGGTCGCTGGAGCCTATCCCAGCGTGAGGCGGGGTACACCCTGGACTGGTCGCCAGCCAAACACAGGGCACATATAGACAAACAACCATTCACACTCACATTCATACCTATGGACAATTTGGAGTGGCTAATTAACCTAGCATGTTTTTGGAATGTGGGAGGAAACCGGAGTACCCGGAGAAAACCCACGCATGCACGGGGAGAACATGCAAACTCCACACAGAGATGGCCGAGGGTGGGGATTGAACCCTTGTCTCCTAGCTGTGAGGTCTGCGCGCTAACCACTAGACCGCCGTGCCGCCCGGTACATTATTAAAAAAAAAAATAAACAAAAAAACCTTAAACTGTATTATGGAAAGCAGGAAGTGAACAAATGTAACAGTTAGTGATTGTAAAAGTACCAGATGGAGGGGTAGGATTTAATAAGCTTTGCTTCTTCCTACTCCTTTTGGACATGTGGAACTGGGAACTGATTATGGGATGCACTCAATTGGAATCTGATGCATGTTCAAATGAAATAAAACCATTACCATTACCATTACCATAGTCTGTTAAGAATGCATCATCGCATGGCGTACTTCCCCTTTAAGGCTTCACCATTCAGTTGAAACCAGTCATTATTATACTAATTGTATTGCACTACTGCATATGCGGCTATTGCAGTGCATTCTGGGACTTGTAGTACCAGTGTTAAGTGCGTTATTAAGCAGGGGTTTTGAAAGCGTGATGCATACCTCCCCCGCGGGGGCGTCAGAGCGCACCAGCGGGGACATGAGATGGGGGATGCATGCCATGCGGTGAGTAGAATACGACATCGATCACTCTAGTTGCGCCTTAGGCCCATCAGATGGCGAATAGCAGATAAGCGCGTCGGTAGTTGTATGGACTGCCATGATGTCTACGCTCATCGGGGGGAGCACGAGGACGAGGCGGACTACAACTGTGCAAGGAAACAATATGCACATCAGAATATCCATGAAGATGATATGAAATATTGGGACTTGCCCACAATGTCAGAGTTTGAAAACCCCTGTTATATAAAATACTGGCTAGTTTAGACATGACATGTCTGCCTCTGAAGGCTAAAAGATAATCTTATAAAATAATAAATAAAGTTCATGAAAATGAAGTACCCCCAATGGTCGTTTCAGAGGTGCCACCGTGGCATGTTAAGCGACATGGGTGCCGGCAAGTGTTGCGACCAAAGTGAAACATGGCTTTTTTTAGTAGCTGATCAAATGCTGTAATTTACACCCAAATCACACAGACGAGGGGGCCCCTCCGTCTGATGAATATTTTACCTCCTAAAACTGTCATCTCCATATTTAACACAGAAACAAGCCAATGCCCTTGTGAGAAGGCTGTCAGTTAATTATAACTCTCCTCAGTAAAGAGAGAGAAACATGCTCCAAATGCAACTCCTGACGCTTCCCCCCACTGATATTGGGATGCGTCAGGGGAAATTTTCATACACCCCCCCCCTTTCGCCCCCTTCTCTTTTCGGGATAAAATTAATGTGACAGAAAGAAAGAAAGGCTCATTGCGCAGCAGCTAGCGGGATGGGAGGGAGGGCAGCAGGGCAGGGAGAAGGAAGGAAGGGAGGAAGGAAGGATGGAGGGAGGGGGGGGGACACTGCACGGGATGAGCAAGAGTGCAGGGGGTTGGAAGGCGGAGAGAAAGAGGGATACGAGGGGGCGGGGGGACGGAGAGATGGGCGTGCATGCTAATTTTATCATTCTGCTGATAAACTTTTCCTCCGGTAATCCTCCAACTGGGACGGGAGAACAGATAGGAGACAAGGATAGCAGGCCTCAACTCCTAGTGAACGCCAAACTCTATTCTATTCTATTCTATTCTATTCTATTCATGTGTGTGTGTACACCAGCGTGTTAATATGTGCGTGTTTGATACCCATCTGTAACCTTTCACTGCTTTTTTTCACATCTGGTTATACACACGGGACGCACGTGTCATCTACTGTATATTCAATGCCCTCTTCATTCAATAACCAATCATATAGTCCCTTATAGTCCCTTATAGTCCCTTCATACACCACAAGGATGAAGAGTCTTGAACCAGTCATGATGTGCTATATATATCACTATATTGACACTTACTATGGTACACATTATGGCATTGGTAAAAACAAAGCAAAGCAAAAAAAAATCTTAAACTGTATTATGGAAAGCAGGACGTGAACAAATGTAACAGTTAGTGATTGTAAAAGTACCAGATGGAGGGGTAGGATTTAATAAGCTTTGCTTCTTCCTACTCCTTTTGGACATGTGGAACTGGGAACTGATTATGGGATGCACTCAATTGGAATCTGATGCATGTTCAAATGAAATAAAACCATTTTAAAAAAATTACAAAAAATTACAAAAAAATTTTTTTAAATAAAAAAAATTAAATAAAATTATATTAGAAAGCAGGAAGTGAACAAATGTAACAGTTACTGATTGTAAAAGTACCAGATGCAGGGGTAGGATTTAATAAGCTTTGCTTCTTCCTACTCCTTTCGGACATGTGGAACTGGGAACTGATTATGGGATGCACTCAATTGGAATCTGATGCATGTTCAAATGAAATAAAACCATTAAAAAAAATTACAAAAAAAAAATTAAAAAAAAAATAATTAAATAAAATTATATTAGAAAGGCAGGAAGTGAACAAATGTAACAGTTACTGATTGTAAAAGTACCAGATGCAAGGGTAGGATTTAATAAGCTCTGCTTCTTCCTACTCCTTTTGGACATGTGGAACTGGGAACTGATTATGGGATGCACTCAATTGGAATCTGATGCATGTTCAAATGAAATAAAACCATTAAAAAAATTACAAAAAATTACAAAAAAAAAATTTTTAATAAAAAAAATTAAATAAAATTATATTAGAAAGGCAGGAAGTGAACAAATGTAACAGTTAGTGATTGTAAAAGTACCAGATGGAGGGGTAGGATTTAATAAGCTCTGCTTCTTCCTTCTTCTTTTGGACATGTGGAACTGGGAACTGATTATGGGATGCACTCAATTGGAATCTGATGCATGTTCAAATGAAATAAAACCATTACAAAAAATTACAAAAATGTTTTTTAAATAAAAAAAATAAAATTATATTAGGAAAGCAGGAAGTGACCAAATGTAACAGTTAGTGATTGTAAAAGTACCAGATGGAGGGGTAGGATTTAATAAGCTTTGCTTCTTCCTACTCCTTTCGGACATGTGGAACTGGGAACTGATTATGGGATACACTCAATTGGAATCTGATGCATGTTCAAATGAAATAAAACCATTAAAAAAAAAATTAATAAAAAAAATTAAATAAAATTATATTAGAAAGGCAGGAAGTGAACAAATGTAACAGTTAGTGATTGTAAAAGTACCAGATGCAGGGGTAGGATTTAATAAGCTTTGCTTCTTCCTACTCCTTTTGGACATGTGGAACTGGGAACTGATTATGGGATGCACTCAATTGTAATCTGATGCATGTTCAAATGAAATAAAACCATTACCATTACCATTACAAGGCACGCAGGCCACCACATCGTTGTGACCCGAGAATACTCAGCCCGTTGAGTACCGCAGATACATAACAGATGAAGTATGACAATAAACTACTAATAGCTCAAATGAGCCTTGCCTTCCCTTGACTTTCTATGCTGATGTGCAGTGTGTGCGTGTGCTAATACTGTAGCGCCGCGCATGAATAAACATGATGTGTAACAGAGCTGAATTATCATGACGTCTCAGCAGTGAGACAGAGAGATGGAGTGTATGTTTGTTTTGCGTGTGTGTGTGTATGTTCATATGTATGTTCATATGTGTGTGTGTGTGTAAGTGTGATCTGTTACAGAGCAAGACCTCAGTTCCCGCATCATATCATTCTGCCAGAAAGCTTTTATACCCACTCCCAGAGTTACCCCGCACCGTAGACAAATGCGAACGGGGCACTTAAACACACACGTGTGCGAGGGTGCGTTTGTGTGCTTCTTACTGTTGGCGTCAGTGTCATCACTCTTGGGAGGGGTGTGTCCCGTGTAACCCACGGCTATCCTGACCATTCGCTCTGGATTTCTTATCTTCTTCAGTCCTACAAAGAGAGAGAAAAAGACATATTTAGGAGAAGCGTCCTCTTAAGCCCAGAAATCCAAGTCCGAGTGATACGAATGTGGGCTGATCCATTTTCTGATCCACTAACTTTGAGCATCAATCGCGTCCTGCGATCGATCGATCGATCGTCCACAGTCAAAACACTATCCGTGTGTGTGTTTGTGTGACTAACTTGTACCCTGCTTTAGTTTCTCTTCACCCTCATCATTTCTGTTTCCCTGACCACTGTTGCTATGATACAAACTATTCCAAGCAGTGCTCAGGGAGAGGGTCTTCCGAGCTATATGCTGGATGCTGTTCTCATGCGTGCCCGCTAGTAAAGTCTGCGCATCGGGGGCCGAGAGGATGGGTGGAGGGGGGATGGCTGTCTTCTGCTCTCGCCTCCATGATTCATTTGGCTTTCATTCAACTCGGCCCGGGCTTAGAAATTGTAACGTACTCGCTATATGTAATACCGAAGAGCGGTGTGTGTGTGTGTGTGTGTTTTATATTTATGTGGTACACTGCCTGCTGAACTGCCCATGGGCCTTCTGTCTCATCTTACAGTTCCAGTCTTTTCACGCAACGGGACTCTCAACCCGCGACCTTCCCCCTGCCTCTGGCGACACACGGCACACTCGCTTCCACGTGTGTGTATGTATGTGTGTGTGTGTGTGTGGCTTTAAGTGCTTTATACCACAAAACCATCTTTACAAATACATGCATGGGTGTCTCAAAATCGCCCCCTTGGAGAAACACCTCTCGGCATCGCTCCCCAGAGGAGAAAAGGTTCCGACATCTGCCACACAACAATATGCAATTAATAGTTGAATCATAATCCAGAGGGGTCGCTACGTCGACGCTTACGTATGCATGTCATGTCGAGGAACTACTGTGTAGCGTTGCCTTTGAACAGAAGCAATCATTAGGGCACCCTGACAAGGATGAAATGAAGGGGGGCGGGGGGCGGGGGGATGTGTTTATAAACAAATCAAATGAAACACGCTGAATAAAACATACATTAATTAATCCACGAGACGAGATAGAGATAGCGTCGTCGCCACGTCTTAAATAATGCATGAACGGATGCATAACGCTGTGGATTAAATGGTGGCTGTGAGTGATAATGACCTCAAGAGTTCAACGGAGGGAGTCAAAATTCAAAATTCAAACAAACGGTCTGAGCTGGAAGAGACGCACATACCGAACAACTGAACACCCCCGCCCCCGCCCCCACTCCCACCCAATGCAACTAGATTGTCACCTCTGTCACCGCCAAAAGCCGCCACAACCACACATGACACACACACACACAAAAAAAAAAAACACACCAACACATTGCATGGTGCACTGAGCTCTTCTTGAAGGCTGTGTGTGCGTGTGTGCGCGTGCGCGAGGAAATGGAAATTCAGCGGTCTATTCTACTTTATAGGAGAGACAGATAAACACACGCACGCGCTCACGCACGCGCACCGCATCTGAATTCCTTCAGCGTGAAGCACTCTCATCTTCTCTCATCCGCTCTCATCCCGTTCCGTCTTAAAGCCCGCAAAAAAAAGCACTCTAGCTGTACTTTGGGAGGCATTCGGATGGGGGGGGGGGGCGAGACCCCCCCCCAGCCTACCGACAGGACAACTCCTTCCGTTATTTATGCTGTCGGTGCTCCGACACAGTCGCTGTTTCAGCACCAGCGCCTCTCCGTGTTTTCGGGACCGGGAACAAGAAAGGGGAAAGCCCGGCTCCCATCGCCGCCCCTCCTCGGTCCCCCCGCGTCCCGTCGTCGCCTCGTCTGAAGCCCAAATACGGCGACACGGTGCCACCTCGAATTAACAGCGATATTTCTGTCTTACCTTCCGGCTTGTTTTCGGCAGCCATTTCCCCTCCGCCGCGCGCCTCATCCCTCCTCCTCCTCCTCTTCCTCCTCCTCCTCCTCGACTCGACCTAGTGGTGGCGGTAGGAGAGGGGTGTGGAGGGGAGAGAGAGGGGGTGGGGGGGCATGCGCGTTCACACTCGCAGAGAGGACAGCTCAAGGAGGGGGGCGGGGCCGTGAAGTTGACTCGATGGGGGTGGGTGGGCGAGCCTGCCGCGTCCGGCCGGGTTATTGGCTCGGAAGGCTGTGATTGACAGCGGGGATCCGCCATGTAGGCGCTTTTCACACGCCCCGCCCCACTGACGTTCAGCACGCGCCCCCTCTCCTCTCTGCCGTCCCTGTCACGTCACTAAACGACGTCTGTATTCGAGGACACCTTGACGGCCTCCTCATCCTCTTCACCCTGCCTCCATCATCATTTTCTCTCTCTCTCTCTCCTCTCTCTCTCTCTCTCTCTCTCTCTCACACACACACTCAGGCTCGCCATGATTAATCCGTTTACACAAAAATGGAATTTAGATTTTATTTTTGGGGAGGGGGGGGGGCACCACAAATGAAATACTGTGGATGCGCGTGGGCTGACGGCAGCAGTCATTGGCTGTGGTGCTGAAAGGACAGCTCCGCATGCGCCTGCAAGGGCCGTGCGCATGCGCACCGGTTGCCTTCTCGCAGTAGAAACTTAAAAGATGAAAATAAGACCGATACGAACGTATAGCTACAATACAAATTCATACGTTTCCGCCGAAAACGCAACTTCATTAAGTTTTTTATACATTTCCCTGCCAAATGATCTCCTCTGGGATTTTAACCTTCTCCAATTTGCGGACTTGCCTGCACTTTGTGCCTTTGGGTACAATAAAGTTACATTCAAGTCAAAATGTTTGACAAAGATAATCCTCTCTGCACTGCTCCAATGTTTCTGATGCATCTTAGCATGGAAACAAGGTATTCACAAACAACAGATTCGTATTTCAAAAAATTATTTCAAAAAACAAATTCCTATTTCTTTGCATATTTTTATGATAACCGTAACATCTAACGTACAAATAAGTTAACAGTCACGAAGTTTTAGACAGGGAACTAACTACAACCTCAGTTCTTTCGGATGCAAACTGAAACATGACCACCAGAGGACGCCAAATACAACTTCCGCTCCTGGTTTTGTTGGCCAATTAGCTTGCGGTACACCCGAGGTGTGGGCGGGACTACACTGAAGGCAAACATGGCTGCGTCCTTAGACGATGATGTTGACTTCAATAACCAGGATTACTACTCCCTACTCAACGTGAGGAAGGAGGTACGTTTGTTGTCTTTGTCTTCCAGTCATGTCGAGCCACCTGTCCGCCATTCCGATTGTGTTTTTAGGCAGTTTCGTAAGGCAGAGTCTCCTCCCACCCCCGGCTAGCGGTGTGTCTGTGAGGAGGTATGATGCTGACACACGAACATGCAATAGCTTGATGGTCGACATTGATTTGAGCAAAGATTCAGTGTTTCCATCGTGTGTGAGGATTCGGAGGCTGTGGTCATCTAGCGGGACTCTTGTGGGTTGCAACACTGTAATAATATGCATTTCTCCGATCGATTTCTGTAGGAGCTAGAACGATGCAATGTCAATGCATTTTACTTCTATACAGTGTATTGAATGGAGTGCTGTACTTATATTTTTGACAAATGCTGTATTTCTCAGCAGTTTACATACCTGTATGTAGTTTCAAGTCGATTTTTTTTCTTTACAAAGACTATAATACAATTAAAACTCCCAGTCAATAAAGCAAATGAAGCGCAGTTAGCTTATAGCCATCAAGTAATGTGAACGTATTTGATCATATTCCATAATTTAATGTACATAAAGTGATTCTATAGCTCCATGCCTTTGTCTAAGGCCCCGTTTCCCCTCTTCTTGGTTCCTCCTTTCTAAATTGTGCACCTAATGGCTTTGACCTTCTCTTTTCCATGTTTTGTTGACAAAAATAACGACACTTAATTGTCATCTCCCACCTTCATTCAGCGAGCAGCCGAGGCTAAACCAACTTATATTGACTCACAATTCCCTTTTTTATTTCACATTTTAGTCGTGAAGTAACATTGGTTTGCGATATAATGATTAGAATCTAATATTAAGATGAAATACTGTTTATTTACCATATAACTAACCTGAGAGCTGAGACACAGCGGTGAAGTGACACCCCCCCTCCAATACTCCGGTTGGTTTGATCCACATCACGTGGTGGATGTTTGATGACGTCTGAGTAGCATTGGGGTGCTAGCATGCCGCCTGTAGAGGGCGCTTATTAGCCAAACTTCCTGACTTGATGAGAATATGAGCTCTGAACTCAATAAATTGGATTTTTTTTTCTTTCCCCCTCTCGGCACCTCGAAGAGAATGCCTCCCTGGGCAATTGCCCATATGGCTCATAGCGAGAACCGCCAATGGCTGCCTGCTAGCTTGTTTACTTGTGTATACTCCTACCATCTTGGACATAGCGCCACCTATGGAAGTGGAGGTTGAAAAACAATGACTCTTCCATGCAGGCTACTTACTATTTTGTGAATGTTTTGTGTTACCTTATTGAATTTATTTATTTATTGTATTGTTTTGAATTAATTGTATTTCAAACATATCATTCCAAATGTCTACATTGTTTAGTTAGTAGTTGTTGTTTTTTTGCAAATTAAGAATGTAAAACATTCTGTGATTCAGCAAATTTGGGGTTAGTGTTAAATAATAGATTAGGATTTTGGCTTTTATCTATTTAGATATGGACTTTATTTTTTTTAGGCAACTCTGGAGGAGCTGAAAGCATCCTACAGGAGGCTTTGCATGCTTTACCACCCGGACAAACACCGCGACCCAGAGCTGAAAAGGCAAGCTGAACAGCTTTTCAACCAGGTGCACCAAGCCTTTGAAGGTAAGTCCTGGATCTACCAATATTGCATCGTATCAATCTATCTTGTGTGCAAAAAGTCCTTGCGAAAAGGTTGAATGTTGCTTTGATGATGTGCATTGCATTTTTAAGATCTGTCCAATGGCAAAGGATGACTTTTTGGCTAATTTTATTCTGTTGCATGTGCAGCAATGCTAGTTAACGTACAATATCCCTGTCAAATAAACCAATAAATAAATAAGCTAACTTAAAGTCATAAGTTGGGGCCTTGTTGATATTGTCAGAAGGAATTGCAGCTTGAATCGTGTTCCTGTAATTGCACTAATCTGTTTACGTATGTTGGAGCCTGATTTTTTAATTAATTTCACTGTTTTGCAAGTCCATTATTATAATGAATTCTGTAATAATAAAGTATAAAGATTAAATAACCCTGTGGAAAAGAACGTACGGAGATCAATTGACACCCTAAGAAAAAAAATATCTTTCCCTCTGTTTCCTCAGTTTTGAGTGATCCTCATGCTCGAGCCATCTATGACCTTTTTGGGAAGAAAGGACTGGAAGTGGAAGGATGGGAGGTAGGCTTTCTGATTTATAATTCATTTTGTCATCATCTTCAGTATGGTTACATCACTTGTTTAGGTGGTGGAAAGAAAAAGAACACCTGCGGAAATCCGTGAGGAGTACGAACGTCTCCAACGGGAAAGAGAAGAGAGGAGATTGCAGCAAAGAACGAACCCCAAGGTTTCCTCACGTGAATTATTGAGGGGCGAAACTCCACGCTAATTATTTCCTGATGGATTCAATCCCTCTGATTTTCATTCATTCATTCATTCATTCATTCATTCATTCATCACCAACCTCCAGGGCACCATCAGCGTGGGGGTGGATGCCACAGACCTCTTTGACCGTTACGATGAGGACTTTGAGGAGATGCCCGGCGGAGGCTTTCCGCATATTGAAATGAACAAGATGCACATCTCCCAATCCATAGAGGTACTGTAGAACACACATTAAAGTCATAAACTAAACCACTTTACAGTCTCGGTACAACGGCAGCAGGCGGTGCGTTTGTTACCTGGGCCTTAAGTGGGGATTTAACCCACTTAATCCACCTCTTAATACCACCATCACGTTGCAATTATACAAACTGTCAATAATATGCAAAAGCGTGATATTACGAGGCGTGTCATGACAGACGGAGGCATTTGGCGTATTACTAAAAGCACAAAACCCAGTCAACTCTTTCAATATGTTGTTGCTGAGTTGCCCGAGTTACATTTTGAGCTTTACGATCGCCGTAAATGTACCAAATTTCAGACACCCCCAAACCTCAGAATCAATATATATATATATATACAGTAAACCTCGGATATATCGGATTCAATTGTTCCCACTGGTTTTGTCCGATATAAGCGAAATCCGTTATATGCGTATACCGGAAAATGTCCGTTTTACGCATATATGGGATTTATATCCGGTATATGCGTAAATGGGATTTTATCCGTTATAAAAAGGCACTTCCTTGACTATGTTTCCAATGTACCTGGACGCGCAGGCAACGCTGCAAACGCTGCAAATGACGTCGTATAGCGGCCTGTCACCATTCGGCGAATCGGAGCGCCACGATGCGGCCATCCGATATATGCCAGGGAAATTTCATGGAAACGCATTGGAACGGGACTGGAGATTTTGTCCGAAATAGGCGAAATCCGTTATAAAAAATCCGATATATGCAATGAATTTTTATTGGAAATGCATTACAGAAAAAATCGGTTCTTTTTTATCTGTCCGTTGTGAGCGAATTTCCGCTATATCCGAATCCGTTATATCCGAGGTTTACTGCATATATTTTAAATTTTATTTGGGCAAATATATGAAACATTACAGTGCATTTCTTACATCAATCAAAATATAACTTTCCATTATTTACATTTGTATTCAACTATCTGACCACAAGCCCAAAAGGAGTAGGCTGAAGCAAAAGCTGATAAATTCCTACCCCTTTTTGCAAGATATAATCATGTTCATGCCACAGTCTTGTTTTCCCCAGTGTTCATCATTATCATTATTGTTATAATCTTTATCATTATTACTATTATTATTGTTATTATTATGACCATTATTATAATCATCATTAATATTACCATTTTCATCATTAGAGTTGAAACAATTTTTTGATTTTTTCAAAAATAATTATTTAATTTTCCAGACTTCATTTTGTCTTGTAGAGTGCTGCGTCATTCCATCTGTTGTTTTCTGAAATCCGCAGTATTTGTGCTTTTATTGTCAATTTATTTATCGAATAACATGACAAAAATATGCACTGGAAGTATCAAACACACCCTCTCCTGGGCTGAGACCAACTAGCTTGCATCCGACTGTTAGCCACAGTGAACGCTTTGTTGTCGAAGTCGGTTTTATTTTGCTCCGATCAACCAATGAGAGTACTAAAATATGCTGATGTTATTGTGGGTCTGCTAGGCGGCCCCCGTGAGGCAAATCTGAAATCTTAAAGCCCCATTGCCATCAGTGTTTCAGTGGCATAAATGGCCCCCGCGCCGCACTTTGGACACCGCTGCTGTATTTTCTGTTTTATAGGCTTTGTTGTCTTTTTTTTCAGGCGCCTCTGACTAGCTCTGACACAGCAGTGCTGTCTGGCTCTCTCTCCACCCACAACGGCACCGGAGGGGGCAACATTAACCTGACGGTTCGGAGGGTGATGTCCGCCAAAGGCTGGGGGGAGGTAGCCAACATGCACCTTAATGTCGCCACCACCGTAGAGCGTGCAGATGCAGAATGTAAGCTTGCTCTTGGTACGTTCATGTATGCAGGTGGAGTTTGGCGCCGGAGACATACTGGGACCTCTTATTGGATTCAAGGTGTTTCGTAATGTCACTCAGAGATGGTATGGACCGAGGCGCTATGGTCTGTATGACAAAACGCAGACCCGCTACGATACGCGCCTTCTGTTGTTCCTCTGCGCAGTTTCTTGACAGCGCAGTGCGGCTTGCAGTTTTCCCCCCGTGGCTTACGCCCCAGTTGTTCTTTGATGACGGCACGCCACCTGGACCAGAACACTATGGGGTACCTTCAGTGGCGCTGGGGCCCCAACAGCGCCATGACTACAAGTGTGGTGCGGGACACCAAGAGCAGCCATTTTACTCTCGCTGTGCAGGTAGAGCATACTCGGCAATCCAACACAGAACGCTCATTGGCCGCAATGTTGGGTACACTAAACCTTAGTTCTAATTGACGGTTAGAGGTATCATTTTTCATATTTACTGATGTTTTCTTCAAAATTGGAAATATTTTGTTTCTCTCTCTTTGTGTGACTAAAATGTACATTTCTAATTGGCCTCTCTAGCTCGGCGTTCCTCACTCCTACCTCATGATGAGCTACCAGTACAAGTTCCAAGATGAGGACCAGACTAAGGTCAAAGGTTCCGTCAAGTAAGTCTGTCTCCCATTTATGGGTCCATCTCCCCGCAGGCAATTTAAAATAGCAACAAGTGGTGCTTGTCCAAATAAGTGTTAAAAATGTTCATGTCGCCATTACATATGGATATGCATAATAATGGTAGGTTTATGGAACAATGCAGCAATTAAAATGAGGTAAGAGGGCGGGGTCATAAAGGTTGTCATGGTTTCAATCTTTGGAAAACACTCAAAAAAGGCATTTTTGCCTTTTTTCTGATTTGTTGCGGATCCAACCACTAACTGCTTCATATTAATTTACTCCATCTATGAACATCCATTACTCCATGAATTAAAATAACACGCTTCAAATTAATCAACAAAGAAAATGATCATTTCTGTGATTTAAAAATAAAATATTTGGCATAATTTTAACAGAATATTCAAGCGGCAACCTGTTTGTCAGTTCAAATCTTCTATAGTAAACCTCGGATATATCGGACTCGGATATATCGGAAATTGGCTCACAACGGACAGATAAAAAAGAAGCGATTTTTCTGTAATGCATTTCCAATAAAAATTCATTGCATATATCGGATTTCTTATAACAGATTTCGCCTATTTCGGACAAAATCTCCAGTCCCGTTCCAATGCATTCGCATATATCGGATGGCCGCATCGTGGCGCTCCGATTCGCCGAATCGTGACAGGCCGCTATACGACGTCATTTGCAGCGTTTGCAGCGTTGCCTGCGCGTCCAGGTACATTGGAAACATAGTCAAGGAAGTGCCTTTTTATAACGGATAAAATCCCATTTACGCATATACCGGATATAAATCCCATATATGCGTAAAACGGACATTTTCCGGTATACGCATATAACGGATTTCGCTTATATCGGACAAAACCAGTGGGAACAATTGAATCCGATACATCCGAGGTTTACTGTATTTCTGATTAAAGAGGCGGAAATTGAAAGTGTGTTTTTTGTTCATCTGATTCATGGATTAATTGAAAAAAATAATCAACCGATTAATCAGTTATTGAGATAATTGTTTGTTGCAGCCCTAGCGGAAACCCTCGATTACATAGGCATCATTTATGGTTTGACTTCCCTGATTGGCTTCTATGGCTACTACACTATGAAGGTGTGAACGTTAATCGTGTTAATCGTGTTAATCGTGTTAATCGTGCACCCTCCATTGCATAACGTGCCAGACGCTCTATTTTATGGAGTTAAACCAAACGTTTCAGCTGCTTCTTAATGGCCGGTGCTCGCCAGCTTCTTCTTTGTTGGTGTTCGCTAGCTTTCTTTCGGTCGACCAAGTGGCCATCAAAGCTAGCTGTTGAAATAAAAACATTCGAACAATCCCAGGAGGATCGGAACGTCCCGGTTTTTATCAATGCTGATGGCGGCATTATTCTATTGAGTCAATATGACGCTTGCACAGAAACGGGAGTTTTACATTCATTATTTCATTTCGACAATTGTAAAATATAAAATAGACATGGGAAAAAATACAACGAAAATACAACGTCCATCTAAAATGAATAATGTTTTTTTTTAATAGTTGATTCATTGTTCATTTTCCTTGCGGGCCAATCAAACAAATGTCATCAAACGGCGCCTCTGATCCCTTTTCCTGTGGTTGTAAAACCATCTCATGTCGTGATCATGACCGCAGAACTCTCAGATGATGGACTTGATGATTTGACTGCGTTCCGTGTGATCCCGGACACCCGTTACATAATTCATAAACCGTGTCAGAGACCGCAAATTAGTACTTTCATGTCATCATCAAACACCATTTCATTCATAGAAAGAATTGACTTGATGAAAAATCTTTCATTTTCATTGTCTTGACATGCGAGTCCAATGCTAGCTAATAGCTAGCTACTAGCTATTTGATAAACGGGAATGAATGAATGTTCTTCAATGTAAATATAATCTTTTCACACAAACAGTCGTTTCATATTCTACCCATGTTGCTGTCGTCCGTCCCGATTGACGTCTGTGTCCTTCCTTCTTCCGTCTCCAGGACAGGCTGGTTCGGAACAGTCCTGGAATACGGAGCAGAGAGGAAGATCAGCCGCCACAGCGTCCTGTCAGCCACTGTCAGCGTCGGCGTCCCTCAGGGCGTCACACTGAAGATCAAGTACTGACCAACCCAACGTTTGACACCTCGGTCTTCTGATAGCCCTGCGGGGGCGGGGGAGTTCTGACATGTTTGCGTCCTCCCGCAGGTTGGCACGCGCCAGTCAGACGTATTTGTTTCCGGTCCACCTGACTGACCAGCTGCTGCCCAGTGCCGTCTTCTACGCGACGGCGGGACCGCTGCTGGTGTACCTGGCCGTCCACAAGCTGGTCATCGTGCCGTACACACGGGCGCAGAAGGAAGAGTCAGTACATGTTTCAAGTATTATACATAATAGTAGCAGAAATGGGGGGATTATTATTATTATTATTATGATTATTATGATTATTATGATTATTATGATTATTATGATTATTATGATTATTATGATTATTATTATGATTATTATGATTATTATGATTATTATTTTTATTATTATGATTATGATTATTATGATTATGATTATTATGATTATTATGATTATTATGATTATTATGATTATTATGATTATTATGATTATTATGATTATTATGATTATTATGATTATTATGATGATATGATTATTATGATTATTATGATTATTATGATTATGATTATTATGATTATGATTATTATGATTATGATTAGTATGAATATTATGGTTATGATTATTATTATGATGATTATGATGATGATGATGATGATTATTATGATTATTATGATATTATGATTATTATGATTATTATGATTATTATGATTATTATGATTATTATGATTATTATGATTATTATGATTATTATGATTATTATTACACAAACAATCCAAAACCTCATTTAGCTTTGGTCCAGGCAGTACGTGTTCAATCCCCGGCTCATCAAGGTGTGAATGCTGGTCTGTGATTGACTGACTCCCTGACGTACCCCGCCCCCCCTTTTAGTTGAGCCACGCTAAGCTTAAAGGTCCCCCATTATGCAAAATGGACTTTTTAATGATGTTCTTAGAGTAATATGGGTCCCCAGAGCCCCCCCCCCCCACGTGACAAAAATGGATCCTCTCCTCCACTTTAGACAGAAGAGGCGCTCAAGTGCTTTTCAAAGTTCACGTGATATATGGGATGTATTACTTTGGTGTACAGTACATGTACAGTTAATATCACCTGCTGGAATATCACCGGTTCTCCCAACCTGGAGACATCGGATCTTCTAATTTATGGACATTTTGGAATTGTTAGTCGGAGGTGAAATGGAAATTCCATGGTTGGAATTGTTACATTATTGACGTATAGTGATGATATTCATTCATTTTCTACCGCTTATCCTCATGAGGGTCGCAGAGGTATGCTGGAGCCTATCCCAGCCGTCTTGGGGCGAGAGGTGGGGTACACCCTGGACTGGTGGCCAGCCAATCCCAGGGCACATATAGACAAACAACCATTCACACTCACATTCATACCTATGGACAATTTGGAGTCGCTAATTAACCTAGCATGTTTTTGGAATGGGGGAGGAAACCGGAGTACCCGGAGAAAACCCACGCATGCACGGGGAGAACATGCAAACTCCACACAGAGATGGCCGAGGGTGGAATTGAACCCTGGTCTTCTAGCTGTGAGGTCTGCGCGCTAACCACTCGTACACCGTGCAGCCATGTTTGGTCTTTTTTTTATTGACGGTTTAATACTGGACACTGGTTAATTAGTTGTGATTAATTTGAAAATTAATGAATTAATTTGAAAACTGTGATTAATCAGATTTAAAATATTAATCATTTGGTCCTGTTTTTTTGATGACGTGCTGCAAAAAATAAGCAAGTTTTGAGTGCATCTCAATTTTACATTTTGACTCTCGAATCAGGTTTTTAATCCACATGTTCAGAGAACATGTCAAACATGTCAAAAAAAATGGATGAAGAGCACAGTAGCGCTTGTCAGAGACAGGCGTGGACAAACGCAGCTCGATAGCATTAAAGCTACAGACACACAAAGCAGCATGTTCCCATAAAACTGCCTAAATTCCAGCATCAAGTCAGCCCCCCCCCCCCCCCCCCAGTAAGTGACGCGTGTCCTTGTGCTTCCCAGAGAGCTGGAGCTGCAGAGGAAGAGCTCGGCCACAGACATCGCCAAGAAGAAGCAGGAAGCGGAGTCAGCCGTGAGTCAAGCACCAAGTTTTTTATTAATTTTTTTTTACACTTTTCCTTGGAATTATTGCTTCTGTATGACGGAGTATTATGACAACAAAGTCCAATTCATGAGGATAAAGTCCTAATTTTATTTTTTTTTCTTGTACATTACCGACTTTATTCTCTAAATCTGAGATTTTTTTTTTTAAATATGGTTATAATACTCGGGCTGTACAGTGGCCAAGTGGTTAGTGTGCATGCCACACAGCTAAGACAACTGGGTTTGATTCTCTGTGTGGAGTTTGCATGTTCTCCCCGTGCGTGGGTTTTCCCCGGGTACTCCGGTTTTCTCCCACATTCCAAAAAAAACATTCCAAAAACATGCTAGGTTAATTAGCGACTCCAAATTGTCCATAGGTATGAATGTGAGTGTGAATGGTTGTTTGTCTATATGTGCCCTGTGATTGGCTGGCCACCAGTCCAGGGTGTGCCCCGCCTCTCGCCCCAAGACAGCTGGATTAGTGGGTTAGGCTCCAGCATGCCCACCAATAAAAAATGGATGAATGGGTCCTAATACTCCATATCGTACTTCTATGACCTGTTACTCTGATCTTGCCTGAACCCCCCCCCCCCCCCCCCCCCCAATATTTAATTTTTCCCTCTGAAGGTTCTGCTGATGCAAGAGTCTGTGAGGAGAATCATAGAAGCAGAAGAATCCAAGATGGGTGAGGAAACGCATACGCAGCTTTCACACCAAAATGTGAAAACGACCATTTTCTGTTCGTGGACTCTTCAAAACTTAGTCGCCCCCCCCCCCCCCCCCCCCCCCCCCACTCACACCCCTCCAAGGTGTAAATCAGACCCCATTTGTCACCGTAGCTGTCGGCTGCGTGATATATTGTGCAGCTGCGGGACTCCAACGTCCATCATCCCGTGCCGTGACGCCAATCTGCATGCCGTAGCGTCCACAGAGGTTAAGTGTGTAAATCTGCGTCCGACCACTTTGCCATAAATCAAAAACTGCCACCTCAGTGGGCTAATTAATTCCCTGTCACGTTTATGTAGAGCGTGCACGCGGTTATTTGAGGAGCCGCTCGCTCAATGTGTTTAACCTTCAGATGACCCCCAACCGTTCATAACCGTAGGCCTGATCATCCTGAACGCCTGGTACGGGACGTTTGTGTCCGACACCAGCCAGAAGCAGGAGAAAGCCAAAGTCATCGACGTCACCGTGCCGCTGCAGTGCCTCGTCAAGGACTCCAAACTCATCCTCACGGAGGCTTCCAAGGTGCGTGTCGCCGTTTGCGTCTGCAGCCATTTTCCATTTTAAAGCTGCGCACACACACAGTCCGCGTGAACGGCTTCCCCTGCTGCAGGCGGGCTTGCCGGGCTTCTATGATCCGTGCGTGGGAGAGGAGAAGAGCCTGAAGTTGCTGTACCAGTTTAGAGGAGTCATGCACCAAGTCATCTCCGCAGACACGGAGCCGTTACGGATACCCAAACAATGTGAGTGGGCAGACCTTCTTTTATTTTGAAGGGAAGGGAAACTACATTCTCTAGCTGTTTTATTGCATTACATATGCATTACACCACCATAGCAACCAGCATTCATGTATTTCTTATTTATATTTTTTATATTTTCAGTTGGTAATCTTTTTTTTTCTCACAATTACATACCAAGAAACAATTACAGGCATAAGGTATCGTTTTTTAGAAAATATGCAGTTACATGACAGCTTGTCAAAGTGTCCTCCTGCTGGAAAATCTTAAGTGAATGGACTTGTGAAACAGCACCCTCTGCTGGATTCATAGCGTCAGTGCTCCATATATGTACACTATATTTCTATTGAACAATAAAATAGTAATTTCGAAAATTTAGAAATAGGCAGCAATCTACTGTATTATTGTCGCTGTCCAACAAAATTATATATATATTCACATTTTTTTAATTTAAAAAACAATGAAAAGTTGATAGTAATAATAAAAATATATTTTGCAATCGGCTTTTTTGGGGCAGTGAAACTTTTATTAAAGGGGACATGATATGCTTTAGTTTTTTTTTACCTTTTTTTTTTAGTTGTGGACCTATAGAGCAGCTAAACACAATAACCCACACAAAAAACTTTCTAGATCTTCCAGAATCGGCACCTATTCCAGCTGTATTTCCTTGGATTTGTGCTTCCCGCCAAAACGGTGTGTTTTCTTTGAGTCCACCCATGGTCCACCTCTGGCCACGCCCACTCCACTGTGATTGGTCACACTGCCAATGTACTTCCTGACTACTGCGAACAACACTTTTTAATTTAGTGGGTATAGGAGTTGATGATAAATGGTTAAATGACAATGACAATCACTCATTGTCGGACACACTTTGTCAGAGGCTCCACCGGTGCCGTGGAGCTTATTGGCCGGACGTGAGGCCGCTGTGTTTACCAATTCAATACCTGGACTCACGCAGCAACTCTTTGCTTTTGTCTCATCAGCTCACAGGATCGAAACCGAGTCTTAGGAGCTGAAGACACGGAATGCAATGAAGGAACAAAAACTGTTGGACAGAAGTCCGCTTTTTGGACCCCCCTCTCTGATGGTATTAGTGAATCCCGCCTCTCCTCTTTCCCTACTCCGAGTTTCTACCACGTCTGCTTGACACGAGGACAGCGTCGGATACACACCGGAAAGAAGGACCGATTCCAATTCCGTCATTGATCGGCAAAGAGTTCCCAAAAAGGTGCTGTTTTACCTCATATCGTTGTGGACCTCATCCTATTTGTGTCACCTTACGTCCTTCAGAACCTTCCTATTAATATACTTAATACAGTAAACCTCGGATATATCGGATTCAATTGTTCCCACTGGTTTTGTCCGATATAAGCGAAATCCGTTATATGCGTATACCGGAAAATGTCCGTTTTACGCATATATGGGATTTATATCCGGTATATGCGTAAATGGGATTTTATCTGTTATAAAAAGGCACTTCCTTGACTATGTTTCCAATGTACCTGGACGCGCAGGCACATGACGTCGTATAGCGGCCTGTCACGATTCGGCGAATCGGAGCGCCACGATGCGGCCATCCGATATATGCCAGGGAAATTTCATGGAAATGCATCGGAAACGGGACTGGAGATTTTGTCCGAAATAGGCGAAATCCGTTATAAAAAATCCGATATATGCAATGAATTTTTATTGGAAATGCATTACAGAAAAATCGGTTCTTTTTTATCTGTCCGTTGTGAGCGAATTTCCGATATATCCGAGTCCGATATATCCGAGGTTTACTGTATACGCTGCATCAAGTCTAGGCTGACTTGGATTGAGGGTTTCTTTTACAGGTTTTTGGTAAGGTTTTAAGTCATATCAACATATTTTAGTGAACTGCAGTGTCTGATGTCGAACTATGGATTAGAAAGGAAAGGGAAGTGACATCATCGCTCATTTTAGGAACCAGTCAGATGATCTCAATTATGGATTACAAAACTTGATATAATTAATGCTCCCTTTCAAATTTAAAATGTCATATTTCTTGAAATTTAGCACTAAGAAAATGACACTATGGCTGCTGCTACTACGTATTACACGTGATAATACCTGAGCCACTCTAGAACATGTTACTGTATATTTTTCCATGTTTTTTTTTAGATGAACTATTCTAATGCTGCACTTTCCGCATATACTGTTGTACAGTATGTGTTGTAGCACAGGCAGCAAGCTCTTGTCCAATCAGATTACGGTACTGTAGCACCAATTATGATAGGGACTGGAACAGAGAAAAAAACACTTTTTTTGTTTTTGCACTGAGTTTGTGAATCGGGTGGGACCATTGACTTGTCGTTATTCTCTTTGTGTGTTTGTGTTGCTTTAAAATATGTTACAACTCATCAAATGAGATCCGATTACTTTGAGTGTCAGGTGTCTGCGAGGCCAGCGGACACTCGCTCAAAATCGGTTACATCCCAGTCCGTCATCCCAAACGTCCCCGTATTAATGTTTAGCGTCTATTGGAAGAGGATTTCTCTCTCGTCTGTAAACGGTTCAACACATGAATAAAAAATAAGCAGTTCAAAATCAATTTATTGGGGTTGGGGAATGACGTGATATGAACAACACCAACAAACGCATAAAACGGTAACTCTTTATTTACAATAGTTTCATAGAAACAGTTTTCACCACAGTACAGATGATGCTTGTCGATAAAAGGGCAGAGGACAACCCAGCTAATTACAGATTTATGTTAGAATTCTAACGAGGGCTTCAGGCTCTCCCAAGTGGCTTCGGATTTATATCGCTCGCAACGCGACATCACAGGCGCGTGGTATGTGCTTCACCAGTTCGCCGACCGTGTCGTTCTTCAGTCTGGGATTCCGTGTCCGCGGCTCGGGAGTTTTAACGTTGGTCACTGTACAGGAGTATGGCTTTTGTTTAATTCCACGCAAAGTATAACCCACACAAACAGGTCCATGGCACATCTGCTCAAATATTCCATCCAAATGGCAGCAAGCTTGAGGGAATACGACTGTAAAAAAATACTGTTGGGAGGAAGTGATGAGACTGGTCGTGATGTCACGCTCTCACATGCCCGCACACACACACACACACACACACACACCAAAGTAGATCCTTATAAAATGAAACAAAGTATAGATTTTTCATAGCAGCACATGCATTGACTTTCTCACTCGAATCACTCCCATGCATATTAAACACTATTCCAGTTGAAGCTGAATGGCCTTTCTATAAATAGATTTGTCTCTGAAAGCGTCAGCGTGAAAAGGAACAAATATATTCCAAACAAAAACACGGGATGTAGTGCCAACGCCCCCGGCTGGCTGGCTGGCCGACTATCATATTGATACACACGGCAAACAAGGTTGGAAGACGGTTTGAGAAGAGGCGAGAAGAACGACCCCCCCGCCCCCCCCGTGGGGCTTCGCTTTTGCCACAATAAACTTAAAGACAGACAGATGACGCAGATGCGGACTACATCTTTGTTCTATTGGATTATCAGCTTAATACTATAGCACCATCTGAAGCAATCATCTCAAGGCTTAGCTTGTTTCCTCCTCCTGAACAGCCGCTCGGGGCAACGCCACCAAGAGGCTGCTGGGAGAAATCCGCTCCGGTTTCATACCAACAACACGCCCGTCCCTGTTGCCAAAAGGGTTGACTTTAAGTGAGAAAAAGTGCAAAGAGTCTTTCCGACACATCCCGGCGGCGGTTTGTGGAGGGACTCGATATGGCAGTTTTCCAGTGTTCACAAGACCCCGGGGTCCCTGGGGTCCCTAGGGTCCCTACAGTAGAGGTACGCCGCTATGCTAAGGTCACCTACAGACGTGTCTTTCAGTGATTGCCTGACGCAGAAGAGTCTGGAGGGAAGCACGAGTACACATCTGTAGAGCGAGGACGCTCGATGCAGGTCCACCCAGGAGGGATCGCCCCCGACCGACCGACCGGAGGCCGGAGTTGGCCGTGGAGTTCATTCGAGCAGGTGCTTCCGCGGGCCGATGCGGGAGCGGTGCGAGCGGCGGGCGTCGGCGGGGCCGTGGGTGTCCCGGCAGCTCTGGCACGTGTACGTTTCCGGCACGTGGCTCTTGCGGATCTTGGCGCACGACAGGTGGATCCAGGTGTTGCACTTGTTGCACTCGATCATGGCCCGCCCGGCGAACGGCTTCATGCAGAAACACGTCACCAGGTCCCACGAGTCGTCGTCTGAGAGGACAAGGGAGGATTTAAATAAAGACGGTTGGCAACCCACGAAACACACTTCCGGCCTTCAAAATAAAACCACTTTGGGCTGCATCGAGTTTACTTGTGTTAACAAAATAAGGGTGTCATTCAAAAAAGGCTCACACCAACATTGGGCCAGCAAACAAAGAAGACTCATTTCCAAAAATAATGCATAAATTCAGACATTTCATTCAAAAAAGAACAGCAACCTGAACTGAAAAGAGGAATCGTAAACGCTCACCCGAGTCCACCATGATGTCCTCATCCTCTCCTGATCCATCTTCGTCTCGGAACACCACCTGCTTCCCCTGACGAAAGACCGTCCTGTTTCCTGGAAGCCCCTCGACTTTCTGCACCTTGACCGCCCCGTCCTCCAGGTCTTGTCCATCCCCGGAGCGGCGCTCTTCTTTGGGCTCCTCTTTGCAAGAGGACGGGACGGACGCATGCTGGGGGTGGAGGGAAATGCTGATGTCGTCCTCCGGTTCCTCTTTTATGGGCAAGCCGCCCAACGGGAAAGGGGGCTGCAGCCCCGGGATGCTCAAGCGAGACCGCCCCTGCTCCTCATCAGTCTGAAGCTCCTTCTCCTTTCTCCTCTTTTTCTTCTTCAGCTTCTCTGCTTTTCTTCGATCGTCGGCATGCAGGGAGGTGAACGTGTGCTGCAGAAAAGCAAAAGTATTCTGAGTTTTAAAAAAAAAACAAAAAACAATTAGGATTAAATTATTTTAAACATTCGGCTCACGTCTTTTTTGGTGTGAGCGGACAGTGTGACGCCCAGTTGCGGCCGATTCCTGCTCCTGTCCAGGGGGATCGTGGAGGGGCGCTGCGGACAGGACGGCGACAGGCCCGGGGTCCAGCCGTCGCTATCGACTGTGCTGCCGGTGCTGTTGGGGGGGCTGGACGTACTACGCAGTGACGAGTTCTGAAACAATAAAAATCACATTTCCTGCCGTAAGAAGCAAGACGCCCACACCTGAAATGTGGAAGGTGGTGTGCGAAATAAATAAAAAATACTGCTTTATTTGCCAAACAACAATGGAAGAGGGCCCCCTGTGTTTATGCTTGACGGTCTGGGGCTGATACTGGCACGCGGGGGCATGATACTGGGCCTGATACCAGACAAACCATGTGATGATCTTATTATCACATACTATTGGTCACATATTACTATTATACTACTATTTACTATTTAACCGCTGACATGTTGACAGAGCACAAAACGGCATGTTGACGGCAGCAAAACAAACGCCGTGTGTTCACGCTCGTGCGCTGTTCTCTGATTGGTTGTTTCACGGGCACGATACCAGAGCAGCGCGCTCTGAGTGGACAGCTACGGGGGCTGATACCGGACATGGTTAAACTCTATATTTTATCAGTATCACTGCCCTGGGCTTTGACACAGTATCATTTCGGCCTTTTCCCGTATCATTCGTGGGCGGTTTCTAGGGTACGGGGCCAATTAATACTGTAGTATGTGATAATACTTTGGTACGAGGTGCATTATTTAAAAAAAAAAAAACAACAAAAAAACCTTAAACTGTACTATGGAAAGCAGGAAGTGAACAAATGTAACAGTTACTGATTATAAAAGTACCAGATGGAGGGGTAGGATTTAATAAGCTTTGCTTCTTCCTACTCCTTTTGGACATGTGGAACTGGGAACTGATTATGATGCACTCAATTGTAATCTGATGCATGTTCAAATGAAATAAAACCATTACCATTACCATAATAAGGTTTCCAAAATACAAAAAAAAAGACACCATGATGTAGTGAACAAACAAAACACGGCATTGCTATTAATATTTTGCATCAGATGTTGTTTACATGGTTTTTAAATGCAGTATACTGCTTAGCTAGCTTGTCAACACTAACATATTGAAGAAAAATAGCGTGAAACCTTACTTACCTCTTGGGGGTACGGGATGTAACCAGCATAGGCCAAGACAAATGTGCAAAACTGGTTAAAGTCCTCCACTGTCCTCTTTCTCTTCCTGTAAGGCGGACTGAAACCCTGCAAGAGAAGTCATGGCATAAAGTCAGCTGTCCACAATCTCATAAACTTCTCGACAGTTGCAAAACTCCACAGATCCCCACTCATAACAACGGGCAGACAATGACAGCAACGCCTTTCGGTCGAAAATAAACGCGAAAGAACATTTTTCATGCTACCAACCCCCACCGATAAAGCTAACTGACAGATACAACAAACAGTACCCCACGACACGGAGCTAGCCGTGGAGTTAAACAAAAACAACTTTACGTGATTTCGCCCGGCACGTCATCGCCAAACTATAACATTGACTTTCCGTCACTTGCTAGGGTGTATTTTTTACTACCAGGTTGTATTTTTACTTCCAGATAAAGCTAGTTAGCGCATGTTAGCCATTAGGGTGATGGAATGTTTCGTTATGCTAGCTTGAACAACAACACATCCTTACCGGTGCTGTCTTGAGTAAAGCTAGGAGTCCACGCACACACACACACGCACAAAAAAAGCAACATCATGAGTTTAAAGTCGGCGAAACATTTGCGTAAGCCACATTTTTGTAACGTTCTGTCAACATTAGCGCATGGCAGCTAGCGGTGTGATAAGCAGCCCGAGCAAGAGGAACACTTGCTAGCATTGTTAGCATTATGCAAAAAGCACTCGACATCCAACAGTTGTTACTTCCCGCAATTACGGACTCTTTTGCTTACCTCCGACTGAAAAGTGTGAGACGTCGACGGCTTGATGTCACCCATCTTCACGGGGTGTCGATGCTATCCTGACAGCCGAAGCGGGTGATGTCGTACGGACTCAATTCCAACCCTTCAAGACTGATGTGTTACCTCTCTTTCGAGTGAACGTTACCTCAAACTCGAAGCGTAGGTGTATGATGGCTTTGCCGCCGCCGTATTTGACTGGCACCGCGGTCTGTGCGAATAGACGAGCGGTTACGCGTTCCGGAGCTTAACCACGGTGGAAATAATGGCCATCAAGCTATCCTGTAATGTCTTCTCCTTATCCAGTTAGTTGTTGAGAGAAGCTGTTCATTCGCCTGTCACCATCAGCCTGCCCACCGCTCTTCTTCTTCGGTGAGATCAAATCTGCAGTGGATGCTAAACAAGGTAACTCGCGGCCGCCCCCTACCGTATAGGCTATGTAGTGTTTTGTGTAGTGTAGTGTTTTTGACGTTACAGCACTCGGGTCTTAATCCGACAAGGGTCGTAAAAAACAACGCTTTGTTATTATTAGCAATTTTTTATCAACATTACAGCGTTTTCTCTTCACTGTGTACCTTTTTTTTGTTATATTTTTCGAGAAACAATTCAAACCGGAAACGCAGCCACTTCCTGTTCCGGTTTGTCTGACGTTTGGTGTTTTCGTTGATTTGTTTGCCGTCAGCGAACCGGGCAAAAAAGAGAATAGTCGTAGTTTTAAGTGTTAAATTGTTCCGAAATGTCGACCGTTAGCCTGCTGCACAAGTTCCAGTCCCGTTTAACGGAACGGTTTACTTATGCCGCCATGGAGATATTTAAAGAAGTGGAGCATATCGTCAGAGGATACCAAGAGGAGAACGAGCGTTTGCGGTTTTTATTGTACAATAGGAGAAACCCGCGTATGAATTCACACAATATTGGTTTGTAACTTATGTTTCTATTACGCATGTAAAATATTCTGTTATGAATCTCTCACATGTCAACAAATCAGATGTCATATTTTTGTTATAACCACTGTAAAATATAAGCATTTCTCTTCTTTCCCCTCAATAGATCACAATAGATCCACTAGATCAGCTACAGCTGTCAGAGAGCAACAACCTGAACTAAACACACCCGTGGAATTACCAGAATTACCAGAGCCACTGACTCAACTACCTAAAATGGACCAGAGAGATAAATTTACCAATATATCCGAAGATGAGCAAACAGAAGAATCCAAGCCACAGGTGAATATACTTAAAGAGGAGCAAACGGAAATATCCGTCTCGCCAGCGATGGTTTCAAAGTCAGCACCCAACATATCCATTGAGCGGCAACTTGAATATGATGGGTGCCAGGTACCAGAACGAGAAAGCGAACAAACAAACAACTGCATCACAGCAGAGCGTTTTAAAAGCGATGCCCAAGAAGAACACGCTGAAAGGCGTGACATCACGACCTCGCTGCGGGATATGGCTGTTGGAAACTTCCACAGAAAAACGGAACGCTTTCGGTCGAATAGTAGCGAGGGAATACTGGAACTTCAAAAGAACTCATACAAAAAGGTAAAATCTTTTTCATGCTTTTTTCACATTTGCATAATTACTTTGAAATGTTTTCTCCAGAGGGCATGAATACTCATTTTCCACTGGACAATTCTGTCTCCACTTGACTGTATTCAGTTCTACCCGCTTCATGCGATGATAATGTATCTGCTCAAGCACATCACCCATACAGACGACCAGGTACGAGAAATATGGTGCCTTGCATTAGTACATTTATTGGACCCTCAGCTGTTTTTTATCTCAATAATTTACATTTGAACCCACATTTTTCGGAAATATATGCTTATAACCTGGTGTGACCTTTTTTTTAACAAGCTCTCTTTGACGCAATAGTAATTTAATGACGGTCCCTAGTGGTTAGAGCAGCCCCCCCCCTCGCACAATGACACAGCAATCCCGGCCCAGTGAAAGGTAACTACAGCTCTATCTATGGAGCTGAATATTCAAGGTAAAACGAACTTCACCGCAGATATGTCCTCATGTCGGTGTTGCGTTTTCTTTTTCTTGCGAGTGACAGGAGTCGTGTAGCAACCAGCTTTGAGGCGCGCTTATCGAGGGAGTGTTATACCGCAACCGCATCGGCCCGATCTTGTGGCGTAAGCTGTTATTATGCGATCTTCAGAATACAAATGAATGTTAAAAGCGGAATCATGCAGAAATTGACATCATGTGAATGAAGTGTTGTCTTTGCAAGGAGAAGGAATGTCTGTGAGGGAAATATTTCCCCAGCGGATCGCTTAATAATCCTGGCAGAATCTCATCACAAACACTAACTAACTAATCAAACTAAACATGTTGATATACCGGCCTGAAACATCGGTGAAACGATGACAAAACGGCGAAAATACTCTCTTATGGAGTGCGAATGGAAGCTAGCTGGGTTAGCATGTTTATATTACGCGCTAACGATGGATCTGCGTGATCGATCGATAGCGCTGCGCCCGAGATGGATCTATCGTTAGCGCAGAAATCGATCGATTTCTGCGCTCACGATGGATATAACTGCCTTGCGCTGGAGACCGATAATGACAATCGTTGATCGTTGATCTGCTAATTGCATACAATGACAGGGTTAGGGTTAGGGTTCACACTCCCCCCGCCGAGAACGGTAACAAAGTGAACTGCTTGACAATTAACCAAAGAAAAATTAATTAATTAATTAATTAATTATTAAATTTGCATGCATCGACTTCTTGTTGATTCTTGTAAGCAACAACGCTCAGCGCCGCCATCTGTCGGCATCTAAACAAACTACACACATCCATCCCGGGCGCAGTAATATACCATCGATCATGAGCGCAGAAATCGATCGATTTGTGCGCTAACGATGGATCCATCTCGGGCGCAGCGCTATCGATCGATCGCGCAGATCCATCATTAGCGCGTAGCATTTACACCGTTGTTGCCTGTAATGTTTGTTAATGCAAACGAGCGCTTTACGACGCAGACGACGGCCTAAATATCTTACATTACGATTGGTATTGCATGAGTGACTACATCTTCCTTAACCACAAACACGGGCATTACAATTTGTTGAGGATTTTGACATTCCATTAGAAGAGTTTGCCAAGCTACATTTGCTTTTCAAATACTGGGCAAAATTGGCCAATGAGGTATTGCATCAATAAATGTAAGAAATGTTGCATTTAATTAACTAACATTATATTTACTAACCCAGAAAACACCATCAAATAAGTGTAAAAGGTAAAATTTGGAATAAAAGGGGTGTTGACTTCCAAAACTCAGCCCAGTACGCATCTCGATGATTAACTGTCAAACTCTATTTGTGCTTTCTTTGTCTTTTCCTGTGTGTGATAAATATCCCAAATGTCACCACAGAGGAGTACCAAGGATGACCGGCCCAAAAGGAAAAATGTGATGACGACCATAGCACTGAAAAAGGAACTCATCGCCAAGTGGGAGTGCGGCACCCGAGTCTCGGACCTGGCTATTCAATACAATATGGCGAAGTCAACCATATCCACCATCCTGAAGAGAAAAGAAGCCATCAAAGCTGCCGATGTGGCAAAAGGGGTAAAAACACTTAGCAGCAGAAGAAGCGATAAAGTGGAAGAAGTGGAAAAGGTTCTGCTGGAGTGGATCACCCATAAACAGTTGAGGGGCGACACAGTGTCGGAGACCCTCATATGCGACAAGGCAAGGGAGCTCCACAATGCCCTGACCCGGGACAGCCCCGGGGGCAGTGCCGACGAGTTCAAGGCCAGTAAAGGCTGGTTTTGCAAATTCAAAAAGAGAAGCGGGATCCACGGTGTGCTGAGGCCTGGGGAGGCTGCCAGGGCGGAAAAGGAAAGCAACAACAAATTTGAGGATGAATTTGAAGACTTTGTTGACAACCAGGACTTCCTCTCCTAACAAGTTATGTGAAGAAACTAGAAGATCGAGAAGACCAACCGAGGACGTAAGGCTATGCAAATAAGGCTGTTGGGTAAAATAAAAATACTGCGTGTGTACCATTCCAAAAACACCAATGAGCGTTAGAAGAAACATATTCTTCTCAAGAAGCTCAACCCAAAGGTGCTATGAGGTGACCTCGGACATGTATGGAACAACAACAAACTGTTTGGAACGTCGGGAACAGTCTAATGTTCTCACACGCGATTAAGCCTGGAAACAAGTTCCAAAGAGGGCAGTGGAAGCTGAAACTGAGGCCCGCCTCTCTAGTGTCCTGATGGAGTCCACGGATCTGGAGATGGACAGAGATTGGTGGAAGAGCACACGGTCGCTCTGAGCAGTCTTTCAAGGGAAAGGACATTTCCCAAGGAACTTTTTGAGGAGGAGCATACACGGAAAAAGGACATCATTCCCACGGCAGAAGACTATTTGTGCCCTTACTGTGCCGTCCCACCTTCCAGGACGCCATCATCACCCCTCATCAAAGTGAAGGTTGAGTATGTTCTTGTTTCTATTATTGACAATTAATTACCTGTTTCCTGTATCACTTGTTTTTGCACTTTTCTATCATCCCTAAGTGGCACACGAAATCATTCCATGAAATTCCATGAAACAAATACATCAAAATGAAGAGTGCAAATAAAATACCAGTTGTCAAATGAACGTCGCCAAAGTTGAGGATTGTCGCACATATCAGATTTTAGCAGCATAAAACCGTGTTTAGTCCCGACTTTGGACACCTCCCAGGAGACATCTCCCTGAGCTTCTCAGAACTGAAGATGGTTTATGTTGCTCAAATGTACCTGGGCGCCATAACCAAGACCATGAAAAGAGCTGTTTTAAAATCTATTCTCTGAGCGACAGGAAGCCTGCACAGAGACCTGAGCACTGGACTAATATGGTCGTGTTTCCTGGTTCTAGTCAGGACTCGAGCAGCAGCGTTCTGAATGCACCGCAGCTGTTTTACGGCTCGTTTAGAGAGCCCGATGAGAGGGCCGTTACAGTAGCGTAGCCTGCCGGAGACCAAGGCATGGATCTCTCTAGCGATCTACTCCCTTGATTCTGGCAAGGTGTTGATTTCGGTTCGAGTCCATTATGACCTCTCGATTTCTAACCCGATGATTAGGTTGTCGAGAAAAAGAGTCTCACGGTGGCTAATAACACTTTCGCTATGTGTCTGAGTGCCCAAGACAATGGTGTCATTATTGTCTTTCAGTTGAGCTCTTGCGGCCACACAATGATCTGTTTGATGCCGTGACAAAGTAAATATGTGTACTTTGTATACATACGCGTGTGTTGTGTGCTCAGTTTGCTCGACCTAGAAAATGTCTTTCATGAATTGTTAGCAAATAAATTGTCTTACTTTGGCTCTTTTTCGTATTGCATGAACATCATTCCTAAACCAAGACGCCAGAAGACTCACAGCAGGAGACGATCCAGAGGCCTGCAAGGTAAGTGAATGATGCAAAGTGGATGTTGTACAACTAATAGTAGTTTTAACAATGTTGACTGGTTTCTTTCAGGATGAAGCCCGGCAAATCTTAAAAGTTGTCGGAGAGGAGCACTCGGTCTGCAATGTCGCAATATGCGTGTCAAGCGGTTGCCCTGCGGTTCGGTTATCCACCCACCCGAGGACTAAGTAGCTTGGTGTAGAACCCTAAGGAAGATCTAAGTCCACAAAACAGATCGTAGCACATGAATTAAAGGGTGTCTATTATGCTTTTTTCACTTTTCTGACCAATAAATGTTGTTCGAATGTTGTATTCTTGCGTTAAACTTTTAGATGACGTTTGCGCAGTTGGACGTTAGCTCTGAAAGTAGAGACAGTTTTGTGGCGTCAATGCAATCCAGATTCCTTATATGGGCTGCAGATTGCCAGCACTCAGTACACACAGACCTACGTATCCGGAAGTCCTCCGGAGCACTTGAGAGTGTGACCAATCACGGTGGAGTGGGCGTGCCTGGAGGCGGGCCGTGGGTGGAATAAATTATACACACAGTTTAGGTTAGAGGCAGGAAATCCATGGAAATGCTGCACAAAGAGTTGCAGAATCTGGAAGATCCAGAAAGTCCACAACTCAAGATAAAGGGCCAAAAAATGAGTATAATCGGTCCCCTTGGGCCCCTAACAAATATTGTGGTGATTGTTGCCTACCTTTGTCACAAGCCACAAGTTTTTTTTCCAAGTAAATGCCCATCTCTAGTACTTTTCCCGTACATGTGACTTAGTCTGGTGCTATAAGTTGCCGGTGTTCTACATATTCACGGGCCGTCCAACAATATTTGGAACAACCGCGGTTGCCTACAATGTACAGTATTACATAAGAAAAATTATGACCACTTCCACAATGTCATCAATAATAATTTATTGCGCTACAGTATTTCAGTTGTGCTTGGAAGTTTGTACATTTTGCAAATAAATCTGATTAACATCATTTTGCATGCAACTGTATGCCGGCCCTTGGAGTCATGGGTTCCGTTTCATGAAATATGACTGAAGTAAGGTAGAAACATAACATTGAAACTGTTGTACGTGTACACCAATATTTTGTTTAGTCAACAGGACTGGAGGTCATTGGTTGCTGGAAACTGAAAAACAAGTTTCAATGGGAGTCCAATTTATGAGAATAAAGTTATTTCCATACATTTTGGTCTTGAAAATCATACTTTTATGACTTTATTCTTGTAAATGTACAACTTTTTATCTCAGAAATGTCAGACTCCCTGTAAATGTATAATTATATATCTATATATTTGTATTGATAATATAGTCATGGAACAGAAAAAATATACAAATTACTTCAATAAATGTAAAACCATCAATACAGACATAAAAACTTATGAAGATGATATATAAAATAAACATTCGCAAGGGATACTATGGAGGATCAAATGGGACAGAATTAAAATGAATTAATAAATCTATAAATAATATAGAAATTATATATTACAATTGATTTATTTTTATGATTTAAATGACGAAAGTGTCAATAAATAACATTGGAATTAAATATATTAATGTGTTATTAAATGTGCCCTTCATTAAAAAATTACTTATATAAGTCATTAAATAATAATAAAAAGTGGGGGGGGGAAAAAAGCGTCATACATCAAATGATTTGATGGAAAATTGTATATGTGGAGAGATTCATACACAGACAACCGGCCATTCACAAAGATTTATTTCTTGCAGTACACCCTCCTTATCAGAAGGTGGCGGTAATGCACACCACAAGCCGCTTGCCAACTGCCAACCAAAACAAGAAGCAGCATGTGAATTCTTTTTCCGGGTAGTGTGTGTTTTCAATCGATGTCACTCACTTGGTGATTGGAGAAGCACAATCGACTCGTCTGTCAAACATTCATTTCCACAAAATGTCAACACTCAGCATGCCGATGCATACTCTTAAAAACAAACTAATGGACGGGATTACCACGGCGGTTTCGGAGTTCTTTCGAGACGTGGAGAAGATGGAGAAAAGTTACCAAGAGGAGATCCGTGGTCTGCGCTCCCTCCTGAACAACGCGACTAATCCAGAGATGCGAGTACCCGCCAAAGGTTGCCAACTTCGCTTTTTCAATTGAATTTAAGTAGTAAAAGTGATCGAAAGGTTTTGTTCGGCTAAACGTTACTTTTGTTCTACTTTAAGTTGTGTTTACACTGTTGATTTAGAAATGCTAAAACCCCGCCTCTTTTGATTGTGGCTAATAGACCGACTGATTGCCAAGTAGTAACTGTTAGTTTTATATGCAAGGCAAGCACACTTGAAAAAAAATTGTACATTTAACACATTTAGGCTCATCAGCGACACAGTGTGACTAAAAGTAAGCACACACTTGAACTAAATTGGAAAACATTTTCATATGGACACTTTGAGTTGATGCCACTCGGCGCCATCTTGAAACCCTCCTCCTGTTAGATGCCTTCTTAGTCAGCCTTAATTAAGGGCCTCAATTTGGAGGGGAGGACGTGTCTTCACAGAGAACCCTGTTGCATTCTCCACTTTGGTCTTTTGCATTTGACTTAATAATAATAATAATAATAATAATACATTTTATTTGTATAGCGCTTTTCAAAATACTCAAAGACACTTTACAGAAGAATGGAGTTGAATAAAAGTAAGTAAACAGAGTAAAAGATTAACATTAAAATACAACATTGATTGGTTAATACACAGTTAAAAGATGAGTAAAAGCGGGGCGGGGCACAGCAGTCAGGTATAAAAAGTTAAAGACATTAAAACCAGATTTAAAGAGGTGGGTTTTGAGTTGGGAAGGTCAGGGCAAGCATGGATGGAGAAGGCTCTGTCTGTCACCCCAGATTCGGAGCTTGGTCTTACAGGGGAGTGCCAGGATGTTGGAGTCTGAGGGGGATTGTGTGGATGGAGGAGGTCTGTGAGATATGGGGGGGGGGGTCAGATCGTGGAGTGCTTTGTAGGTGATGAGAAGAATTTTGAAGTGAATGCATTGGGGAACAGGAAGCCAGTGGAGGTTTTGGAGGACAGGGGTAATGTGTTGTGGAGCGCGTGGAGGTGAGGAGGCGAGTTCTGAATATATTGTAGTTTGTTGAGGGTTTTGGAAGGTGTACCGTAGAGAATACTGTTGCAGTATTCGATTCTGGTTGTGATGAATGGATCAGGGATTCATGCATTCATTTCCTTTGCTCTGTCCAAGCAACGGCTGCTTGCAAAGACGCCTTTCTTTAGCGGGTGCCGTTCAAAAATATAGTAAAAGTTGTTTTTCTGTCCATAATGTTTGTTTTCTTTCCCCCAATAGATAAAAAAAGATTACCTCCTACTGTCAGCGAGCAAACACCTGAGCGAGATTCAGCGGAGCCGCTAGCCAAAATGCCAAAAATGGAGCCAACGGAGCAATTTGATTCATCCGAGCCACTGGTTATTAAAGAGGAACCTAACGAAGCTTTGCCGCCAACCGCTAATATTCCTAAAGAGGAGCAAGCAGAAATATCTACGTCATTGCCTGAAATGTTGGACATCAAAGTATCTGAGCCGTATACGCTGGAACCACTGGCTGATGTTGTACCTAACGTGGCCAACATGGAGGTATCTACACCAGTGGATGACGTACAAGACGGCTCTGAGATCTCCATTTCCGAGCCGCAGAACATACCAAAAAGGCAGCAAATTGGATGTGATAAAATCTTGGCACCAGAAGAAGAAATGAGTACTGAGAATACCAGTACCGTTGAGTGTCTTGAACGTGACAGCAACGAGGTGGACACCGGAAGGCGTGACACCAACACCCCACTACAGGATATGGCTTTTGGAAACCTCAACACCGACTCGGAATGTCCTCTGCCAAGCAGCATCGAGGGAATCTTGAACAAAGATCTAGGATCTCTGGAGCCTCCAAAAAATCCATCCAAAAAGGTAAATGCTTATTATTTGTTTTTGTTATTTGTGGTTATTTGTAGCGCTACCACAATTAGTTGAATAGTCATTATGTTTTATTAAAATCATCAACATCTTTGTTTTTCTCTCAAAACCTGGTAGTTATACCGTATCATGGCTCCCTGGCAGAAACGGAGCTCAAAAGTGTGGGAGCATTTAAAAAAAAAAAAAAAGAGCAAAGTGTGCAATGAAATCTGTGCAAAACAGATTTGCCGTGGAAGGCAACTGAGGTGCACAAGCACCTGAAAAGGAAGCACAACGATGAAACAGGACCGTCGTCTAGGTAAGATAACTGGATAGTTAGCTGCTAATATTAGCGTAGAAAGAGAGCTAACTTACTACTTAATCCTATAACTGTAAAAATTAAAGGGGACTATTGTGCTTTATTTTTTGAGCTCCTCAAAATAAGGCATTACTCTCCTACCACCGTTGCTACCTCTGCCTAGGTCTTTTTTTTTAGTCCCCTTGTAGTCCTTCTTTAATCGGATGGCAGGACATAGAGGAAAAATGTGATGACGACCATAGCACTGAAAAAGGAACTTAGTAGTTCATACTGAAGGAATTGCTTAATTATGCAGATCACTCCACAAGGCAGGCCAACTCCAATTTCCACATGGGCCAGATTTGGCCCCCGGGCATGAGTTGGACACATGTGACCTAGATCAAACTAATACAGTAAACCTCGGATATATCGGACTCGGATATATCGGAAATTCGCTCACAACGGACAGATAAAAAAAGAACCGATTTTTCTGTAATGCATTTCCAATAAAAATTCATTGCATATATCGGATTTTTTATAACGGATTTCGCCTATTTCGGACAAAATCTCCAGTCCCGTTCCAATGCATTTCCATGAAATTTCCCTGGCATATATCGGATGGCCGCATCGTGGCGCTCCGATTCGCCGAATGGTGACAGGCCGCTATACGACGTCATTTGCAGCGTTTGCAGCGTTGCCTGAGCGTCCAGGTACATTGGAAACATAGTCAAGGAAGTGCCTTTTTATAACGGATAAAATCCCATTTACGCATATACCGGATATAAATCCCATATATGCGTAAAACGGACATTTTCCGGTATACGCATATAACGGATTTCGCTTATATCGGACAAAACCAGTGGGAACAATTGAATCCGATATATCCGAGGTTTACAGTAGAAAGAAAATTTTAGGCCATTTATAGGACAGTTTGGCATACTATTTGGTCACATGACAAGGTTGGAGAACTACCATATTTTCTGGAGTATAAGTCGCTCCGGAGTATAAGTCGCACAAGGCCAAAAATGCATAATTAGGTAGAAAAAAAACATACATAAGTCGCACTGGAGTATAAGTGGCATTTTTTGCGGGTAATTTATTTTCCAAACTACTTGACCAAAACAGACATTAGGTCCTCTCGGAAGGCAAGTTCTAACAATAAAAGAATAGAGAACAGGCTGAATAGGTGTAAGATATGCTAACACAATGCTTATTCAGCTACACAAAAAAATAAACACGAACAGAAAAGGTGTCTAGTGTTTATGTAACATAAACACTTCTTTCATTTTTAAGTCGCTCTGGAGTATAAGTCGCAGGAACAGCCAACCTATGGAAAAAAAGTGCCACTTATACTCCGGAAAATACGGTACTTGGTTGTCATTGAGCTAATTAGACCGCGTCATTGTCGTCGGAGTTCTGTGCACGCCAAACTTTCTTGTTCTTTGAAAACCAAAAACGATATTTCTAGAACTTATCAAGCTATAAATAGTGAAAATTATTGATTTTGGTAACAATTTTATTGCGTATTGTGTGTTCATTTTTATTAGTCTGGGAGCATGTTGGCAATCAATTTATACAATAAAGTTGAATCAAATGAAATGTTTTACCTGGTAATGCTGGGCTTTTGTTTATGGATAAAAATATGATCATTTCAAATAGTTTTGTGCTGGCACGGAGTTATTTTGCACTTAAATTCAAACTATGCTAACATGTTTTTATTGAATATTACATATGTGAAATGATCTCGATCAAACCAAACAAATACAAAGCCACGTTAGCATAATCCTTTTGAAGCATTTAGCCAATTAGAAACTACGCTACGTTGCTCAGATATGTTTGATTGCATAAAATAACTAGCTTCTATTTTTCTTCTTCCAAAAACAAGCTAACAGAAGACACGCTACAGAAGACCATCCTAGAATTTCCGAGGTAAGAACGGTGAAATTTTGTCATCGTGTTTGCGCTCCTGCTTTACCGATGCTGGTATGGTTCCTTCTTCCAGGATGAGGCCCTACAAGCCTTGCAGCGTTGTTACCGGCCCGCCGGGTCGCCGTCCTTTTCTGACCAGACTTTTCCAAGCCTGCAAGGACTTCCCAGAAGACAAGCAACCTCTGATTACCAAAGTTGTTACCCAAGATGATTTTGAATTAATGCAAACGGCTCTCGGTAATGTACCCAAAGGTCCTGGCTGGCACTGCCAATCATCCAGAGAGGCCTTTACGTATCACAACGATGCTCCTCCGTTCCCATCGCTGCCCCAGAAACAGAGCGACCAAAAGCTTCTGGTACTCAAGATGGTCAACAAAAGTTGTTCTCACACATCAAAGGAGGAAGAGGAGGTGAAGAGTCAAGCGCTCCGAGAGTACTGCCGCAGTATGTGTGTCAACTGGTCGCCGTGCGGTAATGTTGTCCACCCGAATACTCCATGGCTGGGGGCGCTGCCGCACGGCATGGTGTACGACCCCAAGGAGGATCCCAGCTTCGGACTGGTCCACGTCAGCTGCTCCGGCCTCCAGAGCTTCATGGCCTGCCGCTTTTTGAGTTCCGAGAACGGCGTGGTGCGCCTGAAAAGCAACGCCCCCCACTACACGCACATCCAGGGGGAGCTGATGGTGACGGGCATGGCGTGGTGTGACCTGGTGGTGGTCGCCAAGGACGACGTACTGGTTCAGAGAATTTACCGGGATGGAAGCACCGTTGACTGGGTGAGGAAAAAATTGGCTGTTTTTTATTTTAATTACTTTCTGCCACGTATTACAGAAAATGGAAAATGAAAAAAATATATATTTTTAATTTTTCATTCACTTATAATGGAATGGTTTGTATGTAATGAGTGCCTTGGTTCGAGTCCCTGCTTCGGCATCTCTGTGTGGAGTTTGCATGTTTTCCCAGTGCGTGCAGTTTTTCTCCGGGTACTCCGGTTTCCTCCCGCATTCCAGTCCAGGGTGTCCAGGATGTAGCCCGCCTCTTGCCTGAAGTCGGCTGGGATAGGCTCCAGCGTACCCCAGCGACCCTAATGAGGATAAGCGATATAAAAAAAGGGATGTATGGATTTTTGTTCGATATGCTCAACAATAGCTTTTTATTTTAGCAATATTACAGCTCTTCTTTCAACACATTATGCATATTTTGCTATAATGCCATTGAATGTTTCACAAATAAACACTACGAAAAATAAAACAAATATTGAAATATGTAATGAAAGATATAGAAAATGTGTTTCAACAAAATCATTAAAATATCCTGACCAATTGAAGGAAGATGCGTTTACTTCCCCTTGGCATTACCGCCATAACAAAGCTATTGAAACTATTCACGATATCAGACACCCAAAGCGCTTCATAGTGATGGTAATCTATATCTGTAGCCACAGCTGCACTGGAGTACTATACTGATGGACGGAAATGTTTGCACTAAAACTTAATTTAATATCTTGTATGTAAAGAAAAAGTAACATATGCTAATTATTTGAACCATATTACAGCCCAATGGTTAAATATGTAAACAGTCGTCAACTGGATGAGTTTGTAGCTTTACAGTAATCAGTATTTAAGTGACACTAGGTGTTTTTTTTCTTCTTCATGCAAGATTTCAGACGTTTTTCATTTCATGTTTTCATACACTGTCGACTATTTGTTTGTATTTGTTTGCCTTTTCTGACCTAAAGTATTCTTTTTTTTATTTTGTTATAAACATAACATTGATCAAGCACCTGGAAGGACGTATGAAACGTTACTGTAACCTATGTTTTTGTCTTCTATGGTGCAAAGAACAACACATATTTTTGATTTTTGTTTCTTTATAGCTATTTTTTTTTAGCACCGTGTGTCATATTTAGCTGTCACCTATTGTTCGGTAATTTCACTCCATAACCGTTGACGTTGGGAAGACATGAATTAATTATTTTGTATGATATTCAAATTATGTTTTTTTTCCATTTTGCTGTTCTTGTGATGTGCAGCTGTTTATGTTCAAATAGGGAATCAAATACTGGCTTTGCACAATCCTTATTAAAGCTGTTACTTCTTAAAGGTTGTTTGAACCTCCTTTTAGAAAGTCTGTATTCCATCATCAAGTACACTTAAGTCAAATTTAGCTTTTTCTCACAGATACCCAAATATTGGTAGCATCCTTCCACCAATATATTCACTATCTCTCCTCTGGACATGTCCCAATGATCTCTGTCTGGCCGATAACTGACTTTATCTCCAAGGCATCTAACATGATGTACTCCTTCCTGATCCTATCCATCCTGGTCACTCCCAATGAGAACATCAGCATCCTCATCTCTGCTACCTAGAGTTCTGCTTCCTGTCTCCAGAGCAAACAACATGGCTGGTCTCACCACAGTTTTGGATACCTTTCATTTTAGCTGAAACTCTTCTATCACACATACCTTCTGTATCTCTTCTCCCTGTAACCTCACTCTTCCACTCGGGTCCCTCTCATTCACACACACTTATACTCCGTCTTGGTGCGGCTAATCTTCATTCCTCTCCTTCCCGGGGCAAACCTCCACTCCTCTAGCATCTCCTCCACCTGTTCCCGACTCTCACTACAAATCCCAATATCATCTCCAAACATCATAGTTCATGGAGATGCTCGTCTAAGCTCATCTGTCAGCCTGTCCGTCACCGTAGCAAACAGGAAGGGGCTCAGAGCCGATCCCTGATGCACTCCCACCTCCACCTGAAGTCTTCTGTCACACCTCTAATACATCTTACCACCGTCCTCCAGTCCTCGTACATGTCCTGCACCACTTGGACAGACGGGACACCCATCTGTATGTTCCCTTAATGGGTGACCTTCCAAACAGAACGTTTGGTGGACACGACAGTTACGTTATTACATTATGCTGCTTTTGTGTTTATAAAGGTTGTGGAAGCATTTTTGTGTCAATGTTAAAATAACCATAATTTCATCAATCCATTTTCTCTACAATTATTATGTGGGGCCTCTCCCAGTTGATGTTAGGTAAGGCAGTTGGTAATACATACTACTTTATAATTTAATTATTTTTTATTAATTAATTAATTTGTAAATAAATGTACCTATTGAAACTTAATATTTGTTTTCATCAAAACTATTTGTTGAAAATAAAAAAAAAACAAAGCAACTTTGATTGTGTGGCAGGTCAGGCAGCAAGAAATGATGCGGGTGTTCCTATCTGCTCCACTAGAGGGCGCCATGCTCCCACAACATTGGAGGAGCAGCCGCGTTTATTTGGCCAGAATTAGATGACGTCACGTAGACACGTTTCTTTACGAGGTTTGGATTGTAAACACCTCAACGTTTCACCATGGCGGACGCCTTTTTTGTGTGTGACATGAGTGGAACCTATTTGGTCACACCCACGCCTTTTGGCTTGTTTTAGCAGACCGAGTGGAGGATTTTGTTGTTTTTAAAGAAGCTCGCAGCTCTTCGAGACATTCGCTGTGGGTTTTATCTTATTTTTTGTTGTCATCATGCATGTCAACAAAATGTACCTCCGTGTTGCCTACTCCTCGGTTGGCCTGGTCGTGGGCTTGTCGGTCTTTCTGGTGTGGAACGTCGTGTACAGACAGCCGTGGACGGCAGCCATGGGAGGACTGTCAGGTAAACAGACCTGAGCTTTTCCACTGGGAGGTACGGTTTGGAGGAAAGTACGTATTTAAAATATAAATGTACTAATAAAGTATCCTCATGGAAGCCATACTAATTGTAGGACGGGGAGGTAACCAGGGGCGTCACTAGCTTCTGAGGACAGGGGGGGCTTAGCCCCCTGGAGGTGCACAGGATATGAATGAATGTAGTAGACACTCAAAAAAAAAAACAAAACAAAAAAAAAACTTTAAATAAATATATAACTTTAAATATAACTTTCCCACTTTTGTACAGATCTAGTAGAGATACTCAATTGTTTTAGGCCACCATTAAATTGACATTGAAGCACACATAATGATATAATAATCATTATTATACTATCATCATTAGTCTTCTTCTGATTACTACTACTACTAGTAGTAGTAGTGGGCTAGTATTAGCCTGCCTATTGGCTTGCTTATTAGCCTGCTTTTGCCCTATTATGTAAAATTTTTCAGATTTTTTTGTAAAAAAAAAAATCAATAAAAATATCAAATTATTTAGGGGGGCTTAAGAACATTTTAGAGGGACTCTATTAAATTAAATTTGTCAGAGATTTTTTTGGTAAAAAAAAAAATCAATAAAAAATGCCAAATTATTTAGGGGGGCTCAAGAACAACAGCCTACTACTAGTAGTAGTAGTAGTATTTGTTTGCTTTTGCCCTATTATATAAAATTTGTAAAATATTTTATTTGTAAAAAAAAAGGAAAAATCTATAACAATTTATTAAAAATCAATAAAAAAATATCCAATTATTTGGGGTTTTAAGGGGGCCCTATTGTATGAAATTTGTCAGATTTTTTAAATAAAAAAAATCTATAAAAATATTCAAAATAAATAAATAAATATTCAAATATTTAGGGGGGCTTAGGAACATTTCATGAGGGGGCCTATTATATGAAATTTGTCAAAATCCATTAAAAAAATCTATAAAAAATATCAAATTATTTAGGGGGGCTTATGACGCCACTGAAGGTAACTATTTAGTTACTACCGCAAAAAAACAATTCACATTTAAAAATGTATAATTTAAACCTTTTCCACTAAGAGCCACATAAAGGGAATTATGTTATTTTTGTATCCAAATCCATAATAACATGTTGTTGTGTTTCATCTTATGGTGTGAATGTTTTTTTTTTTTACCTACCATCCCGTTGGCAAGTGTTTAAGTTTAAATGGCTATGGTTTCAAATCGGCAACAATTGGTAGAAATTCAAGTAAATGTGATCAGATTCCAAGTGACACAAAGCAGACTTTAGACTTTACACCTTAGATTAGGTTTATAAATGTCTAACTTCTGTTTTGTCCTACAATCCAGCTGACTTTTTATTATTATTGTACCTGTACCTGCATTCCCATGGTGCATCTTATTTCCTGTCCACATGACAAGCTGGTGCTACACAAAGTGGAACACACACCGTGACGGGACCAGATGCTTTCGCTGACTCGGCTTCTGGACACTTGCTGTGTCATGATGTGATCAGGGGGGTCAAAATCCAGCAGAATTATGCAATACGTGTGCAGCGTTGTTGACACTTATTATTGAAAACTTGCAACATGCAGCTTTCACTCTTTACATATTACAGTACGTATTAATTATGGTCATCCCTCATTTATCACGGTTAATTGGTTTGATACACCACTGTGATAAGTGAGATCCAATATTAAATGGAATATTTCTTAGAGCATAGAAAACCTCTATGACTTTCTAAATACTGTTTTTAACATTATTAGAGCCCTCTAGACATGAAATAACACCCCTATAGTCAAGCTAGCTTAAACCCGGCTTACAAATGTGTTCTGTCCCTTAGGTGTTCTGGCACTGTGGACCCTAATCACCCACGTCATGTACCTGCAGGACCACTGGCGGACCTGGTTGAAGGGTCTCCGGTTTTTCTTCATCGTTGGTGTTTTCTTCTCTCTGCTGGCGGTCGTAGCTTTTATCACGTTCCTGTCCGTCGCCATACAAAACGACGAATGTAAGTAAAGCCGAACTTGTTGTTGGTGTGTCTTGGGGGGGGGGGGGGGGCAGCCTTGCCTCGTTAAAGTAGCAAACTATAATCAAACTAATCAACTAATCTAATCAAGACTAAGCATTCTTACCGTTGAAATGTTATATGTAGTACTTTGACAAGCACGAGGCAGCCATGACAAAAGATGACTTAGCGGTCTACACTTTGTTCACACATACGGACTCAAACACACAACACTAGTACTTTGTACTCGGTAAAACTTCTCAATATCACCTGAGAGTCCTATCAAGCACACGGGAATGGGAACTGAAACAGGAAGTAAAAGGATCAAGCTAAATCAGCAATGATGAAACCTGACTTAACGAAACCAACACTTGCGCTTAGTCATCGTCTCCACGGCAACTGGCGAGCAGATCCCGTTGTGGTGGTACTGCAACACAAAAGTACCACCAGGGGTTTTTGATTAGAGTGGTTGTCCACGTGTGTCACAGAAGCTTCAGGTGGTATTCTTCCAGATAATATTTCTTCCGCATAAAAACAATAACACAAAACGGGCGCGGTTTCACTATTGTGGTGCACGACGACAGTCGTTGCGATACGACGACAGTCGTTGCGATACGACGACAGTCGTTGCGATACGACGACAGTCGTTGCGATACGACGACAGTCGTTGCCATACGACGACAGTCGTTGCCGTACGACGACAGTCGTTGCGATACGACGACAGTCGTTGCGATATGACGACAGTCGTTGAGATACGTTGAGATACAGCGATACAAAGACAGTCATTGAGATACAACAACAGTCGTTGAGGTACAACGACAGTCGTTGAGATAGAAAGACAGTCGTTGCGATACGACAACAATCGTTGAGGTACAGCGATACAACGACAGTCGTTGAGGTACAACGACAGTCTTTGCGATACGACGACAGTCGTTGCGATACGACGACAGTCGTTGAGATACGTTGAGATACAGCGATACAAAGACAGTCGTTGAGATACAAAGACAGTCGTTGAGGTACAACGACAGTCGTTGAGATAGAAAGACAGTCGTTGAGATAGAAAGACAGTCGTTGCGATACGACAACAATCGTTGAGGTACAGCGATACAACGACAGTCGTTGAGGTACAACGATACAAAGACAGTCGTTGCGATACGACGACAGTCGTTGCGATACGACGACAGTCGTTGCGATACGACGACAGTCGTTGCGATACGACGACAGTCGTTGAAGTACGACGATACAACGACAGTCGTTGAGGTACAACAATACAAAGACATGGACACATCTGAGACCTGCGTCGTTATTAGACGCTAAATTACTTAACCTAGGAAGCCATGAAAGGACGGCGTAGTCTGTGCGGAGATAGCTCATCTCCAAGATGGCCGCCCTCACTCCTCTTTAGAACAGTCTATCTGTCTTCTTCTTCTTCTGTCCAGACTATGTAGATGTTTGTCCTCAAAAGAGTTTCTTTCTGAGGTGCACCTGAGTCCTTCACCTTAGACCAGAGCTGTCCTATCTAGTCTTTGACAACAAACCGACGACATCTTCTAAGACAACCTGAACGGTCCAGATGCGATCCGTTCCAATGACCTGGTTGCCACCAGATGGCAGGAGATAGAAACTGAATGTGTAAATCCACGGGTTGCTATTACATATTACATATTTCATATTTCATACAAGAGAATAAGTGTTGGCACGCATGCTGTGAGGTTTCTGGACCACAACGCACGATGTCCACCGTTTCTCCTCCCTGCAGCCCTGACCGACCCCAGCAGCCTGTACCTAGCCTGCGTCTGGAGCTGCATGAGCCTCAAGTGGTCCTTCTTGCTCTCCTTGGCCTCCCACCGCTACCGCAAAGACTTGGCCGACATCAGCATCCTCAGTGACTTTTGAAGGCCCATAAACGCCACGCAGTGACTCACTTTCATCCGGCGGGCGAAGAAACGATGGACACTCGGGAAGACGGTTGGCGGTGGGATCCGCAGCTTTTGTTCCCGGTCAGTGAAGTGGATTCTAAGGTGCCTGTTGCAGTTTCATGTGATTGCCAGTAGGGGGCATCAACAGTCCAACTTAGCCAAACTTATGTGATTGTTGAAGTACTTCAATTCTATTATTAAACAGTAAAAAACAGACATTTTTCATGTAAAGAAGGATTTTTCTAGAATGTTGATGATGTAATAACCTTACAATATGAATGGAAATGCTTTTTACAATATGTTTGCATCATATTCTCATCACTTTATTATTGTTATTGTTGCTGGAAGCACGTTGACTTCATAAAATGCCCTTTTTTAACCAAACTTCTTGTGTCCGTTTCTGGTAGTTTCTGTTCCCGTGCTTCTCAAAACTCGTCAGAGTGGGTTTTGCACCAACGATGGCAGCCTGAGAAACAAGAAGAAAAGCACCCCACAGCATCACCGCGGCGGCAATAAACGCCAGCCAATAACCTTGCACTTTGAAGTCAGCCAATTACCAAATCCGTATTTTGATTTTGCCGTTCGCAGGGCAGGTGGGGGTGGCGCCCGTGCAGTTTTGATTAGCTTGCTGCAGCCTTCTTTGAAGCTGATGTGAAGAATATATGACATATACAATATATAAGAATATACGTTCATGGTGTTTACATCATCAAGGACAATATGTGTAGAAATAAAGTACACAATGGCCGCCTTCCCCCTTCCCTTACTCCTGCAGCACATTGTTGTTGTTGCTTTTTTACTTAATTGCATTCAACTAGCGTGTTTGTCAGCGCTCGCGGCCTGCATCTTGGTAATTGCCATGTTGTGGTCAAATCACCATAGCAACATTTTTTTTATCTGCGTCTTATAAACTTCAACATTAGGAAACTGAAATACTATCCGGCTCAATTTCCACTGAGCAAGCTGGGCTTTGCAGAAAAAAATGCAGCCTATTAACTTTATACACCAGCCTGTAAAAATGTGTGTGTACGTGGGATGTTCCGAGGGGAGGGGTCTTTTATTCAATTACAGGACCCCCTTTCTACACAAATCAAGGAAGGAAGTCGTCTCGAGTGTTGAATGCGGTGAAACTGGGAACAATGGTTTTAGACTTTCAAATATGTTCGACATCCAGTACAATAAAACACCAAAAAGCCACATAAGAGACTTCAAATATAAAACTATTCTACACTGAGGTTTGGCCTGCATGCATGTGACTTTAGGAAGACTAGTCCTAAGATCTTCTGGCCCAACAGTCTTACAGTTCTTGCCTATTAATTATTTTATTATTTTATAATTATTTTTCCTATGAATAACCAGTTCCACCAAAATGCAAAGATACTTTAACAAAATGGTAATGGTTTTATTTCATTTGAACATGCATCAGATTACAATTGAGTGCATCCCATAATCAGTTCCCAGTTCCACATGTCCGAAAGGAGTAGGAAGAAGCAAAGCTTATTAAATCCTACCCCTCCATCTGGTACTTTTACAATCACTAACTGTTACATTTGTTCACTTCCTGCCTTTCTAATATAATTTAAGTTTTTTATTTTTATTTTTTAATTTATTAGTTAAGTTTTTTAATAAAAAAGAAAAAAATATAAATATAAAAAAATATATAATAATTTTTTATTTTAGTTTAAAAAACGAAAAAATTATAAAAAATTTAATTTTTTGTCGCAATGGCAGAGGACCATAGATAGATCCCTGATGTCCACCTGTCAATCTTAGCTCGATTTGTCATTGACAATCGTTGGTTTTGTCTCGCTAATAAAATGCAACTGTGTTCAGATCATCAAACAAAATATTAGTCAATAACAATATTAGTCAATATTAGTCAATAACAATATTAGTCAATATTAGTCAATAACAATATTAGTCAATATTAGTCAATGACAACACATTTAAAATGACACTTTTTATTATTAAGGGAACAAAAAATCCAAACCTGCATGGCCCCCGCGCGTGTGGAAAAGTGATTCCCCCTAAAGCTAATAACTGGGTGGAACAGCAACAACTGCAATCAAGTGATAACTTGCAATGAGTCTCTTACAGAGACCCACTCCTCTTTACCGAATTCTTGTACTTCAACCACATTGGAGGGTTTTCTAACATGAAACGCATTTTTAAGGTCATTCCACAGAATCTCAACAGGACTTTTGGACTCCAAAGTCAGGTTCTTCTATTCAGAGGTGGACTTGCTGGTGTGTTTTGGATCGTTGTCCTGCTGCAGAACCCAGCTTGGTTTCAGCTTGAGGTCACCAACAGATGGCCGTAAATTCTCCTTCGGGGTTTTTCAGTAGACAGCAGAATTCATGGTTCCATTTATCACCGCAAGTCTTCCAGGTGCTGAAGCAGCAAAACAGCCCCAGAACATCACACTACCACCGCCATGTTTTACTGTTCTTTTAGGGTTCTTTAACTCTCCAACTACATGTACTTAATTATTTGCTAAGACGCACATACGCATTGAGACATGTACTACTATGAAAATATCTAATATGAACAGAGAAGCGATTGAGTAATTTGACATCATGCTTCTTCCCACTGTGATTGACATCAGTCTCATGGTGTAATGGTACAGCTGCTGCCTCGCAAGACACAGTTTTTTAATGATGTTAATTTGTTATTTTGCACTGAAAATAATTTATTAAACATTTCACCATGTATTTGTATTACTCCAAAGTACACATTTGACATCATGCTTCTTCCCACTATGATTGACATCAGTCTCATGGTGTAATGGCACAGCTGCTGCCTCGTAAGACACAGTTTTTTTTAATGATGTTAATTTGTTATTTTGCACTGAAAATAATTGATTAAACATTTCACCATGTATTTGTATTGCTCCAAAGTACACATTTGACATCATGCTTCTTCCCACTATGATTGACATCAGTCTCATGGTGTAATGGTACAGCTGCTGCCTCGTAAGACACAGTTTTTTAATGATGTTAAGTTGTTATTTTGCACTGAAAATAATTTATTAAACATTTCACCATGTATTTGTATTACTCCAAAGTACACATTTGACATCATGCTTCTTCCCACTATGATTGACATCAGTCTCATGGTGTAATGGTACAGCTGCTGCCTCGTAAGACGCATTTTTTTATTATGTTAATTTGTTATTTTGCACTGAAAATAATTTATTAAACATTTCACCATGTATTTGTATTACTCCAAAGTACACATTTGACATCATGCTTCTTCCCACTATGATTGACATCAGTCTCGTGGTGTAATGGTACAGCTGCTGCCTCGTAAGACACAGTTTTTCAATGATGTTAATTTGTTATTTTGCACTGAAAATAATTTATTAAACATTTCACCATGTATTTGTATTACTCCAAAGTACACATTTGACATCATGCTTCTTCCCACTATGATTGACATCAGTCTCATGGTGTAATGGTACAGCTGCTGCCCCGTAAGACACAGTTTTTCAATGATGTTAATTTGTTATTTTGCACTGAAAATAATTTATTAAACATTTCACCATGTATTTGTATTACTCCAAAGTACACATTTGACATCATGCTTCTTCCCACTATGATTGACATCAGTCTCATGGTGTAATGGTACAGCTGCTGCCTCGTAAGACACATTTTTTTAAATGATGTTAATTTGTTATTTTGCACTGAAAATAATTTATTAAACATTTCACCATGTATTTGTATTACTCCAAAGTACACATTTGACATCATGCTTCTTCCCACTATGATTGACATCAGTCTCATGGTGTAATGGTACAGCTGCTGCCTCGTAAGACACATTTTTTTTATGATGTTAATTTGTTATTTTGCACTGAAAATAATTTATTAAACATTTCACCATGTATTTGTATTACTCCAAAGTACACATTTGACATCAGTCTCATGGTGTAATGGTACAGCTGCTGCCTCGTAAGACACAGTTTTTTTAATGATGTTAATTTGTTATTTTGCACTGAAAATAATTTATTAAACATTTCACCATGTATTTGTATTACTCCAAAGTACACATACGTAAATATGAGTACTTTCAGGTTCAGGCTTAGAGATGTGGTGACCACAGCTGCTCCAGAGTCAAACCCAGAACCACTTGACCATGAAGTAGACGTGCTAACCATATGCACCACCGTGATGCCCCTACGTGCCCCTAATTATATTTAATAAATTTTGATATTTTTTGGCATTTTAGTACCTCCAAGCTACTTCCTAAAGTAGCATACTTCCCAAATGCAGCATATGAAAGTAAAGCGTTTCCTACGAGGATACGAGAGGAGTGAAAAGCTCACATGTGGACCAGCGACACGTCCAGATGGTCTCTCTGACATTAGGAAGCTACTTTGGCATTTTAAGACGGCGGATCCTGGAATGATTTCCGAGGAACTTCCGCAGATCGAAGCAGAAAGCCCAAGAAATATTTAAGGCAATATCGTTAGCAATCGAAGTATTTTATTTACAAACACAAACACATGTTTGCAGCTCATCACTGCAGTGATTTACTGCCGCCGTCACACATTCTACTCCCGAAGGTGTCATCTATCACTCCCTAAATCATCCCGTCACACGTCCACGGCCTCAGGAAGACGGTCTCGGAGCTCCGTCCCGGTCTGTGCTGCATCTCCGTGCCCTGCCCGTGCGACCAACGCGAGCTTGCATCTGAAACATTTTAGGCCGACACATATTTTCAGTTTGCAGTGAGCACAAAGGGATCTGCCATGACAGGGTCTCTTTGATGTGGCTTCACAGGGGGAACCAGAACCAGAACCAGAACCCAGAACCAGAGCAAGGGATTCCAAAAAAGCCATGAAGAAATGTTAGCGCAATAGAACTTTGGTAAGATCACCTAATCTAATGGAAGCGGGGACTGATTGGATGTGAAGGCCAGCTCCTTTGAAGCAGGCCGCCAAGCTCTGTTGACGTTCCTAATGCAGTGGCTCTGTCGGAGCAAGGCAGCATTCCTCGGCGGTTCACACACAAGACGCCGTTTGACTGTATGTTGGAGCCGGGTGGATGCGTGACAGCGTCGGATCCTGCAGATCCCAAGTGGACGCCGCTTTTACGGACTAGTATTTGAAGTGTGAGATTACACACGGAGCTCGAACTCATTCGGGGGGTTTGGGGTTCCGAACAAAGGCCTTTCGTTGCCGATTGGAGCGAGATTCCCAGATACGGGATGATCCCTTATTAATAAAGGAAGTACGAAAGTGAATCATCTGTAAGACCTTTGCTTTGGAGCGTGCCTTTCAGGAGATGAGGTCACCAAGGCCTGGAGCCAAAGCACAAGTGGAACATCAAAATGTTAACATCTTAAAGCATCTTTTTTCACCAGCATCAATATGCAATAAATACATTATTAATTAGATTTATTAATATATATTACACTAAGATGTGGATATTTACTTCAGATAGCTTAGCATACATCGACCTATCAAAGTGTCCCACTCGGTGGTTAGCGCATGATGAAAAAGTGAACTCATTTTCTTTGCTTTTTGTGTGACGCCATCACAAAGTAAAGTGTGATGATAACCCTAGAACCTGAGCTGGAACTTACCGCCTAGCCAGAAAGTGTTGTGGCTACTGTAGAAATCCTCCCCCTAAGTGGGGACTCTAAGTGGGTTTCCAATAGAAGATAAAAGAATCTTAAAGAACCAAATCATAGAATGAGAACCAGATTGTTTATTCCTGACAACAATACCTAATACAGACGTCCGGGCTTATCTGCAGTCCCTGTATGCCTACAAGTAAGAGGGTCTTATTACAGCGCAGCTGCAAAAAAAAGCACCCTTCCTTTCCCTGCCCGGCCTTTTATACACTCAAGATTGTGTAAGAGGCTGGAGTTCTGGACCAATCAGTTTTCGCCACTGCCCTTGCTTGAACCGCTTTCATGGTGCTTTCGTTTGCTCGCTGGGGCATCAAGGCATCTTTTTCCTTTGTTCGCAGGGGCATCAAGGCATTTTTTTCCTTTGCAGGGGCATCAAGGCGTCTGGAACATTCTGCTTTTCCTTTGTTTGCAAAGCAAGCTGTCGTATGCTTATCTGCAGTCCCTGCATGCCTACAAGTAAGCGTGTCTTATTACGGCGCAGCTGCAAAAAAAAAGCACTCGATGTTTCCACCTTAACAGTCAGTTGTCACGTTAGTCCCTTTTTTTGTGTGCGGGTGCGTACATAAGTATCTTTTGTCAGTATTTGTGAGACTATGTGTTTGCTTTTATCTTTAGCTAGCAAAATTTAGCAAATACCTTCATTACTCAATACAATAAAAATAATAATAAATCTAATAATATCTATAAATAATAATAAAATCTAATAAATAATCAAATCTAATAAATAATAATAAATAAAATGTGTCTCAGGAACACAAAGTAATCTCATGACTAAATCAACGTCACTAATCAGTACTTAGCTTCTTTTTACACTACAATGCCCATGATGCAATCTAATACAGTCGTCTCTCACCACAATTAATACCCCAATTAATCACTACAAACGAGGTAGTGCTGGTACGCATGCCGTTTCTGGCAAGTAGGAAGTATGGTAGCTGTAAGGAGCCAAAAATGTGCTTTTGGCAAAGTGCTGAGGTTGAACTTGTGGGGAGTTAGCGTGCTTTTAGGTAAAGTCATATTCAGTCAGAAAAAGCAATTTTGGGCGCAAGTAAGGAATTTAACGTTCTTATGTGGTCGGTAATTAAAATCAACTAAACTGGCAGATATACTTGTAGAACATATAAAAACATACACCGTGTCCTGTGTCTGTGGCTTTAATGTCCATCGTTATGGACGCCATTTATCACAATAAACAACGTACACAAACGTTAGCAACGCTAGCATTTATATATGAACTTTGTGTAAAAACTTATTTACTAACTAATATTGTGTAAATAAAAATGTTACAGTGTCGTTTATCAATACTAACATTATGTAACAGACCTTAAACCACGTACAAAGGACCATCCGTTGGTCTGATCAAACATGGTTGAGTCCACGTGGTCCGACCGTCCGCTGACTCACTGCAAGCTTTTGTAACGAAAGCGAAGCAACTGCACTGAATTTGATCCGCTGACTCAGCAGCCAAAATGACTTTCATGTGCTGACTTGCTATAAATAGCCTGATGAACATGCACGCAACTTTACTTCCCTTGCCGTGTTATATGTCAACAAGATGACGCCGTTATCATCGTGTTGTGTACCGCATGGAAATGCCTCTTAAGGTTTCGGGCTAACACGTGCTAATCTTTGGGCGTAGCAGGATGTTTTTCAGCCATCACTGAGAGCTTCTATCAACACTCGGACCTGGTATGTGTTTCACATTAGCACATGCACACAAAGACCGTATGACCTGGTGTTTACACGTGTGGACACGGTGCAATGTACACGCAACCTGTCTCTCACGCTGTTGGCGACGCCACCCGAACGTGGTTAGCAATAGCAACAAGCAATAGAAATTCAGATTGGATTGAACGTACGCAAAAAAAACTCACACACACGCATCAGAGGCCTGAGAAGCACCCAAAAGCGACATAAAATGCCAATGTTTGAATTTGGTGATTTTTGACAAAAAACGTAAGGGGTTAGTATGTCGGTTTTTTAAGTTTTTTTCAACTTGCTCCCAATGCACTTTTCTGGTAAAAAAAAAACAGGGGAAACCTCACACACGCCCAAGAGGAGCCCCAGAAGCACCCAAAAGCGGCATAAAATGCCAGTGTTTGAATTTGGTGATTTTTGACAAAAAACGTAAGGAGTTAGTTAGTATGTTGTTTTTTTCAATTTTTTTTCAACTTGCTGCTAATGCACTTTTCTGGTCAAAAAAACACGGGAAACCTCACACACGCTCAAGAGGGGCCCCAGAAGCACCCAAAAACAGCATAAAATGCCAGTGTTTGAATTTGGTGATTTTTGACAAAAAACGTAAGGGGTTAGTATGTCGTTTTTTTCAGTTTTTTTCAACTTGCTCCCAATGCACTTTTCTGGTCAAAAAAACACGGGAAACCTCACACACGCTCAAGAGGAGCCCCAGGAGCACCCAAAAACGGCATAAAATGCCAGTGTTTGAATTTGGTGATTTTTGACAAAAAACGTAAGGGGTTAGTATGTCGTTTTTTTCTGTTTTTTTCAACTTGCTGCTAATGCACTTTTCTGGTCAAAAAAACACGGGAAACCTCACACACACGCATTAGGGGGCCCAGAAGCACCCAAAAACGGCATAAAATGCCAGTGTTTGAATTTGGTGATTTTTGACAAAAAACGTAAGGGGTTAGTATGTCGGTTTTTTCAGTTTTTTTCAACTTGCTGCTAATGCACTTTTCGGGTCAAAAAAACACGGGAAACCTCACACACACGCATTAGGGGGCCCAGAAGCACCCAAAAACGGCATAAAATGCCAATGTTTGAATTTGGTGATTTTTTACAAAAAACGTAAGGGGTTAGTATGTCGGTTTTTTAAGTTTTTTTCAACTTGCTCCCAATGCACTTTTCTGGTAAAAAGAAAACAGGGGAAACCTCACACACGCCCAAGAGGAGCCCCAGAAGCACCCAAAAGCGGCATAAAATGCCAGTGTTTGAATTTGGTGATTTTTGACAAAAAACGTAAGGAGTTAGTTAGTATGTTGTTTTTTTCAATTTTTTTTCAACTTGCTGCTAATGCACTTTTCTGGTCAAAAAAACACGGGAAACCTCACACACGCTCAAGAGGGGCCCCAGAAGCACCCAAAAACAGCATAAAATGCCAGTGTTTGAATTTGGTGATTTTTGACAAAAAACGTAAGGGGTTAGTATGTCGTTTTTTTCTGTTTTTTTCAACTTGCTGCTAATGCACTTTTCTGGTCAAAAAAACACGGGAAACCTCACACACACGCATTAGGGGGCCCAGAAGCACCCAAAAATGGCATAAAATGCCAGTGTTTGAATTTGGTGATTTTTGACAAAAAACGTAAGGGGTTAGTATGTCGGTTTTTTCAGTTTTTTTCAACTTGCTGCTAATGCACTTTTCGGGTCAAAAAAACACGGGAAACCTCACACACACGCATTAGGGGGCCCAGAAGCACCCAAAAACGACATAAAATGCCAGTGTTTGAATTTGGTGATTTTTGACAAAAAACGTAAAGGGTTAGTATGTCGTTTTTTTTTCAGTTTTTTTCAACTCGCTCCCAATGCACTTTCCTGGCCAAAAAGACAGGGGAAACCTCACATACGCTCAAGAGGGGCCCCAGAAGCACCCAAAAACGGCATAAAATGCCAGTGTTTGAATTTGGTGATTTTTGACAAAAAACGTAAGGGGTTAGTATGTCGGTTTTTTCAATTTTTTTTCAACTTGCTGCTAATGCACTTTTCTGGTCAAAAAAACACGGGAAACCTCACACACACGCATTAGGGGCCTGAGAAGCACCCAAAAGCGACATAAAATGCCAGTGTTTGAATTTGGTGATTTTTGACAAAAAACGTAAGGGGTTAGTATGTCGTTTTTTTCTGTTTTTTTCAACTTGCTCCCAATGCACTTTCCTGGTCAAAAAACCAGGGGAAACCTCACACACGCTCAAGAGGAGCCCCAGGAGCACCCAAAAACGGCATAAAATGCCAGTGTTTGAATTTGGTGATTTTTGACAAAAAACGTAAGGGGTTAGTATGTCGTTTTTTTCAGTTTTTTTCAACTTGCTGCTAATGCACTTTTCTGGTCAAAAAAACACGGGAAAACTCACACACACGCATCAGAGGCCTGAGAAGCACCCAAAAGCAACATAAAATGTCAGTGTTTGAATTTAGTGATTTTTGACAAAAAACGTAAGGGGTTAGTATGTCGGTTTTTTCAGTTTTTTTCAACTTGCTGCTAATGCACTTTTCTGGTCAAAAAAACACGGGAAACCTCACACACGCTCAAGAGGGGCCCCAGAAGCACCCAAAAACGGCATAAAATGCCAGTGTTTGAATTTGGTGATTTTTGACAAAAAACGTAAGGGGTTAGTATGTCATTTTTTTCAGTTTTTTTTCAACTTGCTCCCAATGCACTTTCCTGGTCAAAAAACCAGGGGAAACCTCACACACGCTCAAGAGGAGCCCCAGAAGCACCCAAAAACGGCATAAAATGCCAGTGTTTGAATTTGGTGATTTTTGACAAAAAACGTAAGGAGTTAGTATGTCGTTTTTTTCAGTTTTTTTCAACTTGCTGCTAATGCACTTTCCGGGTCAAAAAAACACAGGAAACCTCACACACACGCATTAGGGGCCTGAGAAGCACCCAAAAGGAACATAAAAGGCATGTGTTTGAAATTGGTGATTTTTGACAAAAACGTAAGGGGTTAGTATGTCGGTTTTTTCAGTTTTTTTCAACTTGCTGCTAATGCACTTTTCGGGTCAAAAAAACACGGGAAACCTCACACACACGCATTAGGGGGCCCAGAAGCACCCAAAAACGGCATAAAATGCCAGTGTTTGAATTTGGTGATTTTTGACAAAAAACGTAAGGGGTTAGTATGTCGTTTTTTTCAGTTTTTTTCAACTTGCTCCCAATGCACTTTCTTCGCCAAAAAACCAGGGGAAACCTCACACACGCCCAAGAGGAGCCCCAGAAGCACCCAAAAACAGCATAAAATGCCTGTGTTTGAATTTTGTGATTTTTGACAAAAAACGTAAGGAGTTAGTATGTTGTTTTTTTCTGTTTTTTTCAACTTGCTCCCAATGCACTTTTCTGGTCAAAAAAACACGGGAAACCTCACACACGCCCAAGAGGAGCCCCAGAAGCACCCAAAAACGGCATAAAATGCCAGTGTTTGAATTTGGTGATTTTTGACAAAAAATGTAAGTGGTTAGTATGTCGTTTTTTTCCGTTTTTTCAACTTGCTGCTAATGCACTTTTCTGGCCAAAAAAACACGGGAAACCTCACACACACACATTAGGGGCCTGAGAAGCACCCAAAAACGGCATAAAATGCCAGTGTTTGAATTTGGTGATTTTTGACAAAAAACGTAAGGGGTTAGTATGTTGTTTTTTTCAGTTTTTTTCAACTTGCTCCCAATGCACTTTCTTCGCCAAAAAACCAGGGGAAACCTCACACACGCCCAAGAGGAGCCCCAGAAGCACCCAAAAACAGCATAAAATGCCTGTGTTTGAATTTTGTGATTTTTGACAAAAAACGTAAGGAGTTAGTATGTTGTTTTTTTCTGTTTTTTTCAACTTGCTCCCAATGCACTTTTCTGGTCAAAAAAACACGGGAAACCTCACACACGCCCAAGAGGAGCCCCAGAAGCACCCAAAAACGGCATAAAATGCCAGTGTTTGAATTTGGTGATTTTTGACAAAAAATGTAAGTGGTTAGTATGTCGTTTTTTTCCGTTTTTTTTTCAACTTGCTGCTAATGCACTTTTCTGGTCAAAAAAACACGGGAAAACTCACACACACGCATTAGGGGCCCGAGAAGCACCCAAAAACGGCATAAAATGCCAGTGTTTGAATTTGGTGATTTTTGACAAAAAACATAAGGGGTTAGTATGTCGGTTTTTTCTGTTTTTTTCAACTTGCTCCCAATGCACTTTTCGGGCCAAAAAACCAGGGGAAACCGCACACACGCCCAAGAGGAGCCCCAGAAGCACCCAAAAACGGCATAAAATGCCAGTGTTTGAATTTGGTGATTTTTGACAAAAAACGTAAGGGGTTAGTATGTCGTTTTTTTCTGTTTTTTCAACTTGCTGCTAATGCACTTTTCTGGTCAAAAAAAACACGGGAAACCTCACACACACACATTAGGGGCCTGAGAAGCACCCAAAAACGGCATAAAATGCCAGTGTTTGAATTTGGTGATTTTTGACAAAAAACGTAAGGGGTTAGTTAGTATGTTGTTTTTTTTCATTTTTTTTCAACTTGCTGCTAATGCACTTTTCTGGTCAAAAAAACACGGGAAACCTCACACACGCTCAAGAGGAGCCCCAGGAGCACCCAAAAACGGCATAAAATGCCAGTGTTTGGATTTGGTGATTTTTGACAAAAAACGTAAGGGGTTAGTATGTCGTTTTTTTCTGTTTTTTTCAACTTGCTGCTAATGCACTTTTCTGGTCAAAAAAACATGGGAAACATCACACACACACATTAGGGGCCTGAGAAGCACCCAAAAACGGCATAAAATGCCAGTGTTTGAATTTGGTGATTTTTGACAAAAAAACGTAAGGGGTTAGTATGTCGTTTTTTTCAGTTTTTTTCAACTTGCTGCTTTTGCACTTTTCTGGTCAAAAAAACACGGGAAAACTCACACACACGCATCAGAGGCCTGAGAAGCACCCAAAGCAACATAAAATGTCAGTGTTTGAATTTGGTGATTTTTGACAAAAAACGTAAGGGGTTAGTATGTCGTTTTTTTCAGTTTTTTTCAACTTGCTGCTAATGCACTTTTCTGGTCAAAAAAACACAGGAAACCTCACACACACGCATTAGGGGCCTGAGAAGCACCCAAAAACGAGATAAAATGCCAGTGTTTGAATTTGGTGATTTTTGACAAAAAACGTAAGGGGATAGTATGTCATTTTTTTCAGTTTTTTTCAACTTGCTCCCAATGCACTTTTCTGGTCAAAAAAACACGGGAAACCTCACACACGCTCAAGAGGAGCCCCAGGAGCACCCAAAAACGGCATAAATTGCCAGTGTTTGGATTTGGTGATTTTTGACAAAAAACGTAAGGAGTTAGTATGTCGTTTTTTTCTGTTTTTTTCAACTTGCTGCTAATGCACTTTTCTGGTCAAAAAAACACGGGAAACCTCACACACACGCATTAGGGGGCCCAGAAGCACCCAAAAACGGCATAAAATGCCAGTGTTTGAATTTGGTGATTTTTGACAAAAAACGTAAGGGGTTAGTATGTCGTTTTTTTCAGTTTTTTTCAACTTGCTGTTAATGCAGTAACCCCAACCCTAAACCTAACCCTAAACCTAACCCTAACCCTAACCCTTATGTTTTTTGTCAAAAATGTACGCCCTAAAATGTTGGCATTTTATGCCATTTTTGGGTGCTCCTGGGGCCCCTGTTGAGTGTGTGTGAGGTTTCCCCTGTTTTTTTTTTTTACCCGAAAAGTGCATTTGAAGCAAGTTGAAAAAAACTGGAAAAAACGACATACTAACCCCTTACGTTTTTTTGTCAAAAATTGACCCCCTAAAATTTTGGCATTTTATGCCATTTTTGGGTGCTCCTGGGCCCCTGTTGAGTGTGTGTGAGGTTTCCCCTGTTTTCTTTAACCCGAAAAGTGCATTTGAAGCAAGTTGAAAAAAACTGAAAAAAACTGAAAAAAAAACGACATACTATAACCCCTTACGTTTTTTTTTTGGCAAAAATTGATGTCCTAAAATTTTGGCATTTTATGCCATTTTTGGGTGCTCCTGGGGCCCCTGTTGAGTGTGTGTGAGGTTTCCCCTATTTTTTGACCCGAAAAGTGCATTAGAAGCAAGTTGAAAAAAACTGAAAAAAACGACATACTTTACGTTTTTTTGTCAAAAATTGACCCCCTAAAATTTTGGCATTTTATGCCATTTTTGGGTGCTCCTGGGGCCCCTGTTGAGTGTGTGTGAGGTTTCCCCTGTTTTCTTTAACCCGAAAAGTGCATTTGAAGCAAGTTGAAAAAAACTGAAAAAAAAACGACATACTAACCCCTTACGTTTTTTTTTTGGCAAAAATTGACGTCCTAAGATTTTGGCATTTTATGCCATTTTTGGGTGCTCCTGGGGCCCCTGTTGAGTGTGTGTGAGGTTTCCCCTATTTTTTGACCCGAAAAGTGCATTAGAAGCAAGTTGAAAAAACTGAAAAAAACGACATACTAACCCCTTACGTTTTTTGTCAAAAATTGACGCCCTAAAATGTTGGCATTTCATGCCATTTTTGGGTGCTCCTGGGGCCCCTGTTGAATGTGTGTGAGGTTTCCCCTGTTTTCTTTAACCCGAAAAGTGCATTTGAAGCAAGTTGAAAAAAACTGAAAAAAACTGAAAAAAAAACCGACATACTAACCCCTTACGTATTTTTTTTTTGGCAAAAATTGACGTCCTAAAATTTTGGCATTTTATGCCATTTTTGGGTGCTCTTGGGGCCCCTGTTGCGTGTGTGTGAAGTTTCCCCTGTTTTTTTTTACCTGAAAAGTGCATTTGAAGCAAGTTGAAAAAAACTGAAAAAAACCCTAACCCCAACCCTAACCCCTAATCCCCAACCCCTAACACCAACCCTAACCCCAAGCCCAACCCTAACCCTAAGGTTAACCAATCACAGTGGAGTGGGCGTACCTAGAGGAGGTAAACTAGACAGTCTGAGCTGGAAGCAGGAAGTCCATGGAGACATAACAGAAAGAAGATCTCGAAAGCTTCCTGTGCGTGTCATTGTGTGGAGCTGCTCTATAGGAGTCAACAATTCAATACAAAGTGTTGAAAATGAGCATAATAGGTCCTGTTTAACATTTTAATCATGTAATAATATTCATTAAAATTAGTGATAGCTTTGGCATTTTACTAACTGGGCTGCTTTTATCAGTACTGGTTTGGACTGGTTTGGTTTACTGATGAGATCTTGATGATATAATGGAATGATATCATGGAATGATATAGTGGAATGACATAATGGAATGATATAATGGAATGATATAATGGAATGATATAATGGAATGATATAATGGAATGATATAATGGAGTGATACAATGGAATGATATCATGGAATGATATAATGGAATGATGGCATTAACCAAAGATCAGCGTTCCGACTAAGCAACCCATTAGAAAACACCAAAGCATGACTCTGATGTTATCTTTGGGAACGTTGGCGTGTGTAGAAGCTCATTGGCTCTCGAGGTCCTCAGCGGTAACTGTACTTCCTTTAAATGGAAAAGTACCACAAACATTGTTGTCACAATCACGCTCTATCCTCCAAAAATGACCAAAAGCGAGTCACGGATTCGAGCCCAACTGGGCCTGACCCGGCAGGCCTGCAGTCCCGGCTTAGCTGTGACGTCCACTGGGACGGACCCCTGAACTGAAAGTCTGTAATCAGAGCCAGGCCAGGATATTAGCTAAATTACACATGAAAGCCGGGATATTTGAAGGAAGCTCGAGCACTAAATATTATGAGGAATTCTGCCCTAATGCATCAGATAAAAGGAGATAAGGTGCGGCTACACAAGAATAACAGAAGCAGGCAGGCGGCAAGGCAGCCTTTCACCAGATATGAGGATTTTATGCTAAAACAATATCAAATATATCATAAACAATATCGCCTATGGGGTCCGTTTAATGCTTTGGAGTTGGGATGGTATCGCATGATTCGCAACAGACGGACTTTTGGATTTTTTTTTTCCTTTAAACCGTCACTGTTAGAATATACAACCTTTGAATTATATGAATTAGACATAAATAATGCCACGCGACTTTGAACACATCACACAAAACCAGACACCCTAACAAACCACAATGGAGGAGAACAATTCTGGTGTATTAACCTCTCAGTATGTGGTCGTTGGGCGGAATTGAACTCGGGTGTCCTAACTGTGGGGCCTGCGTGCTAACCACTCGTCCAATGGGTACTGTTTTTCTGATTGGGTTGCCAAACTATGGCCTGGGGGCCATTTGTGGCTCGCAGCTCATTCCAGAAATTAAATTAAGCCAAAAAAACAATGAAAAACCCCAAAAATCAACTATGAAAAGAAAAGAGCACAGATATTAATAATGAATAAATAATATATAATAATAATAATAATAATAATAATAATAATTCAATAGTAATTAATACAATAATATATAAAAAATTAAAATAATATAAAAATAATAAATAAAATAATATAAAATAATAATAATAATAATATTAATAATACGCTTTGTCATCTATAACACAAAGTTAAATACATAAGCCTTTTTACAAAATGTTTTACAAAAAAAATACATAAATAAAATAAAATAATATTTTATTATTTCAAAATAATAAAATATAATAATAAAATAAATAAATAACTAAAATCAACAATGGAAAGAAAAGAGCAAAAATATTAATAATGAATAAAATAAATTATTATTATTATTATTATTATTATTATTATTATTATTATTAATAATAATAAAAAAAAAAATAATAATAATAATAATAATAATAATACGCTTTGACACCTATAACACAAAGTTATCATAAAATTAAATACATAAGCCTTTATATAAAATAAAAATGATCAAAATGGACCCCGTGTCCAGTGGAAAAAGTTTGGACACCCCTAAATTCGGGGTTAACTTGGCTGCTGATATTTCCTGATAAATAAAAGCAACAGCGATTTGCAACAAAAAAGCTAATTCACCAAATAAAATATAAAAAAGGGAAAAAAAGAAGCTTGGTTTCATCTGTTTGGGAACGTTGCAAACAAACGGAGAAAGCTGGAGAACACTGCTCCCAGTTGTTTGCAGTAAAATGGCTTTCCTGGCACGCCACCCCATCACAAACGTCCAAGTCCTGCTGTCTTGCGTCCAACAGGAAGTAACCTGCTAACACGCAGACACACCGATCCAGTGATTGATCGATTTTGATTGATGGTAACCGATCTCACTAAAGTTCCCCTGTTCGCCAAACGTGACGTCGTGATTTGACCTGAACGAGTAAAAGCGTCTTGATGGATGTTGGAGATCTTTGTCTTCAGCCACACTCAGCTCCGACTCGACCTGCTTATCATCCACACCTCCCCAACTCATTATTAGTTTGCAAACCTCCCCCCCTACTCCCATGCACCTTCAGTCTCCCCCAACCCCCCCCCTTCGCCAGCCACTCTAAGTGGATACCCCACAGGAAGGGCTTCTCCAGGGGGGAAATGGGTCCCAGATGTGGGCCTTTGTGCCACTATGGCTCCTCGGGAGGGATGGAGCCATGGAGGGATGGGTGTGTGGGTGTGAGAGGGGGGGTCGAGGGGGGGTGCAAACATCAATAACAGCAGCAAAGAGGGTGAAGACTCGTAGCGTGAAGTCGCCTGAAAGAATTCGGTTCCTTTCAGTCGGGCGATATGGATTTCCAAACCACATCGGTCACCGTGGTACACCTTGTCAATACGGCGCCCCCCCTCACCTAATGACGCTAATTGAATTGACTGCATTATGAAACTTTTTTTTTTTTCCCCTGGGTTCTTCAAAAGCTTCGCCGTGGCCATATTTCATTTCAGAGCAAACCATATGGTGGACAATACGGATCCGGGCCTTCTGTGACACCTAGACCCCCCCCCTGCTGTATGCTTATGGAAGCCTATACAGTATACGTTGATGTATATTGTTATATGTGATCTATTTTCAGCTTGAGTAAGGGTTAATGACGACCCCTGTGGAAATACAACAAAGACAAACGCGGGCCCCGAGTGTTTAGTGAAACATTATGTCAAGGCTCTGACAAGAAAATCAAATGTGCAACATCAATCAGCCGATGAGGACCGAGATCAAACGGGCCTCCACACTCCTGCATCTGGTTCTGTTTGGACAGCCTCACTTTCCCCCCCCCCCCTCTCTTTTATTTCCCCCTTTTTCTCCTCCTTCTCCGCTTCTCTCCCCTCTGTTCTCCCTGGAATCGGCGACATTCCGCTCGCTTTGTTCGCTCATGTTTTCCATCACGGTGGCGTGACGCCACGCTTTTGTTTAAAAAAAAAAAAGCTAAGCGGCAGCAACAACGGCTTTCCGCTTCTTCCCGCGGCCTCCATCAGGTCTCCCGATGAAGGCGAGTCTAAGACCACTTCATGCCGACGTGGACCCGGGTCTGCTTAGTAACACGCAGCCTCTTCCTGCCTTGAAGGCCACCAGATGATTGGACCCAAATGGGAGATTTCCATTCGATGAAATGTAAACCGGCGCAATCACGAGGCTCATCAAAGATCCTCGCACACCATCGTCGCACGCCCATCGCACGCCCGCCGCCTCCATTTTGAATCTTTTCCGCCTACTAAATGTGTTTGTCTCGGCTCTCGTGTTTTTTTGTGGTTGCTTTATTTCAATTCAGGAAATGTCAAAATGTGACCAATCTTCTGTGTCGGCCATCATTCAACGTGTGCGTTCTTTCACACGTGAGTCACGCCGTTCGTGACGCAGGAGTTACAATATTCTGGAAATTTTCGACATCTTTCAATGGGACCTTACGGGAATGTACTACTAAATATAATATTTCCTGTGACTGCGTATATTTTCGGGTAAGCTGACTCTTCCAGTCCACGGTCACGTCGGGTAACAATCTGGCAAACAAACACCAAAGTTTGAAACTGACTTGTAATTTCTCACACAGCTCTGTGTGTGCCAAAAATTTGGTCCCCACCTTTAGGGGACTGACCAGCACAAATATGTAGAACTTTACCAGGAGTGCCTAAAAAACATCAACCAAAACATCTTAGCAACACAGCCTTCTAGAGCCCTCTAGACATGATCTAGCACCCCTATATTCACTTTTACACTCGTGCTACCCAATATAGTAGACATAATAATAGAACATAAGCCATAATATAGACCAGGGGTGGGCATACTACGGCCCGGGGGCCACATGCGGCCCACCAAACGTTTGAATCCGGCCCGCCAGTTGCTTTTAAGTATTTCAACTTTTAACATACCAGCTGGCAACATGACTTTCAAGTCGTAGTTTGATGTGGTCTGATGTTTAAAGTGCTCCTGAAAAAAAGGAAACAAGAACATATAGCTGATAGTATGACAATTAAAATTAGACTAATAATTCAAGGCGTAAAATTATAAAAAAATATTAAAAAAAATATTCAAAATTATTAAAAAATATTAAAATTATTAAAAATTATTAACAATATTTTAAAAATATCTTAAAAATATTAAAAATCATTAAAATTATTAAAATTATAAGAGTAAAATCATGTGTGTTAAATATATGTTCTGGCCCCCCGCACAATTTTGTTAACTCAATGCGGCCCATGAGTCAAAAAGTTTGCCCACCCCTGATATAGTAGACTCATGTTAACGTTGGGGGGGGGGGGGGGGGGGGGGGGGGGGGGGTCTTTGTTTTTGTTTTTACAACCGGATTTCCTGCAGTGGTAATATTCCTGATACGTAGTGAGCAGTGTGGAATACTACATATCATGTTTTTCGCTGTGTTTTCTGAATGTCTTATATTTGTATTTTAGTTCATTTAGTCATTTTGCTTTATTTTGGACAAAAATACATATTTATGATTAATAATTGGCCCTATAGAAATGTCTGATACGTTGGATACTCTACGTCAGGGTTGGGCAAACTTTTTGACTCGCGGGTCTCAAAATAACAAAATTGTCCGAGGGCCAGACTAAATATTTGATACATGAAAACTGTTTTATGTTTACAATCCACCTGGAATAATTCATGTATAAAAGTGTCATATATTCTGTTTTCATACATTTTTTTCAGGAGCCCCTAAAACATCAGACCCCATTAAATAACCAAATATATCATTTTACAGTTTTGTTTTTACAATAAAACACTGACTATTAACGAGTATTTTAAAGTATATTAGAGTAGTAGGGTATTGTACGTTAAAGGTTTAAATACTTTGGAAGAAGCGAGTGGCGGGCCGGATTCAAACATTTAGCGTGCCGCATGTGGCCCCCGGGCCGTAGTTTGCCCACCCTTGCTGAGCTTACATTTTTACAAAGGACGTCTGTGTTTTTGAGTCCAAATCAGCCTAAATGTTGTTAATAAAAATAGAAAATGACAAACTTATCGTTAAGTGAAATTATTATTTTAAAATTATTATTTTAAAAAAAAACGTGTGAAAGTACTTTGTGTCAAGTTTAAAGATGAAGCCCCAGAAAGTGAAGTCCAACTGGTGTCAGCAGGTTCTTACATGAACATGATTGGATCATCATCATCATCAGATTGGACCTGGTCATCTTCAGCGCCACCCATAGGGGGCACCATAAATGGTATTTCCTGTTGATTGCATTTCAACTCTGATTCCAGAGACTCGTTGTCAAGACCGAAACTACACTAAGTCGGTTCCGGTAAAGTTACACAACACGTCCTCACGACATGTTGAAAATATCTTCGTGATGCTGGGTTTTTTTTGGGGGGGGGGGGGGGGGGGGGGGGGGGGGGGGTTGCTGCTGCAGGAAGAGGAACATGTGTGGACTTTAGCCCGAGGACATGGATAGCACAATTAGGTGCTCTCTCACCTCTGCAGACTGAGGTCACTCGGCCACGGGGGGGTCAAAGGTCGTTCTGCCGGTGAGCAGCGCAGCTGAGGCGTCGGGTCATCGAGGTATAACAAGCGCGGCGGTCAGGTGTCGGGACGCAAACATGTCTTTTATTTTGTAGGAATAATAATAGCGTATTTTTCATGGATAGCGACTGGGAAGCGTCCCTTTCCTCGTGTGTTCGGGAATGAGAGCAAGGGGGGCGGGGGGGTGCGTGTGGACCGGAGCGCCAGCCCCAATCTGGAACCCATAAAGTCTCCCGTCATCTCTGCAACATTATGAACGGGCCTTCTCATTGGCCGGGGGAACCACTTACCCCCATGCTGTATCGCCCGCCCAGTTAACGCACACTTCCTGTTTCCCTGCCTGGCTGAGAGGAGGCCACGCCTCTGTAGAGTGTGCTGAGCCAATGAGAAGCGGCCCCAGGCGCCAGGTCGGCGTTTAGGTATAAAAAGGGGCAACGGTGCAGCGGCCTGTCAGATGGTTTGTTTTTGTAGCGTCTGCCAGGTCAGGAAGCGAACGACTCTCGAATCAGGACTCAAGGACCACCGATGGAGTCGTAGGCTACGAGGATCATCCTGGTGCACATTTAAACCGAGGTCAGTTCAAGTGATTTTCTGAAGAAAATGAGAGAAGAGGTATCCTGCACCAACTCCCCCGAAGGGGGTCTGGGGGCCAGCGAGGAAGAACTGGAGAGGAGCTCCAAGAAGAGTCTCCAGGCGGCGAACCGAAAACGATCTCCTCACCCCAAGAAGGACAATCCGGGCCAGGCGGAGGAGAGCGCCACCAGCAGCCCCGCCGGCCCCAAGAGAGTAAAAAAGAGCCCCTCGGCCGTGGTGAACCTGGCCCCCGCCTCGCTGGGCCCCAGGCCCGATCAGCCCTTCGAGGACCTCCACTCCCAGCGTGTCATCGCCAACGTGCGGGAGCGCCAACGCACCCAGTCCCTCAACGACGCCTTCGCCTCGCTGCGCAAGATCATCCCCACGCTGCCCTCGGACAAGCTCAGCAAAATCCAGATCCTGAAACTGGCCTCGCGCTACATCGACTTCCTGTACCAGGTGTTGCAGAGCGACGAGATGGACGCTAAGCTGGCTAGCTGCAACTATCTGGCACACGAGAGGCTCAGCTACGCCTTCTCCGTCTGGAGGATGGAGGGGGCCTGGGCCATGTCCACCAGCCACTAGGAACCCTCGCAGCGTCTTCAACCCTCTTGTGTCCACGTCTTGCCGCCTCTGTCTGCGTTTACGTCCGCCACCTCCTGACCTCCGTCGTCTCTCTTTTTGTCTTTTATTTAAATCTCCCCCGCTCTCACCCAAGTCCAGTACCACAAGACGATCCAGCGCTAGCCCTCAGGTACGAATACACACACACACACATGCGGACCCGAGTTCTGGATGACATCAGGGCGCAGCCCCGCATGTTTATTACCACATTGTAAACAGCCCACGACTGCTTTGCCTCGCCATCGTTTACCTTTCAGCTCAACAAATAAATAACGAGGCAGGAAGGAAACGCTTTTATTTACGTATGTTCTCTTTAAACGTCAAACAAATGTACTTTGTATTCATACGCAGGATTAGTAGTAGTATTGCAATACTTTACTGCAATTAAATCACGTTATCATAAAAGTGATACTTTTGTTTAGAACTTATTTCGACTAAGTTAAAAAGTGTGTCACGGATTATTTGGTGTGTTAAATTTTTGGAACGAGTATTTTTATATGAAGTAACGGGTAGTAGTAGAATAAATACTCGTCTGTAATATGAGAAAGTAGCAGTTTAAATTTCTGTCACTTCAATAAAAGCAAATACTGTGATGCTTGACTAAAGAAAGTACTTTATTAAAATATTCACCCTCAAAAAATAGAATATAAAAAAAATAACCACAAAGGTTGTCTTGGCCCTGGATCCCCCTCGGGGGTTTCGGGGGTCCTACGTTGTCTTCCATGTTGTATCCAGTGTCGTGCAATCAGGCGGCGTCGCTCGGGGCCCAGACTAGCAGGAACCTTTAGATTGGAAACACTTGTGAGCTATTTGGAAGGTGTGTGTAGGACTCGGGTTCGGGGTCACGTGTGTGTGTGTGTGGACTCGGGTTCGGGGTCACGTGTGTGTGTGTGTGTGTGGACTCGGGTTTGGGGTCATTTGGTGGAATTATTTGTTGTCATCTTTGATTAGCGCGTACATCCGGAAAGCAGGATACTAGCGGATGATAGCGATATTTATGTCTGGTGTCTCCTGTTTGTAACTCGATAAGTCAGTGAAAGTTATTTGCGACCGAACAAAGAGCTTTGAAGAACGGGTAAGAAAATGGGGGGGGGTGTATTATGGGATGTCGAGAGCGCATGACGGTGTCCAGACGCACGAGCGGCCATGTGCTCGCTGCAGGTGTTCCCGTCTGTTATTACTAAACCTCCAGCGGCCCCTGAGGTAGAAGGCCGGGGCCCCGGCGGTGTGAATGGAAAGCTGAGCACCCCCCACCCCCCCGACACGTGGAGCGGTGTCCTTGAACGCAACGCAGTAGTCATTACCATCCACTTTGCCTGTTCTGCTTGTTATCATCGACTCCTCAGGGGCCTTCAGAGACAACATCAGGATGTCCCTGTTGGCCCCGAAAGCACATTTATTCACATTTTTAGACGAATAAAAAAAAAGAATATATATAATATGTCATTTATCTTCTTTATATTTTATACAGGAATGACAGAATAATGGGATGAAGCATTATGCAGTATAAAATAATAGTACAATCCATAATTCGAGGCCAAAAGACCATGTGATCTCTCCCAACCAATCACTGATTACCAAGACAGGTCATGCTAATGATGTTATTGGCAACTTTCATCATGGAAAAGCCTGTTTACATTGGTATAATTAAATAATCAATAATAGTAATAATAATAATAAATAATAATTCCTTACATCCCAACAGGAGTTTATTTCATGGTGTACGTATATTATACACCCCTTCTTCTATGTACCCCCTTCTTTCACACTTCCTGTCTTTCAATATGACCATTTTCTAATAGTTCTCATGACAAATTGAGAATAAAATACAGTGGGGAAAATATATTCATCAAAAAGTACAATATTAAAAACTACTCAAATAAAAAATAAGTATTGTATTGTGTACTATGATTTTCAATAGGTGTACATGGATGGATGGATGGATGGATGGATGGATGAGTGGATGGACGGACGGACAAACAGATGGAAGGATGGAGGAATGGATGGATGGATGGATGATGGATGGATGGATGGATGGATAGCTGGAAGGATGGATAGATAGATAGATAGATAGATGGATGGATGAATGGAAGGATGGATGGATGGATAGCTGGAAGGATGGATGGATGGATGGATGGATGGATGGATGGATGATGGATGGATGGATGGATGGATGGATGGATGGATGGATGGATGGATGGATGGATGGAAGAATGGATAGATGGAAGGATGGATGGATGGATAGATGGAAGGTTGGATGGATAGATGGATGGATGGATGGAAGGATGGAAGAATGAATGGATGGATGGATGGAAGAATGAATGGATGGATGGATGGATGGATGGATGGATGGAAGGAAGGATGGATGGAAGGAAGGATGGATGGAAGAATGAATGGATGGATGGAAGGATGGATGGAAGAATGGATGGATGGATGGAAGGATTGATGGATGGATGGATGGATGGAAGGATGGATGGGTGGAAGGATGGATGGAAGAATGGATAGATGGGTGGATGCATGGATGAATGGATGAATGGATGGATGGATAGATGCATAGATAGATAGATAGATAGAATGAAGGAAAAAGCCGCATGGATTTCAAAGGAGTGACATGCTCAGTCTTCCAGCAGCAGTGCAGTGATAGTAATCTGCCACTGAAACCCCTGAGATGATGGTTTGGATCATTAGATGACGATGGTCGTCCATGATGGACGGCAGATGTCAGGCTGTCCAGCGTTTGCCTTCCTTGCCAAGTTGCCCCCCCCGGTAGAAAATGAAGTTGCAGTGTGACGGACGTGTTGACAAATTGCATCTGTTTATCAAATTAGAAGCTGCAACTATGTTCCGGTATTTTCTTTTCATGATGACAATGACTGAGGTCTACGTGAAGCGTCGTTATTAAAAGTGATGTATTTATCATGAACGTGTTGGTGAGGATTTTGTGTCAGCGTTTTATGAATTCATCATGAAAAGCCAAATGATGTGTTTTCACTGCGGCTATCATTTTCTTGTCACTTTTTGCCACACGCCCACGGTCTGGTCCAGCGACTGGATTCTTTCTTCAAAGTCAAGTCAAATATGAGGATGAAAAGTCAAGGCCACTCGTTTGTTTGTAGAATCAATGTATGTGTGTGTGTGTGTGTGTGTGCGCGCTTGGTTCCGTCTAAATCTCTGGCTGCCATCGTGGACTGATCTGAGACCAGCTGCAAAGTGGCTCCTTTTGAACAACTTCCTGTCCTGCAGAGGTTGTGTGCTTTCTGATATGGATCTTTATTTTTAGACGCTAACTAACCGTGGGGCTGTGCTGACATCTGCCCACACGGGACGCTACGCCGTGGGTCTGTTGCTAGGCAGGATCGTATCCAAGGGATGCTGATGCACGCTCGCTTATTTCACACGTAGGCAAGTGAACGCATCACGATTGGCGTGTACTACTTGGCTTGTGGTAAAGTCGCAAGGAAACATGATTTCGTGGTATGATTGACTTGTGACTGGTACTTCTAACCCAAAGTCATCTGGGATAGGCTCCAGCATCAACATACAATATAATACAATAATATATTGTAACTTCATTAAATGTAATATAATAAACTAAATCAGTCTGGTTTATAATCTCTATGATCGTCTACCACCGTTTTAATAAAGACAATAATAATGATTTTTAACATTATTATTTAACAATTATTTATTTAACATCATAATAATGATTTTTAACATTATTACATAAGATTTATTTAACATCTAACATATTTATTATAATAAACTAAATCAGTCTGGTTTATAATCTCTATGATCGTCTACCGCCGTTTTAATAAAGACAATAATAATGATTTTTAACATTATTATTTAACATTTATTTATTTAACATTTATTTAACATCATAATAATGATTTTTAACATTATTATTTAACATTTATTTAACATTTATTTAACATTTAACATATTTATTATGATAAACTAAATCAGTCTGGTTTATAATCTCTATGATGGTCTACCACCGTTTTAATAAAGACAATAATAATGATTTTTAACATTATTATTTAACATTTATTTAACATTTATTTAACATTTAACATATTTATTATAATAAACTAAATCAGTCTGGTTTATAATTTCTATGATCGTCTACCGCCATTTTAATAAAGACAAATAAACAAAGTATATATATAAGTATATATATTTTTGTATATAGGGTCATAGTTATGCTGGAGCCTATCCCAGCTGTTTTTGGCCGAGAGGCGGGGCAGCCAATCACAGGGCACAGATAAACAAACAACCATTCACACTCACATTCTTGCCTATGGACTATTTACATTCTCCAATTAATCTACCATACATATTTTGTATTGTGTATTTTATAAATAGAGAAAAATAGTTTAAAAAAATAAAAAATAAAAAAATAAAAAATAAAAAATAAAAAATAAAAAATAAAAAATAAAAAATAAAAAATAAAAAATAAAAAATAAAAAATAAAAAATAAAAAATAAAAAATTAAAAATTAAAAATTTAAAATTTAAAATTTAAAATTTAAAATAAAAAAAAAGAATAATAGTTTATATGAGTATAATATCCCTTTACATACACTGTATCATGATAATAATCTCACAGATGAAATTCCAGTTTTAAAGCACCTTTGTGGCCTAATCTGTGTCGTTGTGTCTGCAACATAATCCGCTCCATAATTCATCATAATTCTGCCATCAATCACAAGCTAAGCCTGTCCAAGCGTTGGACATGGAAGACATGGAAGACTCATCTCATCTCTCCTTTTCTCTCCAGGACGCCAACAAATGGGAAAAGTTACACTTTTAAAAACCCCTCTTCCGGATATGTCCCCCACTGGTGACACGGACATCCTCCTCGAAGTTGACTCTTTAGTAGAGAACCCCCTCCCCTCCCCCTTCACCCCCCCACCGCGAGGAGACGTGATCAAGGCTGCTGTGTGTGGACACGACGTGGGCACAGCCAATGAATGTTTACAGCTACAATGCTAATAAGCTCAATCCCACTGACTCTCCAAGGCCCGGCTCCCGAGAGCAAAGCGGAACGGACTGCGGTTCTAATGTGCACCCATTGGACCTGGTTCTTTGTCAAGGGGCACCAACTACTTCCGGCTTTTACACTCGATGAACAACAAACTTCTTCTTTTGATGTTGTTGCTGTTTTATCTTGGCATGCAAGAAAATATGATATTTTTTGGCATTTGGTCTCCTTCATCAGCTACGTTGCTAAACGTGTACGGCAGAAAGGGAGCGCTGCCGTGTGGAGAGGATTTATGATTTATGACTCTTAGATTGTTTGTATAGTTTTGCATTTGCTTGGGATTTTGTGTCAACTCCTGTGGACAATAAACTTTTTTTTTTTTTTACAGGTTGCAGCATATATATTTGCGTATATTGTCAAGTCTTTTTTTGGGGGGGTGAGGTACTAAAACAAACTAAATATTTAGTATAATTTTTTTAAAGGAAAATACATATACAGTATATTTGGGTTAATTGCTGAGCCTTTTGGAAAATGAGATGGTGGGATAAATACAATTTATAATGAAAAAAAAATAGTTTCTGCATAACTGAGCATATTTTTGGATGTGGTGTTGAAATAAAATCATTATAAATTTTATTTTTTAAATTTTTTTTACAGTAAAACCTTGAATTACTGCACATGTATTTCAGTATATGTGGTGCTGAAATCAAATTAAATAGAAGTATTCCAAAATAGGAGCCTGGAGCCTATCCCAGCTGTCTTAGCTGGCAAGAGGCGGGGTCCACCCTGAATAGACAAACAACCATTCACACTCACATTCATACCTTTGGACAATTTGGAGTGGCTAATTAACCTAGCATGTTTTTGGAAAAATTGTGCTTTGAGTGAATAAAGGCGATTTGATCATTTTAAATGAAAGTAAATATTGTATTAGTATGCAAATAAATGGATCGCTGCATTTATTTTAATATATACAGAAGTCAATATAAAGTAAAATAAAAAAAAACATGGAGTCACGTTTTTCAAATGAATATAATTTATTCCTTATTTTTTGGGTGCGATGAGGGGGTAAACAGTAGAAATGTTTAAAAAAAAAAAAAAATCAAATAGTCCTTCACGCAGCTTGGTCAGATACTTCATTTGGTCTCTAAGTATGCACATGGCGGATACTGTTTTTTTTTTTTTTTAATGATCTCATATAGAAAAATAATCTTTTTAAGACAAGAGGTGAGTGATTGACAGTAAAGTGGTTTGCGTTCACATTGTCAGCAACGTCATGAGCGGATGAATGCTTGGCGTGGAGGTGAGCAACATCATGTATGAAACGATCTACAGCACCTCCGAGTATAAATAAAAAAATAATTCGGTAATTTGGAATGACTTTCCAAAAAAAAAAAAAAAAAAACTTAAAGCCAAGCCGGTCCGCAGACGGCACGTTGTACGAATAAATGTTTGTGCTAACATGCTAACGTGACTCGGGTCCACACAAACGGTCATCGTTAGCGAGGAAATACAAAAGCTTGAATAAGAACCACAGCAGGAATGCTCGTCCACAGGTACAAAATAATAATTCATAACAAAACCACGCCCACCGGACTCCATCGATCATGGATGAGTGGCGGCGGCGCACCGAGGCATCATGGGTGATTTGTGTCTTGTGTCAAATACTCGAAAGGCTCGAGTCGGGATGAAGTTGATGAGTCTGGTCAACGGATGCCGGAGTTTTTTTGCGAAACAAACGTCCACGTATCCACGGCAACGTCCCACAGTGTACAGTGCAAAAGGCGGGTTGTCATGTGATCAGTGGCGGCGCCATCATGAGACGTACGGGTACTGTACATACATCCAGCAGGCGACCTTTGACCTGGCCTTCCAGGCTACAGCAGGCGGTGTGAAGGTCATTTACAAGGTCAAGGTGGAGACATCTGCCTCCACTCAGCCCGAGGAAACGTCTGCTTCACGTCTAAATTCGGGATTCGCTCTTCATGTGGAATGACTTTTCTCCGCCGTCGTTTCCGAATGATTCCTGTTTGAACAAAAAAGACGTTATCAACAGGAAGTGACACGTGACGCCAAGTGACGGCTTGCCTCTCGGAGGCGCCGGCGGTCATCGACAGGGCGGCGATGGCGTTGACGGCGTCGCTGTCCGAATCTCGCCTCAGCCATCTTCTCTGGGCCTGCAGGTAGGACAGCTCCACCGTGGCGCCGGCGTCCTTCACGCTCTGCCAGTAGTCGCCTGGCGAGGCGGAGCGGAGAACATCAATGTTGCGTTCGTAGCAAAGGATGCGTCATCGACGTCCGAGCCGATAACTTCGGAAATGTAAACCGAACGCGGGCGCGTGACACACGTCGGACGTCTGGAAGACGGCGTGAACATAACGTTGATATTTTTCACCCTGCGGCTTAAATGATAGGATTAACATTCTTGTGGCTTTGCAAATATTTTTAACGAATCTAATTTGCTTGGGATAACATTTGTGTGCAATCAGGAGGGGACGCTGTGAAGGTCGTGTGCCGGAGAAGTCTTTGAAGATAATTGGAGCCAGGGCGGCCGTGTGTGTCTATGTGTGTGTGTGTGTGTGTGTGTGTGTGTGTGTGTGTGTGATGGCTGCAGGGAGGGATGAGTACCCGAGGGAGGAAAGGAGACGAGGTGACGAGGGAGCAGAAGTGATGATCATCATTTAAAAAAAAAAAAAAAAAAAAATGCAACTATAACGGAGCCTCAAATTCCGACACACTCCATTCCAGCAGACTGGATATGGAGAACAAATCCCGTAGGAAATCATGGAATCATGGAATCACTTCCAGGGTCACAATATCATCATCATGAAAAAACCTCAACTATTTTTAGGTAATATTCTTCATGGTCGTCATTATTTATTATTAAAATAAAGTTTCTAACAGGCTGCACGGTGGACGAGTGGTTTGTACGCAGGCCTCACAGCTAGGAGACCCGAGTTCAATTCCGGTTTCCTCCCCCATTCCAAAAACATGCTAGGTTAATTAGCCACTCCAAATTGTCCATAGGTATGAATGTGAGTGTGAATGGTTGTTTGTCTATATGTGCCCTGGGATTGGCTGGCCACCAGTCCAGCTGGGATAGGCTCCAGCACCCACCGCGACCCTCGTGAGGAAAAGCGGTAGAAAATGAATGAATGAATGAAAATTAAGTTTCTAACAGGCTGCACGGTGGACGAGTGTTTTGCGTGCATGCCTCACAGCTAGTAGACCCGAGTTCAATTCCGGTTTCCTCCCACATTCCAAAAACATGCTAGGTTAATTAGCCACTCCAAATTGTCCATAGGTATGAATGTGAGTGTGAATGGTTGTTTGTCTATATGTGCCCTGTGATTGGCTAATGGCCACCAGTCCAGGGTGGACTCCGCCTCTCGCCCGAAGACAGCTGGGATAGGCTCCAGCACCCACCGCGACCCTCGTGAGGAAAAGCGGTAGAAAATGAATGAATGAATGAAAATTAAGTTTCTAACAGGCTGCACGGTGGACGAGTGTTTTGGGTGCAGGCCTCACAGCTAGTAGACCCGAGTTCAATTCCGGTTTCCTCCCCCATTCCAAAAACATGCTAGGTTAATTAGCCACTCCAAATTGTCCATAGGTATGAATGTGAGTGTGAATGGTTGTTTGTCTATATGTGCCCTGTGATTGGCTAATGGCCACCAAGACAGCTGGGATAGGCTCCAGCACCCCCGTGACCCTTGTTACGGTAGATAAGCGGTAGAAAATGAATGAATGAAAGTTTAACAGATTACAGAGATGTCATGTTCACAAACGATTCGGGTCTTTTGAACGACTCTTTAAAGTGAAGATGAGAACTTTGTTCACACCTGCGCTCTGTATCTGATTTTATCATATCAGTGTGAACGGCACAATTCCGATTTTTTTCAAGTGCGACTCCGACTTCATTCGTTTGTGGATATAAATCCGATATTTAAGCGATGTGACTTCATCGTGAACGGGATTTTAAAAGGGACTCACTGATGTAGGCGGTCATGAAACGGTTTATCGTGGTTTATCATGCAAAACTTGCCAATACCAGCCTAGATTTTTACGTAGTATCGGCTCGGAAATGAAATCAATGGTATCGCACATCACGAGCGCTCACGCTGCAGCAATGTTTACTTCGGTAAACGCCGGGAAAAGCGAGCGATGTCACACGTCACTTTTTCCGATGCTTTGCGTTCATATTAAAATATCGCATTTGTGTGGTCATGTGATGTCAACAACAAATCGGAATTGTGCATGATGTCCTGCTTAAGACGTACTAATCTTCTTATAGGTAATATATCGTTATATATATCGTTCACTTAACGAGATGTTCAAAAGATCCGCCGTATTTGGCATCCGCCATGGCAGCGGGGCAATCCGGTTGCCGCGTAACGCTCGTAATCCTACCAAGACGTTACTCTATCACTGGTGATGTTGGATTTTAGGCTGCTTAGCTACAGCGGTAGTTCCCCTTCACGTGGCTGTAGAGAACCTGCATTGGAAGCGCTACTGGTTGTTTAAACAAGGGACCAATCTGGGCTTATTTGATTGTGGTTACCTTGAACCTGGATGACACTCAGTAGTGACTGCACCGCGTTTTCACACGGCTTCTGGTCCAACACGGACTGTGCCAGTGGCTCCACCTGGGGTCCCAAACAGGAAGTAGCAATGAGATGATGCAGTATCTACTGTACGTGTACGTATGTATATCTTACCTCCATTCCCAACAGGGCACTAACGCAGGCTTCGGAGGCGTCACAGATGGCCTTGAGGTCGTGTCCCCCCTCCAGGGCTAGAACCACCCGACCGCCGGCCAGCGACATCAGTTGTCGGGTCAGAAAGCCAAAACCTGGTCGGGCACAGATACGGTTGAACGGAGATGCGTGGTTTGCTTATCGATGTGAACGCATGGCTGACTGAGTCTTCTTACACTTCGCTGTGACCTTGTAGCCTCCCAGCGACGGTAAATGACCTTCCACAGCGTCGAAGCCCGCCGACACCAGCACAAGATCGGGGGAAAACTCGTGGGCGATGGGCATCACCACGGCTCTGAGAGGAACCAAAACAAAACTCCATAAACGTGTACTTTGGACTTCTTATGGTAATGGTAATGGTAATGGTAATGCTAATGCTAATGGTTTTATTTCATTTGAACATGCATCAGATTCCAATTGAGTGCATCCCATAATCAGTTCCCAGTTCCACATGTCCAAAAGGAGTAGGAAGAAGCAAAGCTTATTAAATCCTACCCCTCCATCTGGTACTTTTACAATCACTAACTGTTACATTTGTTCACTTCCTGCTTTCCTAATATAGTTTAATTTTTTTGTTGTTTTTTTTAATTAAAAAATTAAAGAAAAAATTTTTAATAAATTTTATTTAAATTAAAAAAATACATTTAAAACTTAAAAAAATAAAAAAATTAAAATTAAAAAAAATTAAATATTTTAATTTTTACAATCAGTAACTGTTACATTTGTTCACTTCCTGCTTTCCTAATATAGTTTTAGGGGTTTTTTTAATTAATTTTTTTTTAATTAAAAAAAAATGTAAAAATGTAAAAATGTAAAAATGTAAAAATGTAAAAATGTAAAAATGTAAAAATGTAAAAATGTAAAAATGTAAAAATGTAAAAATTTAAAAATTTAAAATTAAATAAAAAAATAAAATTTTAAATAAATTTAATTTAAATAAAAAAAAAATTTAAAACTTTCAAAATAAAAAATGTAAAATTAAAAAAATTAAAAAATTTTAATTTTGAAATTTATTGTGAAAATCACGTCAGCTAGTTGGTTTCAAATAGATCAGATGCGTGATATGAATTACTCATCATTTTTGTCATTAAAGTTGTAAGAATTTTAAGATATAACAGTGGTTGAAATTGTCTGACCAGTTCCAACGTTTCCAAACATTTCTACCTCGGAACAGACTCTATCTATTCCCGCTACGTCCTAGCGCAGTGGTTCCCAAACCTTCCAGTCACGTACCCCTTCAGACATTAGACCTAAAGCCAGTACCCCTTAATCCTGCACATTTAAAAACCATAAACTTTTTAAAATCCTGGCATGAAAGTGCTCGGAAATGTTCATGCATTAGTGAAGGGTTGCTTCATCACCTCTAAGATCGGGCGTTTGGGATTATAAAAACGTTAATTAATTGACAACACAATGGGTACGTGGACCCCACTTTGGGAACCTAAGCCCTACGGGAAACATGTTTCAGTTGCCGAGGACCTACTAAGGAATGAAATATTAATATTGCAGTGCAGGAAGACAAGGGTGAGTATAAACGGAATAAGGTGACTGACATGTGTCCGTCTGGTTCATATTTCACTGTAAATGTGAAAAGAGTCGTTTGCCGCGTGTCATGTGTTTTTGATAGAGTCGCGGTAAGACGAGCAGCTTGCAGGTGTGAGCGCGTCCGAGCGAAGAAGTTCGATAAAGTCCGTCCCGGGACGGGCTGCGACGCCGACAGGTAAAAACCAGACGGCCCGCGCACCGCAGGGCGACCACTTTTCTCGCTTCCTCACTTCCTTCCCTAACCGGCTGCCAGTTATCCAGCGCGAGCGCACACACAGCCCATGCCGCGTTTGATTCCCTCGCTCTCTCTCTCTTTCTGTGTCGGCGGCGGTTCAAAGGCGTTTGCGTGCGTCTGGTTCCTATTAGGAGCTCGTCCCTCTTCTCACGTCACTGACAGCCAGCCATCTGGGATCCATTGGGCCTAATTACGCCGCCTTTGGATTCTCCGACAATTGCACCCCCCACTTCTTTCCCTCTCCAATGCTCTCCTCCTCCGTATTCTCCTTTACGGTTTGGGATTCGCCGGTAGCCACCGAGAGATGAACAACCTCTGTGCTACTGGCAAACGGCAGAACCTGCAATGTGGACCACCGTGGTGGTCCTCCACACGTAAACAAAACATCCCGACACGTAACCGACTGAGCTGTTGCTTCATTCTGCTCGAGTCCCACAAACGCTAGAAACCGCAGCCTATCAACAGAACAACCAAAAACAGATACAGATGGATCCTCAGGACGGTCAACGACACAACGGGGGGATTCACTCATAGACTCCATAGACGTTTGATGACTTCTAAAATGATTTAGTACAGCGCCTGTATGATCATATATAAATATGATCCCCATGACCTAATATTTCAGAAAGATCCGATACTACAGTTCTTATCCACCACACCAGCAAAGCTACGAGGATCGCTACAATATGCTAATTCACGGCCATAGTCAACTGTTCTCTGTCCAAGGGTGTTCAAAAGGATGCGGGCGGGCCGCTTTGGTACATTTTGATACATCCAAGGTACGCAAGGTATCTAACATGTTAGCTTAGTCTTATAATAGCAGGGGTGTCCAAAGTGCTTTTTAATTGGCATGAGGCATTATTCTAAAAAAAACAACGTAACAATAAAAAAAAATTAATTGAACAAAAATAAGTTGGAATATTATGAGGAAAAATGTCATTTTAAAAGTTTAAATATTTTAAAAAAGGACATTATTTTTAAAACATTGTATTATTATGAAATACAACACAACATTTTTTTTTTTTTAATTTTTGGAAAATATGGTTTCGGAAAATGTTATAATGTTATAAAAATAAGGTAATTTTAAAAGCTGAAAGTTGAAATATTAAAATAAGGACATTATTTTTAAAACGTCATAATATTATGAAAAACAACACAACAAAAAAAGTTGTAATTTTTGAAAAATATGGTTTTGGTAAAAGTTATAATGTTATAAAAATAAGGTAATTTTAAAAACTGAAATATTAAAAAAAGGACATTATTTTTAAAATGTCATTATATGAAATACAACACAACAAAAAAAAGTTGTAATTTTTGAAAAATATGGTTTCGGTAAAAGTTATAGTGTTATAAAAATAGTCATTTTAAAAGCTGAGAGTTGAGATATTAAAAAAAGGACATTATTTTTAAAACGTCATAATATTATATAATATTATGAAAAACAACACAACAAAAAAAGTTGTAATTTTTTGGAAAATATGGTTTTGGTAAAAGTTATAATGTTATAAAAATAAAGTCATTTTAAAAGCTGAAAATTGAAATATTAAAAAAAGGACATTATTTTTCAAACGTCATAATATTATGAAAAGCAACACAACAAAAAAAGTTGTAATTTTTGAAAAATATGGTTTCGGTAAAAGTTATAATGTTATAAAAATAAAGTCATTTTAAAAGCTGAAAGGTGAAATATTAAAAAAAGGACATTATTTTTAAAATATCATAATATTATGAAAAACAACACAACAAAAAAAGTTGTAATTTTTGAAAAATATGGTTTCGGTAAAAGTTATAATGTTATAAAAATAAAGTCAAAATATTTTGGGAATAAATTCATAAAAACGAGGAACGAATGTACAAGAAAGTTGAAACAGTTGGGGTGGAAAAAAACAACAACAGCTACAATTTTATAGCAATAAAGTCAAAATATTAAGATAAAAAGTCATATATTAATATTATGAAAAAAGATGATAAAATACACAAAATGAGCTTTTTTCGACATTCAAAAACCAATCCTTTTCAGTGGAACGGGGTCTGGTACGAAGGGGCCCTCAGGCTCCCGTACAGCCACCAGGATACTTTTCCACCACAGAATCACACGATACTGCGAATACTGTAAAGATTGTGGTCGGCTAAGGAAGTTTTACACATGAAAACACTTCTCATTTCCCATCCTGGGTGAAAAACCAAAACCAAACGGCTGTTCCGGAAAGAACCAGTTGTTCCTTAATTACCGTTCCAAACTCTAGTAAACACTGGACTTAGTGTTTGAAAGCCTGCGTTCGAGGCCTATGGCTTCTTTTTCTTCTTTTTTACCATTACGGGTAACCTCATTAGCATTTTCCCTTTGACGGGAGGGGGGGGGGGGCCCACCCACTGAGAGAGCTGCATGTTGAGCTCGAATAATGCTTCATCGCCTGGGCGTTGAGTCACTAGTGAAAGTAAATATAACAATATCGAACGGAAAGGAAGAATTTATTTCAGGAAAATATGTGCTGAGTGATGTCGCTTTGGTACAAGTACAAGTACAAGTACAAGTACAAGTACAAGTACAAGTACAAGTACAAGTACAAGTACAAGTACAAGTACAAGTACAAGTACAAGTACATGCTAACATGATCGTTCCTACACCAGTAGGTTGACCTTTTGCGTTTTTTCAAAAATGTATAAATAAATGACTATGTGGTTGACTATGTACTAATATTAGTCAAAAAAATATCGAGAGATCGAATCGGATCGAAAGATCCCCTCCCATTCCGTGTGGAAGTGGTAAGATTTTGGCTTCTTACTTTGCCCTTCTTCCTTACAAGTTGACTATGTACTATTATTAGTCAAAAAAATATCGAAAGACAAGTATTACGTAGTATTCTGGTCACTAGTCCTCAGTAATTTTGATGAGACATTGCCTTACATGACATTACCTTCACACTGCATGCAGTCAGGCATGGCATGTCCGACATGACAAAGTTCCCCTCCCATTCCGTGTGGAAGTGGTAAGATTTCGGCTTCTTACTTTGCCCTTCTCCTCTACGTTGAAACCCTCTATTAGGTTTGAATAAACAAATCGGAGGCTAGCTAGTTTGCTCGGTAGCATGCTACGTTGAAATCGCCAGCTGTCTCTTATGTCCCTGCAGTGATCCTGTGGCCTACAGCTGAACAATGTGTTGTAAATGAAGAATAATAGAAGTATAAAGATGAATATAGGGGTGTTATTCCATGTCTACAGAGCTCTAGTAATGGTAAAAATCTTATTTTGAAAGTCATAAACAGTTTTTCTAGGTCTAACTACAAAAAAATTCAATTTATTAATATTGAATCCGACTTCATGGAATTCCCTTATTGGAACTAATTCACTCATTTGGAACTAATTAATCTAAACTAATCTAAAACTAAAACTATTTTGAAAATCATAAACAGTTTTTCTAGGTCTAACTACAAAAAATATTCAATTTATTAATATTGAATCCGACTTCATGGAATTGACTTATTGGAACTAATTCACTGATTTGGAACTAATTAATCTAAACTAATCTAACACTAAAACTATTTGGAAGTCATAAACAGTTTTTCTAGGTCTAACTCCAAAAATATTAAATGTATTAATATTTAATCCGAATTCAGGGAATTGACTTATTGGAACTAATTCACTTATTTGGAACTAATTAATCTAAACTAATCTAACACTAAAACAATTTGGAAGTCATAAACAGTTTTTCTAGGTCTAACTACAAAAATATTCAATTTATTAATATTGAATCCGAATTCACTTATTGGAACTAATTCACTTATTTGGAACTAATTAATCTAAACTAATCTAAAACTAAGGTTCTCACGATGCTGAGGAAAACTTGACTGAAAGTTACGTAAATGGAACAATCCAGAACTTTCCACAATGTCACTGAACAAGTAGATGTTTGGAGCGCTAAAAACACGCTGCCTGTCAACCACTCATCAACCAAGAATGCTAATATGTCATCTTCTCATCTTCTCATCTTCTCTCTGGAAACGGTGGCGTCCGTATCCATCGTGTGCTTCTAATTTGATGTCGTTATCGTTTTTGGTTTGTACATCAAAAATAAAAAAAACATAGTCGTGACGTTCACCTGAATGCAGCCAAATACTCAGCATCGCCCATGGGAGGATTCAAACCGCCCGTCCATCCAACGTTGACATTAAAACCCTCGCCCGCCCCAGCACCGACCTGCGATGGGACAGAGTGAAGAAACCAAAGTATTGACAGTCAGTGATGTCATACGGTATACGTATCAAGGTATACGTTCTCCACTAAAATTTGACCTTCCATGTTCGGTGCAGAACGGGAACGGAGGCCCCAGGATTCCTTGGTCTCTTTGTAGTGCTGCTAACAGCCCTTTAGCCCTTCACCATCAGTCAATGTGTCACTTTGACGGCTGAGTGCGGAGCTTGACTGACAGTCTCTTGGCAGCATGGTTGGTGATTTCCTTACTGTGTGTGTGTGTGTGTGTGTGTGTGTGCGTGTGTGTGTGTGTGTGCGTGAAGATGCTTAAAAGGAAAAGAATGCTGATGAGCATTGCAGAGAGCCTGACTCCATTCTTCTCTCAGAAGACGGGATGTTCACAGGGCAAACACAAAACACATGAGGCCTTCCATTCTCTGCCAACTGCTAATGTACTTGAATACTTCAATACTTCAATACTTCAATACACACACACACACGCACATGGACACACTCACACAATTCATTCTATTGCTCCGAGTATCTTCGCTCTCTTCTATTCCGCCTGGCTTTCATGTTGAAAGGCGTGCTGGAATAGATTAGACCTTCACTGGTTGCTGTGTGGTAACCAGTCCTGGCCGTTGTGACATCACAATGCGACCCCATGGTGAGTTATATACCTACACGGGGGACAGCGAGACTCCAGTGGTTTACCGCACAGCTAAACAGAGGTTGAGGGGACACTTGGGGCAAAACCACATCCAAGCCGCCCCAGTGTTTTATGTGCCGTCCTCATCGGGGGGATTTATGGGAAAACATTGACCGTTTTACCCTCATTATCGTTGGGGAAGATGAGGAGGGGATGGGTGGGGATTTGATCATGAGGACGATGGGGATGCGTACAATCAACACGCCATTGTATGGTCATTATTAAAAAAAAACAACAAAAAAAAAACCTTAAACTGTATTATGGAAAGCAGGAAGTGAACAAATGTAACAGTTAGTGATTGTAAAAGTACCAGATGGAGGGGTAGGATTTAATAAGCTTTGCTTCTTCCTACTCCTTTTGGACATGTGGAACTGGGAACTGATTATGGGATGCACTCAATTGGAATCTGATGCATGTTAAATAAAACAAAACAAAACAAAACAAAACAAAACAAAACAAAACAAAACAAAACTAAACTAAACTAAACTAAACTAAACTAAACTAAACTAAACTAAACTAAACTAAACTAAACTAAACTAAACTAAACTAAACTAAACTAAACTAAACTAAACTAAACTAAACTAAACTAAACTAAACTAAACTAAACTAAAATAAAATAAAATAAAATAAAATAAAATAAAATAAAATAAAATAAAATAAAATAAAATAAAATAAAATAAAATAAAATAAAATAAAATAAAATAAAATAAAATAAAAATAAAAATAAAAATAAAAATAAAAATAAAAATAAAAATAAAATAAAATAAAATAAAATAAAATAAAATAAAATAAAATAAAATAAAATAAAATAAAATAAAATAAAATAAAAATAAAATTAAATTAAATAAAATTTAATAAAATTAAATCTTCTCTTTCTCTCTGGTGGGAATTGAATCATTGGCAACCCAGACCTAGTGCCCATAAGACTTGTCACGTTGTAATCTCATTAGATTACCCCTAATTATTATTAGTTTTTCATTTATTTTTCAATTTATTTTTATGCATTTTGCTCTATTTTTATTAGGTTTTATTTCTACAAACCAATGCTTTTATGGTTCTTCATCTTCAACATGCATGCACACCGTGACCTGAGCGATGTGTTGAACGACTGTTGTCGGCTATTTGGTTCGTTAGCTTCCGTTGCAGCATGCTAATAACGGTAATTAAACAGACAAGGGTAGTGTTATTGCAGCTGGAAGTCATCAATGTGTTACAACAGATCTGAAATCGGAGGGGAAGGTGTCCCGGGAGGTGCGCCGACTGACACACGGCGGGGGGTGGGGGGATGTAAAGGGATGCCACCTGACTACCGAACAAGGAACCAGAATGCGTATGTAGCAGCTGTTGCATTACAGTGACAGTGACTTTTAAGTACGGGGGGGTTCCTCACATGTGGTTGGTAGGAGTGCTTTTACTTGTGTCACTCCTGGGGGGGGGGCATGACACACGATTACAGTCATTTGTGAAGGACCCATAATGATAGCTACTACTTAGCAAATCACAGCCCGGACCTTCAACACATATTTATCTGAACCCACAACACAAAAACGGTGAAATGTGTTCCGCATCCGTCTTACATGGTTAGGAAGTACAACGCTGCAGTGAAAGGCTACCTCGTTTGGATGTCCGCCACCGGGAAAGAAGTTGCCATGATCGTAGCGATGGAGGGAGATGTACAGGACGCTCGGGTCGTTGTAGAAGGCTTCCTGGGTGCCGTTGCCATGGTGAACATCCTAGAAGAAGATGAGGTCAGAAGACAGGATGAAATCAACTGAAGCATGTATTTCTAGAAGGGTGACATGAACCGTCCTCACCCAGTCCACGATGAGGATTTTGCCCACGCTGAGTTTCTGCTGGAGCTGCTTGGCGGCGATGGCGACAGAGTTGAAGTAACAGAAGCCCCTGTGGACAAACAGGAAGGCCGTACGTGTTTATCCGGACATCTTTTGCATGTTATTATCCAAAAATGGCCACATGGACGATAGAAGCTTCTAAAACAAGCGGCGCGGTGCTTCCTGAGTACACGTTGGGACAGTTACAGTACCGACTCGTGACACGCTAGCGTGTCAATATTTTAGGAATGAGGAGAGTCAAAAAAAAAAATCATGAGAGTCAAATGTGTTTTTATGCGAGAACGTCACGCTGAGGACATTGTGACAAAACTGAACCACATCATCATCATATCATAAAATTCACTCTTCCAGCCAAAACGATTTACAGATTATTCCTGATTATTACGGATTATTCCTGACAAAACTGAAAAAAAAAAGGAATGAGGAGAGTCAAATGTGTTTTTTATACGAGAACGTCACACTGAGGACATTGTGACAAAACTGGAAAAAAAAGGAATGAGGAGAAAAAAATAATAAAATAAACTGAAACAAATAAATTGAAAAAAAAGGAATGAGGAGAAAAAAAAATAATAAACTGAAACAAATAAACTGAAAAAAAGGAATGAGGAGAGTCAAATGTATTTTTATACGAGAGCGTCATGCTGAGGACATTGTGACAAAACTAAAAAAAAAAAAAAAAAAGGAATGAGGAGAAAAAAAATTTAAATAAACTGAAACAAATAAACTGAAAAAAAAGGAATGAGGAGAGTCAAATGTGTTTTTATACGAGAACGTCACACTGAGGACATTGTGAAAAAAACTAAAAAAAATTTTTTTTAAAAAGGAATGAGGAGAAAAAAAATCAAATAAACTAAATAAATAAATAAATAAATAAATAAAAAGGAATGAGGAGAGTCAAATGTGTTTTCATATGAGAACATCACACTGAGGACATTGTGATAAAACTAAAAAACTAAAAAAAAAAAAAAAATGGAATGAGGAGAAAAAAATAAAAAATAAACTGAAACAAATAAACTGAAAAAAAGGAATGAGGAGAGTCAAATGTGTTTTTATACGAAAACGTCACGCTGAGGACATTGTGACAAAACTAAAAAAAAAAAAAACGAATGAGTAGAAAAAAATTAAATAAACTGAAACAAACTGAAAAAAAAATAATGAGGAGAGTCAAATGTGTTTTTATGCAAGAACGTCACACTGAGGACATTGTGACAAAACTAAAAAAAAAAAAAAAAAAGGAATGAGGAGAAAAAAAAATTTAAATAAACTGAAACAAATAAACTGAAAAAAAAGGAATGAGGAGAGTCAAATGTGTTTTTATACGAGAACGTCACACTGAGGACATTGTGAAAAAAACTAAAAAAAATTTTTTTTAAAAAGGAATGAGGAGAAAAAAAATCAAATAAACTAAATAAATAAATAAATAAATAAATAAAAAGGAATGAGGAGAGTCAAATGTGTTTTCATATGAGAACATCACACTGAGGACATTGTGATAAAACTAAAAAACTAAAAAAAAAAAAAAAATGGAATGAGGAGAAAAAAATAAAAAATAAACTGAAACAAATAAACTGAAAAAAAGGAATGAGGAGAGTCAAATGTGTTTTTATACGAAAACGTCACGCTGAGGACATTGTGACAAAACTGAAAAAAAAAAAAAGGAATGAGGAGAGTCAAATGTGTTTTGTATGAGAACGTCACGCTGAGGACATTGTGACAAAACTAAAAAAAAAAACGAATGAGTAGAAAAAAATTAAATGAACTGAAACAAACTGGAAAAAAAAGGAATGAGGAGAGTCAAATGTGTTTTTATGCAAGAACGTCACACTGAGGACATTGTGACAAAACTAAAAAAAAAAAAAAGGAATGAGTAGAAAAAAATAAAAAATAAACTGAAACAAATAAACTGAAAAAAAGGAATGAGGAGAGTCAAATGTGTTTTTATACAAGAACGTCACACTGAGGACATGGTGACAAAACTAAAAAAAAAAACAAATAAATAAAAATAAATGAGGAGAGTCAAATGTGTTTTTATACGAGAACGTCACACTGAAGACATTGTGACAAAACTGAAAAAAAAAAACAAAAAACACGCTTATCATAAAATTGACTCTCCCAACCAAAACGATTCACAGATTATTCCTGACAGGATGTGATGAGAAATGCCTGCCTATGCTGGAAAACAATGTAGGAATGCTGGTGTCAGCACGGGTCATAAAGTGGAAGGTTATACTGCGTCATATATACAGTCTGCTCATAAAGCAAAGTCAATCATCCCATAAATAACTGGCAGCAGGCACTACTGAGGACTCACACCAACACCCCAGCCAAATGTGGCCGCGTGGCTAAATGCTTCCAATCAAGGAATGTCACTGATCCACGCCCACCCAAAGAGAGCCCCCCCCCCCCAGCCGCCATATTGGATGCTTCTTTGCACGGTCAAAAGTGCATCTGATGTGTAAAAAGATGTTTTTATGGATGTTTTTATGGATGTGTTCACTCACAGAGGTGAGGAGTGTGTTGCGTGGTGCCCAGGCGGCCTCACCACCGCAAAGCCGTTCTGAAAGAGGAGAAGGTAAAACGTCAATGACCGGCGACTCTTGTGTGCTGTGATGAAGTTTTAAATATTCGTACTGTTGGAAATATAGGAATATTACACACACACATACATACAACAATCCCGGGAATAAATCAAGGAAGTTTACTCTAAATAGGAATAGATACCACCGTATTTTCTGGACTATAAGTCACATTCACACTAAGCCCGGGAATTAATGCACACCCGTACCATGCACCTTGGAACACACACACATGCACTTTATCATCATACACACACACACACACACACACGTCACTTCACTTGTGTACTTCTAACTGCCACTGCACTAAATGAATATTTACATGTATATGTTGTACAACATCTCTTGTACAACAGCATGAGATGGAGGTTTTTGCATTGTATTTTACTTGTATTATATTGTTATTTATTATTTATTTATTATTTATTCATTATTTATTTATTATTTATTTATTATTTATTTATTATTTATTTATTATTTATTATTTATTTATTATTTATTTATTATTTATTAATGATTTATTTATTATTTATTTATTATTTATTTATTATTTATTAATTATTTATTAATTATTTATTAATTATTTATTAATTATTTATTAATTATTTATTAATTATTTATTTATTTATTATTATTTATTAATTATTTTATTTTATTTTATTTATTTTTTATATATTTTTGCGCTACTGTACTTGCTATTTGTACCTTATTTTATTTTAATATACAACTTTACACAGTTCCCATAGGCTGAATAGGTGTAAGATATGCTAACACAATGCTTATTCAGCTACACAAAAAATAAACATGAACAGAAAAAGTGTCCAGTGTTTATGGAACATAAACACTTTTTTCATTTATAAGTCACTCTGGAGTATAAGTCGCAGGAACAGCCAACCTATGAAAAAAAGTGCCACTTATAGTCTGGAAAATACGGTACATTCAAACAAGCGAGTATCATATTTGATGGACTATAAGTCACACTTTGGTCCTCTGGTCATGTGACTTATACTCCGGAGCGACTTCCAGCTGTGTTCATGATGCATCATCAATTGGCGAGTACTTTTACTTGATTTTAGTTGTATTTAGCTGTATGATAATAGTACTCAACACGTGTATTAAAGACCTTAAATACCTTCAGCTCTCCTTGTGCCACCTTCAGCGCCAGGTCGATGACACAGCCGGCAGCGATACGAGAAGCTGCTGCCGTGTGAAGCTCGTTCCAGATTGTGTCATTATCTACCTGTCAGTCAAACGACATGAACACAACGATTAAAAGAACATAATCATGGAGTCTAGTGGGAAAACACACAAAACACAATTTGTGTTTTTTTTCTTGTTGAATTGAATGACCAATACGGAATTGAACACCAATTTCATTGTGAAAAAACATGTTCGCTTCTATTGTGGAGTTGCATCATCACCTCTTTTTGCCTGTAACGCAAAAAAAAAACAAAAACGTAATAGACGTATGAATACGTCTTTGGGAGCGAGTGGTTGGGTTGAAAAAAGTAGCGAATAAATGGGATATTTTCATATTTATGGTAAAGAAAACCTGTTAATGATCTTCCAAATATAGTTTTTAACATCCTTAGATGCTCCTAGACATGAAATAGAACAAATATAATCTACTTTACATTCATATTACCAAATACAGTAGAAATAATCAGAGGAAAAAAGTCATATAGCTCCAAAAAATTAAAAAATCCATCTTTGGGAACGATCAGTCAGGTTGGAAAAAGTAGCGAATGAGTTAATTAATGGAATATTGGCATGTTTATGATCTTCCAAATATAGTTTTTAACATTTTTAGAGGCTCCTAGACATGAAATAGAACGCATATAATCTACTTTACATTTATATTACCCAATACAGTAGAAATAATCAGAGGAAAAAAAGTCATATAGCTCCAAAAAATGTCAAAATCCATCTTTGGGAACGAGCGGTCAGGTTGGAAAAAGTAGCAAATTAGTTAATTAATGGAATATTGGCATATTTATGGCAAAGAAAACCTGTTTATGATCTTCCAAATATAGTTTTTAACATCCTTAGATGGTCCTAGACATGAAATAGAACGCATATAATCAACTTTACATTTATATTACCAAATACAGTAGAAATAATCAGAGAAAAAAAGACATATAGCTCCAAAAAATGTTAAAAATCCATCTTTGGGAACAAGCAGTCAGGTTGGAAAAAGTAGCAAATTAGTTAATTAATGGAATATTGGCATATTTATGGCAAAGAAAACCTGTTTATGATCTTCCAATTATAGTTTTTAACATCCTTAGATGCCCCAGGACATGAAATAGAACGAATATAATCAACTTTACATTCGTATTACCCAATACAGTAGAAATAATCAGAGAAAAAAAAGACATATAGCGTCAAAAAATGTCAAAATTCATCTTTGGGAACGAGCGGTCAGGTTGGAAAAAGTAGCGAATGAGTTAATTAATGGAATATTGTCATATTTATGATCTTCCAAATATAGTTTTTAACATCCTTAGATGCTCCTAGATATGAAATAGAACGCATATAATCAACTTTACATTTGTATTACCCAATACAGTAGAAATAATCGTAGAAAAAAAAGACATATAGCTCCAAAAAATGTAAAAATGCATCTTTGGGAACAAGCAGTCAGGTTGGAAAAAGTAGCAAATTAGTTAATTAATGGGATATTGTCATATTTATGGCAAAGAAAACCTGTTTATGATCTTCCAAATATAGTTTTTAACATCCTTAGATGCCCCAGGACATGAAATAGAACAAATATAATCAACTTTACATTCGTATTACCCAATACAGTAGAAATAATCAGAGAAAAAAAAGACATATAGCGTCAAAAAATGTCAAAATTCATCTTTGGGAACGAGCGGTCAGGTTGGAAAAAGTAGCGAATGAGTTAATTAATGGAATATTGTCATATTTATGATCTTCCAAATATAGTTTTTAACATCCTTAGATGCTCCTAGATATGAAATAGAACGCATATAATCAACTTTACATTTGTATTACCCAATACAGTAGAAATAATCGTAGAAAAAAAAGACATATAGCTCCAAAAAATGTAAAAATGCATCTTTGGGAACAAGCAGTCAGGTTGGAAAAAGTAGCAAATTAGTTAATTAATGGGATATTGTCATATTTATGGCAAAGAAAACCTGTTTATGATCTTCCAAATATAGTTTTTAACATTCTTAGATGCCCCAGGACATGAAATAGAACAAATATAATCAACTTTACATTCGTATTACCTAATACAGTAGAAATAATCAGAGAAAAAAAAGACATATAGCGTCAAAAAATGTTAAAATCCATCTTTGGGAACGAGCGGTCAGGTTGGAAAAAGTAGCGAATTAGTTAATTAATGGAATATTGGCATATTTATGGCAAAGAAAACCTGTTTATGATCTTCCAATTATAGTTTTTAACATCCTAAGAGGCTCCTAGACATGAAATAAAACACATAATCTACTTTACATTTGTATTACCAAATACAGTAGAAATAATCAGAGAAAAAAAGTCATATAGCTCCAAAAAATGGGAATCTTTTGGGATGAGCAGTCAGGTTTAAAAAAAATATATAAATACGTCTTTGGTAGCGAATAAATTAAGAGTTGAATGAAGTATGAGTATACTTCTCAACATGACAACAAAACTAAACAGCTTCTACATTTTTATGTCATGTAATATACCTCCATAAAAAAACGAGTCAAGAATGTACCCAATCCCGCGTTTTCAAGTCACATATCTGGGAGCGTCCCACAGTGGAACAATGAAATGGGAGGAATGTTCCTTTTCTTTTATCACAGACTTTGCCCCATCTTGTTCCAATAACGACGCCAGCAAAGTCCTGGGCCCGGAAATCCAGGAAGATCAGTGGTCTTATCAAGCGGCACCCAGCCCCCGCTCCGCTCTCCTCCTTTCTTTCAGTTGTGTTGATGGTTCCACGCTAGCTCCTCAATGTACGTAGTTCCCGTCTTATCTTAAATGTTTCTTTGTACTTTCATTGGTGCAGTAATATAATCACTTAGTCATCATACTTAGTGATGCAGATGCGGTAAGATTGAAGAACGTGTGTGACGGTCCCACTCACCCCCACTCCTCCACATGGTAACATTACAAATATCCGTTGAGCCAAGATTCCTGCAAAGAGAAATTCATCTTATATGATTTTTTATTGATTATTACACCTCCAGTGATTAATCGATTATTACTCTTACGGGCCAACTTCGGGTTGTCCAACTTGAGGCGGTGCAGAGGATTGGTGCCGTACCGAAGCACGTGTTTTTCTGAATGGACTGACTGGAGCTCTTCCAGAGAGGCCTTCCGACTGCGAAGATGCTACACACACACACACACACACACACACACACACACACATATACACGTACAGATGGGTGACAAATGCTTATGAAACACGATGCCGGACCATAAAAGGTCACCGCTTTGAAGAAAAAGACGGTGGTGTGAATCACGCTACGGCAACCATGAGATGAAAGTAGTGACATGTTAGCGTTCTTCCCGTATCGATATGACGAGTCCGTATAGTTCCGTACCTCACACTGGCTCCGCAGGCCCCTTTCATGGAGCCGGGACCAAATGCTCTGGACTCTCCCAGGATGCTCTGGGTGGCAGCTGTGGTCCCCGCAGGAGCACTGGTGCTTCTGCATCTGAGCGTCGTAAACCAGACCTGGACAGTTGATGTTTGTTATTCTTCACATCTTGCTCTCGGAATTTAACCCACCCTGAACGCACGGACACCGTAAAACCAAAACCATAAGCGAGCAGACGCTATAAAGCTGATACAGATTTGATCCCGAGTGCCGCCCGTCTGATTGGGTTTTTATTTGGTGCAGTTACCGTGTGCTCATAAAAGCCAAATAAATGCCACTTTCAGCTCCCAGACTCCGGGCTTGGAATTCTGGCATGTCAGCATGGGAAGTAGTTCCACCTTCTGATTCCCCACAAACCCGCAGCAGTTCCTATCTGGAACCACTTCAATGCACACGTGCAAGTAGGAGGACAATAAAGATTACACAGTCGGGCTGGACTCGGTGTGGGGTAGCTTTCCTTTCGCCGCCATTTTAACCAAATATTAGCATCACATAACAGACACGTGTTCATTTAAGTTCATTTCCGTTTAAAAGAAATGATTTTAAAAAAAATTCCTAATCCGTGTAAAGATTTTGTCCCATGATACTAACCAGTGGTGAAGCGGAGCTGCGCATCGGAAGCCGGACTGGACAGCGACACCGGCATGATTGACGATGGATGAGGCAGGGATGACGTTGAGGCTGGAGAGGACTGAGTCCGGACCAGAGGCTGGTGAGGCCACATCAGGACAGGCAGGTTAGGGCAGTCCATGAGGAATCCTGGTCTATGGGCCAACTGCCTCTGTGTTTATTGTATTAAATTCATATTTAACAGTAGCACCACGTTTCACACACACATTCACATATCCCGAATACGATGCCCATTTTTTATGCAGTCATTTGTGCTGGTCTTGAAAGTCTTTTAGAAATGGATTCATAATGTGCGGTAGACAAAGCTACAGCGCCCTCTTGTGTCCAACTAACGCTACATCAAGTGAATTCAGTCTAATAAGCACCCTTGTCCTTAATGGTTGTAATTACACATACAAAGGATCAATTCAATTGTTTTAGGCCACCATTAAATGTACACAAGTACACACAATCTGCAACCATTCTGTCCAGTGGACAGTGATCAATGATATAATAATCATTATTATATTATTCATTAGCCTATTATTATTATTATCATCATTATTCTTCTTCTCATTATTACTACTACTAGCAGTAGTAATAGTAGTAGGCTAGTATTAGCCTGCTTTTGCCCTATTATATGAAATTTGTCAGAGATGTTTTTTGTTAAAAATAAATAAATAAATACATTAAAAAAAATAAAAAATCAATTTAAAAATATTAAATTATTTAGGGGGTATTAAGAACATTTTAGGGGGATTTTAGATTAAAAAAGCAATAAAAAATCAATAAAAAAGATCAAATCATTTAGGGGGACCCTATTATATGAAATGTATATGAATTTTTTTTAGATATTTTTTGTAAAAAAAAAAAAACAATAATAAATGTTTAAAACGGCATTAAAAAAATCAAATTATTTAGGGGGCTTAAGAACATTTTAGGTGGGCCGTATTATATGAAATTTGTCATAGATTTTTTTTGTAAAAAAAAAATCAATAATTTTTTTTAAAATCAATAAAAAAAACATAAAATTATTTAGGGGGCTTAAAAACATTTTAGGGGGGGCTATTATATGAAATTTGTCAGAGATTTATAAAAATAAAAAAATTATTTAAAAAATCAAATTATTTGGGGGGGGGGCTAAGAACATTTTAGGGGGACTGAAGTCCCTTCTTGTAGGGGGGCTGAAGTCCCCCTAAAATAGGCCTAATGACTGGAAGCAACAACGTGTGACGTTTACCGTGTGACGTTTACCGTGTGACGTTTACCGTGTGACGTTTACCGTGTGACGTTTACCGTGTGACGTTTACCGTGTGACGTTTACCGTGTGACGTTTAACGTGTGACGTTTACCGTGTGACGTTTACCGTGTGACGTTTAACGTGTGACGTTTAACGTGTGACGTTTAACGTGTGACGTTTACCGTGTGACGTTTACCTGGCTGACACAATGTGACGTCTCAATCAAGCTTTCCCGTGACGAGGTAGTGGACTCGGTGTCATAAACGGAGTCGGTGCTGGCAGTGCTCTGTCTCCTGTGGAAGCTCTCCTCGCAAACGGATCCCGCCTCGGAGCCGCATACCGACCCAGACTCGGATCCGATTTCCTCCAGGTCCATGTCCTCTGACGGGATCTGCGTGAGATGAGGTTTCTCAGTGGAAACGCACGTGGAATACACTCATAGGAGGTTAACAGGATCGGCCAATATAACAAACGGAGCGCTTGCAAACGTGTATTTGTGTATGACCTCTCACCTTGCTCAGGTGGGAATTTAACTTCAACCTCTCCATCCCACCCTTGTGGCATTGCTGTGGCAGCTGCTGCTGCTGCGTGTGAGTGGGATGGCTGAGGTGCAAGGCGAGGTGGGAGGGGCTGTAGGGGGGAGGTTCCGAGCGTGTTCGCTCCAAGGGCTTGTGGGAGGAAAAGGTGACGTGGCCGTCCCTTCTTGTGGGGGAGGTCAAGTGGGGTCGCTGTTGCAGAGATGGAGGACTCAAACCTTGATCTGCGACGAGGAGAGCAGCAAAGTCACGTGCGTAAACATTTTTGGAAAGACTGTTGCTTTACAAATGAACCAGTGTTATTCAGGCTGCATTTCTCAAAATAGCCGCTAGAGGGAGCCATTGTGCTTTTCACAATATTTTTACATGAAGGCTACAAAACCACTGACAAAAGGCAAGCGTAAATATTTATTTTACCTCTTGCAGGTAGTACTTAGTAGTAGTCAAATAACAGACCTTACAGATGATTAGCTTTGTTTTTTCCTAATTTGTAAATAATATTTCCTGTGGTGTGGAAAGCTACTCACTTCCAATGACAAAGGAAACATGTTATTTATTAGTGAATAATTACAGAATTAATAGTTTATACAAAAAATGTATGGTGTCATTGTACGGTAAAGTATAATTTAGTTATTTTATTACTCACAGGAGATAAGTTGGGAGTGAACGAGCCCCGTATGCGGCTCCAGTATGAGCACAGGCTGCAGGCCGTGAGCCTGGCTTGGAAAGCCTCCATCCAGAGGTAAGTAGACTTGGGGCAGAGCGGATACCGCCACGGTCTTGGCGACTCGTGGGTCAGCCTGGGAAGACGGGAAGAGAGACGAGTGGGAAAAGAGGTGGATAAGCCGGAGATGGCAGGGTAGATGTATCGGGCACACAGGAGTCATTTATGGTTAATCTTAAGACGAGATAATTAATGCACCGCAATAACCCTGAACTCAGTATTGACTGAAGTGTACTTCTGTTTAATACTTAGGAACATATTCTTAGCAATTAGAGCTGTGGTTCACCATAACCACATGCTGAAACAATTGGGCAAGTCAGGTTCAGCCATGATTGCAGATACTCGAAATAAAAGTACCGCTAAGAGGGGTAATCATCATAGTTATATCATGTATACAAAGCATTAAAGGGGATGAATTATAGTCATTTTTGGCCCTTTGTATTGACATGTGGACTCCTATATAGCAGCTACAGCTTTTTATATCTTCCAGAACCTGCACCTGTTCCAGCTGTAGGATGTAGGACTTCCAAAACCGTCTGTTTTAATTTACTTCACCTACGGGCACGCCCACTCCGCTGTGATTGGTCATACTCCCAAGCACTATTTTTAAGAATTTTGGAGAACCCGGAGGTGAGGGCCTGCCGAGGAGGAGTACTCATTGTCGGACACACTTTGTCAGAGGCACCGTTGGCGCCGTGGAGCTCAGAAGTCGGACGTGAAGGTACAGGTTTTTTAAGTTTTCTGAAGGACTAGCTTGCATGGACGCACCAATTGAGGTGGAAAAGATTATCAGCAACTCCAGACATCGGCGAGTTTGTAATATGCATGCACACGCTATAATGCTACACAGCCAACCGCTGACATACACAAAATAAACAGTAGAAACGGTGCAAACACGGTGAAATCTTCCACAAAGAGTGCCGCAGAGTGGGCAAGAGGGCAGGCGTGCCCTTCCACGCCCATATAAGGAAGTCCGGCTACCTGCGGCGTCATAAAACTTTCCGAAACCGAGCATTCAGAACCATCCCAAACCTCTTTCAGGACTCACTTCCAAATGCCCAAACCTCATGAATCGAAACTTTGCCATCATTTAACACGACAATGCAACATTCTGACTACATTTATACGTCAGAAAAGTGTAGATTTTTGGAGATTGAACATCTTACACACCTGTGCAGGCAGTCCTGCTGTAATGTTGGGCATGACGGTCGGGTTGCCGGGCAGAGTGAAATAAGCCAATCTGCCGTCCTTCAGCAGAAGTCTCTGAGCCTGAATGATAATAATAATCACATATATGCTATTTATTTTCATCATAACAAAAATAACTTGTGGCCATGCTATATTGACAGCATAAGACCCTTGATGGAACTTCGGGATCTCTCGTTCAATAAATACAAAGGCTTACAAACAGGAAATGCCATTATGGTCTGCTGTGTGTCACACACACTGTTCACACGGTACACACTGTTGTACCGCCAACTCGGGTGTTTATTTATAAAATAACGGGAAGCACTGCATATAAAAAATATGAATAAATAATAAACATAAATCTGACTTGTGTGTACTTCACAATGCCAAATTAAGTCATACACACAAGTACAAGTACATACCTCGTGAGCCACTGGAAGGACTCCATTGTCTGACTGGAGGCCGTCGTTGGGAGAGCTACAGTCCGATGCTGGGGTGCTGCTGGGGGAAGAATCTGGGACACACAATTCATAAATACATCAGTCTCAAAAAATTCAAAATGGAATTCAACTGATCTTGTGAAGAAATCATGACAGCAATATCAAATTTGGATACCCAGAGTTTCGGTCTTGTGCTTGACAGCAGGGGGGGCGCTAATCTTTCTCTGCAAAGGGTTGGGTCTTGTGCTGATGAGCTTCTTTAACTTCCACTTCAATGTCGGCTCAGAGACTGCATGCAAACAAAAAGACAGAAATAAATCCATGGGGAAGCACGTGCACGGATATGAACAATATTAACCCCGTTCTGTACAAAAGGGAAACACATACATATCTATATGAATCCATGAATTACAGTTGAAAAAAACAGCGATTAAAGACGCTGCATATATTTTATCAACAAACTCGAAACTTAGGAACGCAGGTTTGTATTGTTCCTACGCCTTAGGCCAAAAAAAAGCAGCATAGGGTGTATATATGTGTGTGTTGACAGCCATTTTGGGGCAAAGCAAAGCAATAATTCCATAAAGAATGATAAGCGTGCTTGCAGAGATGCACAAGAAGACTAAACCACTCCTTCCTGTCATTCACACGGTCAGAGAAACCTGCTCCGTCGTCTCACAAAGTTCATGATGCATGCATGCACATACCTCACAATCTATGTTATGTAACTGTTTTGGTCTTGCTGTGTTGCTGTCACTGTTGTTTTTATGACTTAGACTTAGCTCTCTTAAGCCCTGAAGGCCTGGAGCTTCATGACTCTTTACAGAGAGACTGAAACACGATGACCACCACCCCACCAACCACAGTGGTCTATGCTGTCACATGACACGAACACAAGAACACACCTGAGATGGAGGATTACCAGTCAATAACAATAGCTCACCTGTTCTTCGCAGTTCCTTACGCTGGGTGTCAGTGGGTGGCGGCTGAGGTTTTGGGGGCGTGTCTGGAACCGGGTGCCTAAGTCACCCAAAAAAATAAATAAATGGTAATGGTAATGGTTTTATTTCATTTGAAAATCAGCATCAGATTCCAATTGAGTGCATCCCATAATCAGTTCCCAGTTCCACATGTCCAAAAGGAGTAGGAAGAAGCAAAGCTTATTAAATCCTACCCCTCCAGCTGGTACTTTTACAATCACTATCTGTTACATTTGTTCACTTCCTGCTTTCCTAATATAGTTTAAGTTTTTTTTTATTTTTAAATTTTTAAATTTTTTAAATTTTTAAATTTTTAAATTTTTAAATTTTTAAATTTTTAAATTTTTAAATTTTTAAATTTTTAAATTTTTAAATTTTTAAATTTTTAAATTTTTAAATTTTTAAATTAAAAAATTAAAAAATTAAAAAATTAAAAAAAATAAAATTAAAAAAATTAAAATTAAAAAATTAAAAAATTAAAAAATTAAAAAATTAAAAAATTAAAAAATTAAAAAATTAAAAAAATAAAAAAATAAAAAATTAAAAAATTAAAAAATTAAAAAATTAAAAAATTAAAAAATTAAAAAATTTAAATTTTTAAAATAATTTATATTATTTTTTTATATAATTGGAAATGTGAAACATGGTTAGCTTGTAGAATGAAGGTTTGCCTCACCTGTACCCCGACGTGGGACTGCTGTGTTTGGGGGTCAGCCTGTCATGGGTGGGCTGGTTCTTCATGATGATGTGCTCTCTGAGTTTCTGCCTCACCAGGGGACTGGCTATAGCACCTGTTAATTAACGTCAACATCACTGCAGCAATACAGATGTCATTTATTAGTTTGATTTTTGTAAAACTATCTTGCTGATTTGATATAAGTATTAATGTAATTTCCTTGGAATCTGGTGGGAAATAGTTACAGGACTGCTGGGAATCCCCTTTTGATTGACGCATACATTGACATGTCAACAATCCTCCTTTGTCTCGCTGCAACATTAAATATTACAAATAAACACTCAGACACTCACTTTGTTCATTTTTACTTTTTCGTATTAGCTGCTGTAGCTCTTCCTGTTTCTCCGCCTCCATCTCTCGTTGCGTTTGCTCAGTGTTGTACTGAAATGACAACATGAAGATACAAAGGCAAACTATTATTTATTCAACCAGTAAAAACACATTTAAAGTTTACCACAAACGCATCATTGGATCCTTGCATGTACCTGTAACTGTTGGTGGGAAAACTGGGAGCAGTGCTGTGAGGTAAAGGGTCCCAGGAATAAGGGACGGTGGGGGGCCAGCATAGCCGAATCTCGGCCTGGATGAACCAGTCTTTGGGAGACACTCAGGTCCATGGACTGTCCCTACGTCTGTGTGGTGAAGGACTTTTGCCGATCACATCCACTGTGGAGAGAAACACAAAGTGGGAAACATCAGTTAAGTATTGGCAAGTGTAGCATAAAATGTAGCATAAAATGTAGCATCCAAGGCTAAATAAATGTAGACCTGAGGAAATGACATAAGATGACGGAATCAATGGACTGGTAAAAGTGATGTGATGTTCATTGATCCATTTCACTCATCATTTATAGTTATTTTTTCGGTGACCTTTTGAACGGATTAATAATGAAATTCCAGGTACTACAATATGTAAATGCACCAAATTATTTATCATAGAACAGAGCTGACCTGTGACCTATTGTTTTTTAAACGTCAAAGCTACATAGCTACTATTGTCATGGATGAAGAGGCTTTGCCTTTGCTGCTCGGATATAGAGACACTGGGAAGGAGGAAGGAACTTTCGGAAATTTACTGAGCATTTACGGCTGCAAATGACTGCAACGATATTGCTCAATATTACTCACGGTAAGAGAGGCTGCATTTTTACTGGCATATAATGAGGAAGATTGTTGGAACAAATGTAAAAGTAGGGCCATTTTCATATATTCTTCAAAAGTAACGTTCTCCATTCATCTTATGTCAGCTCATTTTGGGTTAAAGGTTGGTGAAAGTCAAGTCAAATCAAGTCAAGTCAAGTCAAGTCAAGTCAAGTCAAGTCAAGGTTTATAGACCAACGTGCTTTACAGGGGTACAAAACAATCTCTCATACACTTTATATTAAAAACTCAGTAATGATAATAAAAACATTCATTTTCTACCGCTTATCGCAGGGGGTGATGGAGCCTATCCCAGCTGTTTTCAGGCAAGAGGCGGGGTACACCCCAGACAGATGGCCAGCCAATCCCAGGGCACATATAGACAAACAACCATTCACACTCACATTCATACCTATGGACAATTTGGAGTGGCTAATTAACCTAGCATGTTTTTGGAATGTGGGAGGAAACCGGAGTACCCGAAAAAAAAAAAAACACGCATGCACGGGGAGAACATGCAAACTCCACACAGAGATGGCCGAGGGTGGAATTGAACTATGGTCTCCTAGCTGTAACCACTCGTCCACCGTGTAGCCCATAATAAAAACAGTCACACGAATTAAAATGAGCCAAACATTAAATATGCACAACAACAGTATTAAAATAAGATAAGGATAAAAACAATAAATGTGGAGTAAAAGATAGGAAACGGAATAAAATATAAGTGATAAACGATACAAAGAAAAAAAGAGCTAAAAACCAGGATGACTCATTTAGTTGGGATCGAACGCCAAAGAATAGAGATGGTTTTTCAGTAGTGGTTTGACTGGTTAACTGGTCAATTACAATTGTGAATAGGTCATCGAACGCACCAAAGCCAGCTACATACTACGTGATACAGCAGGCTACTACTGGTTCAAAGTACCAGGTGATCCTCCGTACGCAGACGCACAAAGGATTTTGGTAAACGTCTCTCCTCCTGCGTGCCGATTTGGCCCCAATTCCCAACAGCAACCCTGACTCACAGTGAACTCATCATCTCTGCGAGGGCGTCGTTTCTGGTTTGCAGAAGTCCCTCCCACGCTGTCAACCCTGCAGGTCAAGTGAGACTTACGCACAGTCGAATAATAAAAGGGAGTTAATAACACAATTAGGGTTTCCAGTAGATGCTAATGAGCGTTTAAGCGCAGCGGTTCTCACTTCTGCTCTCTTGATGACTGGAGCGCATAACAACAACTGTCACTTGGCTTGGGTGTTAGCGCTTTAGCAAAAACTGATTTCTATGACGCATGGTGAAAAGTTGGAACGTGCCCACACCAAGAACACGTTAAACCAGGGGTGGGCAAACTACGGCCCGGGGGCCACATCCGGCCCGCCAAGTGTTTGAATACGGCCCGTCCGTTCTTTCCAAAGTATTTCATTTAAACTCAACATACGAACTGGCATCATGGCCTGAGCCAACCTTTTGATGGTTTTATCAATTTTGTTATTTGATGTGGTCTGTTGTTTACAAAGTGCTCCTGAAAAAAGGGACACAAGCATAATGATGATGATAATAATAATAATAATAATACATTTTAAAATATTTAAATATAAAATATTTAAATAAAAATATTTAAATATAAAATATTTAAATAAAAATATTTAAATATAAAATATTTAAATATAAAATATTTAAATATAAAATATTTAAATAAAAATATTTAAATATAAAATATTTAAATATAAAATAATAAATAATAATAGCAGATTGCATGACACTTTTACAGATACAATAATACCAGGTGGACTGTTACGTGTAAAATATATAGTCTGCCCCCCCGTTTTGTTAAATCAATGCGGCCCGCGAGTCAAAAGGTTTGCCCACCCCTGCGTTAAACTGTGCTGAAATGTGATTAAAATGTGATTAAAATGTGGATAAAGGTCCCACCTTGGACACCTTTATATGATTATGTATTGTATTATTATGAATCTGTGAGAAATATCAACACCAATACAAGGAAGATGTTTCACCGCAGTACTACTTTGTCATGCAACTAACTCTAACTCTGTCTTGACTCTGAAAGTACCCCAAAAATTATGCAATGTAAATCATTTTCACATTTGGTAATGGTAATGGTTTTATTTCATTTGAACATGCATCAGATTCCAATTGAGTGCATCCCATAATCAGTTCCCAGTTCCACATGTCCAAAAGGAGTAGGAAGAAGCAAAGCTTATTAAATCCTACCCCTCCATCTGGTACTTTTACAATCAGTAACTGTTACATTTGTTCACTTCCTGCTTTCCTAATATGATTTAAGTATTTTTTTAATTTAATTTAATTTAATTTAATTTAATTTAATTTAATTTAATTTAATTTAATTTAATTTAATTTAATTTAATTTAATTTAATTTAATTTAATTTAATTTAATTTAATTTAATTTAATTTAATTTAATTTTATTTTATTTTATTTTATTTTATTTTATTTTATTTTATGTCACGTATTGAAGTGCTCGGTGATATGAGCATCCAATGCCATAATGTGTACCATAGTGCGTGTCAATATAGTGATATATATAGCACATCATGACTGGTTCAAGACTCTTCATCCTTGTATTTAGCAAACATCAACTGCTTGTATTGTTTCTTGAATTGGCTCATCGTTGTTTTGCATTGTTTGATTTCCTTACTCAATCCATTCCATAGTTTGATTCCACATACTGAAATGCTATGGCTAGCATAACGTAGTCCTAGCATAGAAGTGTTTCAAATGTACTTCTTCCCTGAGATCATATTTCTCCTCTCTTGTAGAGAAGTATTGGATGTATTGGAGTATTTAGCTGATGATGCATGAGTAGGCCACAAGTAATTTTGTCTTCTTCACACTTGCACAGCATGTGTACACTGCCAACATACTCTATGTGAATGGAGTACCATTCCAAAATGAACACAATCCAAAGTGTATTTATTTCATCTGTGCAACAAAACCCCTCAGTATGATGAAATATAGTTATTAAAGCGATGCATACTGCATTTATAATAACAAAGAAAGCCGTGATATCATCTTTTGCCTTATATAAATAGCAAGACGTGCATCTACAAATTATCTATGCGAGCGCTTCTCTGTCTTCTCATTTTCAGCATTGTGCTGCTAAAAATAAACAGGAGACAAACTTCTGGTTTCTGTAATGGCATATTTGTTTCACAACCATCCATCCTCTTTCTGTGGGCCTTCTGCACGCCACACACACACACTTATGCACTTCCTGTATCTAAAGTTAGTCCGCACCATAACATCCTCTTGGTTCTTTTAGGCGAGCAGAAGCTGCTATTTTGGTTGAATAGATTTACTGGCTCATCGCAGCAGCTTGAAAGTACAGATGTCTGTGGGCTATATTTATATCAACACTGCGGCCTGGAAATTTGGCTTTGTTTATTGTTGGCTTCAAGTGAACGCCGCGTTGCTATTGGATGGAGTTCAGTCTCCGAGTCACACATCGTGCTAAGTGAGAGTTACTATTTGTGTACGATAGTAGACGCCGCGTACACTTTGATGAGCAACTCCGCCGTGGAATACTGTATAACCCAAAAAAAATATTCATTCATTTTCTACCGCTTTTCCTTACGAGGGTCGCGGGGGTGCTGGAGCCTATCCCAGCTGTCTTTGAGCGTGAGGCAGGGTACACCAATCACAGGGCACATATAGACAAACAGCCATTCACACTCACATTCATACCTATGGACAATTTGGAGTGGCCAATTAACCTAGCATGTTTTTGGAATGTGGGAGGAAACCGGAGTACCCGGAGAAAACCCACGCATGCACGGGGAGAACATGCAAACTCCACACAGACATGACCGAGGGTGGAATTGAACTCTGGTCTCCAAGCTGTGAGGTCTGCGCGGTAACCACTAGACCGCCATGCCGCCCCAAAAAATATATAAGGCAAGCTAATAACTCTTTAAGGAATACAGTAAACCTCGGATATATCGGACTCGGATATATCGGAAATTCGCTCACAACGGACAGATAAAAAAGAAGCGATTTTTCTGTAATGCATTTCCAATAAAAATTCATTGCATATATCGGATTTTTTATAACGGATTTCGCCTATTTCGGACAAAATCTCCAGTCCCGTTCCAATGCATTTCCATGAAATTTCCCTGGCATATATCGGATGGCCGCATCGTGGCGCTCCGATTCGCCGAATCGTGACAGGCCGCTATACGACGTCATTTGCAGCGTTTGCAGCGTTGCCTGCGCGTCCAGGTACATTGGAAACATAGTCAAGGAAGTGCCTTTTTATAACGGATAAAATCCCATTTACGCATATACCGGATATAAATCCCATATATGCGTAAAATGGACATTTTCCGGTATACGCATATAACGGATTTCGCTTATATCGGACAAAACCAGTGGGAACAATTGAATCCGATATATCCGAGGTTTACTGTACATCCACTTCATTTGCACGGTGAGATCTAGGACCTGTAGGACTTCCTGTAGAGCAGCTATGGCCGCTACTGATGTTAGTAAAACTCAGTCAAAGCGAGTATGCAGTATGACTGGATACCTCTCCGACACGGCTTATGTCAATATGTTGCCCACTTTTAGCCCCTCCCCTACTTGCCACCTATCCCCGCTCCCCATCGCTCCCCACTATTCTTACGTTAAGAGGAATGCACAGCTGTTGGGACATTCTGTCCCTCTGCTTCCGAGCAGCTGGAGTATCACTCTCCTAATGCGTGCATCCATACGTGTGCGTCGACCCTACGCCTGCCAAGATATTAATAACTTGCAGTTGCTTCTTTTCAGTGTACACAGCAGGTCTTTGTGTTTTGCGTTTGACGCGGGATCTGAGTGTGCAACAGTTGAGGGAGCAAGTACTGTACCGACGCATCGCTGTATTAATATCGGCCCCGATAGTGGCTCTTTGTTTCCCTGTACCTCGAGGCGCGTAGTTCAGTACTTTATTTTTAGCGTCACCTGTTCCAGACGGCAACGGGGCAAACGTGTGCAGTGCTGATTGCTGTCTTATTAATAGCAGCACACAGAGGTCTTTTTGTTATGAGTAGACTCTTACGATTATGTGTATTAGGAGTAACTGCAACTGCCCTTACAAGTGTTTGTATTGATGTGAATGGGGGCTGTAAGAATTACACAAAGTACACAATAGCAGACAGTTGAATACTTTAAGTCTCACCTTACGATCCACTTTACATATTCTCTGGCTCCGAGTCATGTGGTACTCTTCGTCTTATATTGTTTTCTACTCGAATACTGATTGGTTTTTACGTCCATCCATACAATTTCTGGGCCGCTTATCCTCACAGGGGTCACAGGGGTGCTGGAGCCTATCCCAGCTCTTTTGACTGGTGGCCAGCCAATCACAGGGCACAAATAAACAAACAACCATTCACACTCACATTCATACCTATGGACAATTTGGAGTCACTAATTCGCCTAGCGGCGGCACGGTGGTCTAGGGGTTAGCGCACAGACCGCACAGCTAGGAGACCAGGGTTCAATCCCACCCTCGGGCATCTCTGTGTGGAGTTTGCATGTTCTCCCCGTGCATGCGTGGGTTTTCTCCGGGTACTCCGGTTGCCTCCCACGTTCCAAAAACATGCTAGGTTAATTAGCGACTCCAAATTGTCCATAGGTATGAATGTGAGTGTGAATGGTTGTTTGTCTATATGTGCCCTGTGATTGGCTGGCGACCAGTCTAGGGTGTACCCCGCCTTACGCCCGAAGACAGCTGGGATAGGCTCCAGCACCCCCGCGACCCTCGTGAGGAAAAGCGGTAGAAAATGAATGAATGAATGAATAATTCGCCTAGCATGTTTTTGGAATGTGGGAGGAAACCCATGCACACACGGAATCGAACCCTGGTCCCCTACCTGTGTGGCCTGCAAACGCTGCACTATATCGGCAAATCAGACGTAAAGCCAATATAAAGCTAGTGACAATATTACTAACTAACATGAGTCTGCAGAAGAAGCAAGGTAAGTTCCTCCAGATCACGATGGAATAATGTTGGGGAATCAAACAACGGCACACAGACAATGCCCTCAGACAATGTGACAGTTCTCCTGTGAGTCATCCTTAAAGGAACTTCAAGCAAAATAAACAAATCAAGTAGACGGACTGAGGGCATTGAAAAGACAGGTTCAGCTGGTGCTTATGCGTTTGTTTTGAATAGATTATTGTTGTGCAATTTGGGTTGTCATAACTTCGGCTCTGATGCTGAAATGTGGTTGTATTTTGGGAAGTGTTTTTTTTTACCTTTACAGCTTCTGTACACACTTTGCTTTACAAGACAGAAATACAGCCGACACTAAGTGAATTTTGTGATTTATGAATGGAATATTTTCATAGTTATGGCATAGAAAACCTGTTTGCAATATTCTAAATATGTTTTTTTTAACATTATTAGAGCCTTCTAAACATGAAATAACACCCATATAGTCACCTTTACACTCGTATTACCAAATATAGTAAATATAGCCAGAGAAAATGATCCATTTAAGGCAGGAAGTGACGTCGGGGATTCAGAGTTGAGTTTTAGCTTGTTGTGGAACAGTAACATGTGTTATTATTATGATTGTTATTCTTATGATTACGTCATAATTACTGTGTCTGTTATTTAAAGCTACAATAAAAGCCGGTTGTTCAAGTCTGGTGCTTCCGTGGTGGCCTCCCTGCACAAGTACAGACACTTAGTGGCCGATGTATTTGTATGCATTTTGGTAGCCAGTGTTATGAGTATTTTTCTGATTATTATTATTATTATTATGTAATTATTGGGGGCAGTGGGGGGTATCGTGCGACACCCAACTCGCAAGATGAGACGATCCACAAGATTGGGTCCACAAGATGAGATTTTAACATATGACTGGACAGGCACAGGCAATTCGTACTTTTTGAACATTTGCAGCATTTCTTGAAATGCTGGCTTTTCAACTGTATTGAAGAGCAGCATTTCTTTTGCAAAAACTTTCTGTGAAGACAATTTGGTGTATGTTTAGCAAAATAAAGCGCAGTGAAACATTTTGTTTGAATAGTTTTTAAGATGTGCGGGCTTTTATTTTGTCATGGTGCTGTGCCACGTTCAATGTCTGAATTCTCTTCTGGTATCTGCAAACGTTTCCTGCTGCTGCACCTTGTTGCTAATGCTTATTCTCTCCCTTTTCTTTCCTGCAGACAATCCACCAGTGGTCCTATTTCTGTGTTTTGAGGAGTGTATCACCAGTCATATGAGTTGATCTTAAATCAGGAACAGGAAATGTGATCTAGGGCTGTGGCCGGTCCAAAACACTGCGCTCATTGTCAGCACGCTGCTGCGGATTACACGGGCAAACAACCGGAGACTTGTAAAGGTTCTTTCCTGGGAATATGTTGTCATAAAATGCCCGGTCCAAATTGACTCTGCGCTCGCGGAGGTCAGTGGCAGGTGGTTTAACTTTACCATCAAGTCTTCTCCAAATCGGTGCATGAAAATATTTTGGACAATGAAAGGCTCACAAGTAGAGCAGTGACCAAAAATATGTCTTAACAGTCTTTCCAATTCAATACTGCTCTTACTTAAAAATGGATGACATCCATCATTAGTTTGGGATTTTCTGATTATTATTACAAAAAGAGCATTCAATCATATCGCTTGTTGGGACTTACTTGTTGAATGTTAAACGCTGTAACAAAGCAGCAACCCTTAAGACAATCACCACTTCCAGTGTAAAATAGACTTGGTCTGTGTAAGGAGACACTGTTCACCTCGACTTACAAGGCCTGCTACTATTCATTATTCAAGGCGGCTATTCACACACACAGATACTGTATCACAGGCATTCAAAGAACTGATGAAATCTTCTATTAATGAGCGATAAACAGAGGAAAATGTGATCTGAGCTATTTGAGAGGCAACAGAAAGTAGACTGGTGTCAAATCCCGCTGAAATACACTACACATGTAACTTGAATCCCTATAATAGCACCCGAGCTATAACCACATGTATACAAAGACCATGAACTGCAGACTGTCATGGATGTTTGTTTGTAAAAGTACTGTAAATGTGTGTAACAATATAAACACATCCAATAGTTGTCCAATACAGCTTTGAATGTTGCTGCAAGTTGCTGCACTTGTCGGATACCCAGCATTGCCAGATGTGTATGATAACTTAATATTTCCAAAAATCACACAATATAAGATCATTTGACCGCTTAAATAAATTGCAATTAACAAGCACAAACAGAATACACCCTTGTACCCTCAGATGTTTTGCATTGCCTCACGCGTCCACAGCCAAATGGGGGCGCTGTTCTGCCATTGGCAGCTTTTTGGCAACATCGTTGTTTACCTTATTTAAAAGGTACAACTGCAACTTATAACTTATAAGTAGGAATCCTCTGATTATTTGGCCACCAATCAATATCGGCAAATTTCTGTGAAAAAGCATATAGTCACTTATTGGTCTCTCCTATGAAGTTAAGGTTGTTTCCGATATCATTTTACAACCTCCTATGTAAATTAAATGCAAATGAGATGACGTCATCTCGTGATTTCTACGACAGCCAATAGCTACATTTCTTACTGAAAAGCTAGCAACAGTGGGTCTGTGCTAATGTGTTACTGTAGTAGATGATCCGGAGAAAAGCTACATTGATTATGTAGGCACGATCATTTTATTTACGATGAAAGACATTTGATTTTTTTATTTCTCATCTGACAACATTACATCTCATGTCAATATACCAATTATGCCCAACAAAAAGGTAAATAGTTTCAAATATTGCTTTCCACTTGCTAAACATTCAACAAGCTCTGTTAGCAAACAAACGTCGCCTACCTTACAGACGTGAAGCTCAGATGGAGTTTTGTCATTTTCTTTTGGCACTTAAACTGTCACGTTTAAGTCACACAAAAGAAACATATTTTTTTACATTGTTCCTCATCCTTTACGAGTTCTAAGCTGGTCGTTGTTGAATACATCTTCTTCATTTTCATGGTTGCACTAAGCTAACATGGACGCAATAGTACTGTAGGTGAATTAGCAAAAACATGTCCTCAGCCCACGGCAGTCCTGCTGAAAGTGAGCTGAACACTTGCAGCAGGATCACCTTTAATTGTGCTGCTAGTGGGCGTGTTATAGTCCACAGGAAGTTCAGTGGTGTTGTTGTTTGGCTTTGTGTTCTTCAATGCAGTTTCACTCAGGTCTGCAATCTATCTGTGACACTGGGTTAGGGGGGGGCTTGCATAATTGCATGTACCCTCTTGGTCAAAAATGCAAAATAAACAAACTATAGGTCACATTTTTTGGGGTTGATATTTATTTTCTGAAATCAAAGACCAAGAACAGCCGCCAGTTATAGTAATAACAATAAAATGGAGAACAACAGCTTAAATAACATAATATGAATAGGTGCTATGTCAACATAACATCCATCCATCCGAGTCACGGGTATGCTGGAGCCTATCCAAGCTCACATTTACATCTATGCACAATTCGGCGTCGGCAATTAACCGAACATGCTTTTGGAATGTGGAAGGAAACCGGAGTACCTGGAGAAAACTCCTGCACGCACAGACAGAACATGCAAATTTCACTTCTCAAATATCACCGTGTTCATCTGTTATATGATATTTTTAACTGAAAATCTTGAAAATGATCAGGGGTGCCCAAACTTTTTCATACCACCATAAATGTTGCATGTTCTCTCCTGTATTTGCATGTGTTTTCCCAAGGTACTCAGGCTCCCTCTCACAAGCATCTGAGGTTAATTGGAGGCTGGAGTGAGTGTGAGTGGTTATTTGTGTATATGCGCCCTGTGATTGACTGCCGACCGACCCAGGGAGTACACCATGGAGCGCTTTTCACTCCCCACCTCTCTCCTGTTTTCCCAAGTGTCCAAATCCACCTTTTACCAGAACCCGTGTTCACGTCAGTGTAATGAACAGACAGCTGAGGACAGTGAAGTGAGCCAGTGTTTTGTTTCCTTTGACCCAGACTGACCCTACGGATCATAAGGTTGGCCATTGTGCACTTCAATTGTTTAAGGGGAAAATTACGACCGGAGTTCGAAAACATGATAAGCAACGCTATGTTGTGGCTCAACAGCTCATAACTTCGAGTCATGAGTTCAACCTCGGATGGAATAATCGCGTTCAAGTAAATTCAATTTCATGGCAGGCTATGTGAAGACTTACAGTGAAATCTTGAACTTTCTTTTTTGAAAACTAATTGACGGAAACAACACCGTTAGCAGTTCCTGTGGAGAAAAGGAAGCATAAAGCATTAATTTATTAAGTGGTGTTTTTTTCCAACATGTGTTACATTTTATTATTTGAAGATGTTCCGATTCAGCAGTGGGGCTCCAAGATGAGTTTAAAAGAGAAAATAGACATATGGTATACATGCGTATGACTCCAAGGTGGAGTTTTGCGGCCAGTAGGCCTTACTCTTCTTCCAGTCACAGGAAGCCAGCAGGAATGGGAGGAATGCAGTCAGGCAATACGGTGATGGAGGGAGCAGCACTTGAAGGGCACATTGCCAAGAAAGCATAATAGAAGAAGAGTGGTGAAGAACACTAACGCATGTCAGTGAACAATTAAGTATGCCTCCTGAAATTCATGGTCACACTTGGATAAACAAACAGTCAGCGGATGCTTTTCTAGTTGCCTGCAGAGCAACTTGTAATTGTGACATGTTTGCGTTTCGGTAATGCGTGCGGTGTCAGGCGTCACGCATGCAAATGTTATACTACATTCATTTGACTTATTCATCAAATGTGCAGCTGAGTGAGCAGTAGTGTGGTGACTTTGAACCAAGAAGGTCCCGAAGGCTGCTCACAGTGGTGGGTAGCCTCAAAAGCCTTTCCACTCCCAACGGCAAAACAAAGTTAAGCCACAGAGGGGGTAGATAGCATCTGCAGCCTGTCACTTTTTCTGGAAACTGACTGTGACGATGGAAAGTGTGTCCCACAATGCGTTCAAATTCAAACGACTTGTGAACATCCTCAAAATACCGAAAAACTGAGAAGTGTAGTCGAAGATCCACAAGCCAAATATAATGAGGAAAATCATATACAGTATATTTCAGGGAATACACCGTCTTATTATCCACATACAGGCTCGGATGATTATGTAAACAGAGATGAGCGTGGAAAAGGTACAATTACATCTTTGACATTTATGATATGTCCAAGTTTCCTTCTCTAGACTGAAAAAAAATCCACAAATATTTTGTTAAACGGCTTCCACCATGACAAAAATCCTCTGACAGTCTTTCCCTATGCAATTAGAAAACCCTTGGCAGGGAGATCAGATTCCTGCAGATAAATCATTTTTCCACCAGGGGGTGGTACTCTAATAAGTAACAGCATCTTATATGAGTACAATTTACAACTACAATTTACAGTATGTAGACATAAACCTGCATCTAACTCTGATGCCTCATTCTCTTAGTCCCTTCTTGTTCTTTATGAGGTATCCTCTCTACATCAATATAGACTTACAGGTAGGGATGCACTGATCAGGGTTTTATGCTGCCCATACCCATCATCCATGAGATACCTAATTTTGATGTTTTGAAACATTTCAATAATCAGATTTTAGCTCAAGATAATCAAATTATCAGAATAAATTCAGTGTCTAGATTGTAGGGCTAGTTTTTATTTACCAAGCAGATCTCCACTCAGACAGAGTGTGGTCTTTGTGTTATTTTTGTGGTCTTGTCATTACTCATTTGTCACGGTATCACCATCATAACGCTGCATGCACTATGTGTTTATGTTCACTAAACAGCCACACACAAATTGTGTCGGGAGGACATGACATAATTAGTATAATGACAACAAAAGAATAAAGTTGTTGACGCAGTGACACTTAAAAAAAGTTACTTTGTACCCCATGAATGTGAGACAAAAACACATGGGACAAAAACAAGCTCCTAATTAATCTGCATTGCTTTAAAAACTACATTTCACTGTGGTAAAAAGTCACATTTGGAGTCCGAAGACCAGAAACGGATAACTGTAGCTAACTGCTAGCGCCAATGCAAAGCATGTAACAAAGATGCAAGAATAGTCAAACTGCCAGCAAGTGTTGGATGATGTCATTGAAGCAACGTAATCAGGTGTCATACTGAGTCACAAAAACAAAGAATACTAAAGCTCTATCACCGCTTAAAAATAACTTTAAAAACTGAAACCCACTTCTTTGTCCCTTTGTACTCTCCGGTGACGTAATTTACCTGGTTCCAGTCACACATCTTTTACATAAACTACCGTACTAGTATGTGTCCGAGGGAGAGTCATGTCCCCGAGGGGCACTTCCAACTGACTGTGGCCTCTTAACCTGATGCCCTTTGCAATTAGACAAACCTGGAAGACATACAGTACTACACAAACCAGTACCGTACATGAAATTATGTCAGACATACAGTATGACATGAGCGACACTGCAAAACGGAATCTAGGTCAAAACTGCTTCCTCAAAACTTTTATGAAGACCAATTTGCTTATTTTGATCTGAATATTTTGGAAACAGGAGATCAGAACATTTTGGTAATGAAGACAGACCAATGTTGTCCGTTATTCAAAGTGTGTTATGTGGGGGATTGTTATTTAAAAGGATGGATGGACGGATGGCTGTCCGGGGAGGACTTCCGTAAATGATATATTCATCTGGAAAAACAATATGCAGGATAACTCAATCCTGTTTTTAATACTTGAAAAACAGAGACAACCTCTTTCTTCCGGCCGTTAACTATACAGCCTCTAGGTATGATCTGTGTATATTGGTCTCGTGCAGTACTGCATTACATTAATGATCTGTTTCTCATTTTTAGCAAAAGTTGTGTGACTGGACAGTCTCCGGGGTAGGTGGGTCTGTTTCCAATTTTCTCCCCTTCCCCGTCCTGAGGGACAACACTTCCAAAAGCAAACAAATAGAACCAAATAACAATGAGGCATTATTTTCTTTTCAAACCGCAATGTTGCTCTGATGAGTCCGACTTTTAAGACGGATCAACATGCCTTCTAGCAGTTTGCCCTGATGAAAACTCAGAACTGCACAACTGCACAAAGTTTCTCACACCACAGGAACCACAACATACTGGCATACGCTGCATAAACCATTGACACAGGCAATACATATAGTATACTAATACGTATATTTGTTTGCAGAGAAATGTCGCAATAGAATATTTCCTACCAGATTTGAGCTTCCGCCCGGCAGTCCGGTCAATCAGTGTCAGCAGTCTGAGAGTAGTTGTACGAGAAGACAGATCCCGCTTTGACAGGGGAGTGGTGGTGCTGAAGCGCACTGACTCAACCGCTTGACACAACTGGCTCTGAAATGTTGATGTCTCGCCCTTCCCTTCATGTGAGCCCCACTCGCCCTTCTCTCTCTTCGCTCTTTCCCCCCCTCTCGCCTAATCACTCCCTTCAGCTCTCGGGCTTTCGCAGACGACACAGTTGCTCTGACGTATCAACCTCCCGTAAGTTGTCAGTGCCGCCCCTGCACCAGAAGCCACACAGAGGTTGTGTGTTTGTGTTAGCGTGTGAGTGAGTGAGTATATGTCGCAGAGAGTAACAGATTGTGCTTGTGTCTGTGGGACAATAGCAGGAAGTGTTTATTTAGTACTCGCAAAGCACATAGGATGGAACTAAGCAGTACCTGAGTTTTTTTTGTTTGTTTTTTTTTTCCCTTTATTTGGGCAAATATGTGAATCATTACAGTGCATTTCTTACATCAATCAAAATATAACTTTCCATTATTTACATTTGTATTCAACTATCTGATCCCAAGCCCAAAAGGAGTAGGCTGAAGCAAAAGCTTATAAATTCCTACCCCTTTTTGCAGGATATAATCATGTTCATGCCACTGTTTCCCCTGTTATTATTTTCATTGTAATATTATTATTATTCATTCATTCATTCATTTTCTACCGCTTTTTATTATTATCATTATTATCATTATTGTTATAATCTTTATCATTATTACCATCATTATAATCATCATTAATATTACCATTTTCATCATTATAGTTAAAAATTTTGTGATTTTTTATTTTTAATTATTTAATTTTACAGACTTCATTGCTTCTTGTAGAGCAGGGGTCAGCAACCCGCGGCTCCAGAGCCGCATGTGGCTCTCCAGCCTCTTTGTTGCGGCTCCCTTTGCAATGCTTGAATATTTTTTAGCACCCGTGTGGTGAAAATGCACGTCTTTGTTATGAGTTTACAAAAATCCAACTTTGTGTGAGACCATGAATGCATCCTGACTGAGTTCTGACTGGTGACTGAATGAGCAGACAGGATGCTATCCAGTTCTCTCTGACAGGTTAACATGAAGGGAAATGAGTAATACTTTGAGTTATTTGAGTTATTAATTATTATTAATGAGTTATTTGACAATTCTAATAAATAAATTAGAGCTCATTTAAAAACAAAAGTTTATCTCCAGTACTAGCAAGAGTACTCCAACTCGTCTTTTTTTTTCCCTCCAATGTTGTTTTAAACATACAACGTTTTGCGGCTCCAGGCTATTTTTCTTTAGTGGGCAAGTGGGTGAAATGGCTCTTTTCATAGTAAAGGTTGCCGACCCCTGTTGTAGAGTGTAGAGATTTCATCTGTTATTTTCTGAAATCCGCAGTCAGAGTTAAGAGCGTATACAGCGGTATATCTCTTTAAGAATATATGTCATTTAAGTTAATGTCCACCTATAGAATTGGTGTTAGTGATAATTATTCTTTTATCACTAGCATTTATTCTTAATTCTATGAATGACTCAGGGTATTTGTCATACGTTTATCGAGTCGAGACCTCACAAGACAAACTTCATTACTTGGACTTTACCAAGCATTCAGTGTGATTACTTCCACAAGGTCACTTATTTCTTCCCGGCAATTGCATTTCAGCCGAAAAACAGAAAGTAGATGCTATGGATTTAGAAAGAAGCTTGCCTAGCTTTTTATTATTATTAAAACTGAATCAATTGCATTCTCGTGCCTGCAAACCTACAAGGCAGGGATCTCCTGATCCGATGTTAGCAAAAACAGTTCATTTAGTTTGACCTTTAAATGGTTCTGCATGGAAATCAAATCGATTAAAATCTCCTTTCTCGTGATGTTTGAATCACTCGGTCCGTGAAGCACTCAGCTCCCGTGTGACCCAGCACAAGATTTTCAGCAGACATGGCGATACTCCAGACACGCCAGTCAGCGGCAGACAACACACATCAGCCATGTTAGTTCAATTAACCTGTGTTGATCTTTTTTAAGGGCGTGTGTGCGTCTCCTGTCTGCGGAGGAGAAATGTGGCTGAGAAGGTCAGCAACCCCCCCTGACCTCAACTGCTGTGTGGTCTGCCGCTACGTTAGCTGCCAGGGATCAGACTTGCGCTTCAAATGTAACTTCATCCTTTGGGAAAACACAGTGACCAAAGAGTACTCACGTTTTTGGGGGTCGTGACACTTTGTATTCGTGAAGAGCGAGAGGGATTTTCTGGGTCTCGATTTCTTTTCAAAGTCGCTTTCGCAAGCAGGATCAGTCGTGTGCATATCTGGTATTTTTAGAGGATGAATGGACTGTAACATTGTGACATTTATTTTGGGACTTTAAAGGGATTTCTCAGAATATCCCGGCTAGCCACAATGAGAGCTTGTGCGTCCATAAAAGAAACAATTCAGTTTGTCCAAATCTGAAGGAGTCTTGCTTTGACACAAAGAAGTATCATTTGGAATGCTCACAGGAAAAGAAGACAAAAATGCTGATAAGGAGACGCTTGATCATTTGAAAATGTGCAACATGGAAACGCAGGGCTGCCGCAAGACCAGCGCTAGTTCAAGAGGAGATCAAAGAAAGGTTGTTATATGGGATATGGCTTCAAAGGACCAGATACCAGACTGCAAATGACTTGCTAAGTTGTTTTCCTTTTTGGTAATGGACATCGAAAGTGGCACAAAGTGTCTCTTAAAGGTCTAGAATGTCTTGAGACAGGTTAGTTTTACCCTACTCATGATGTGTTGTTGTAATCTTATCTACAGAGACGTGGTTCGGTCGGGAGCCAAGGGTACCTGAGCCCAAGTATGGAAATTGGTTTGGCTCCTGGAGAGATGTCAACTTCCAAGGTACTGACCCCAAACTTCTGGAATTTTCTTCTTTCTCTTTCGGCTTCTCCCTTCAGGGGTCGCCAGCAAATCAATTCCCTGCATCCAACCCTGTCTTTTGCATCCGTCTCTCTCACACCAACTACACATCCTACCTGGCAGCATCCTTCTACCAATATATTCACTATCTCTCCTCTGGACATGTCCCAACCATCTCAGTCTGGCCTAAAGGACTTCATCTCCAAGGCCTCTAACATGTAATGTACTCGTTCCTGATCCTATCCATCCTGGTCACTCCCAACGAGAACCTCAGCATCCTCATCTCTGCTCCCTCCAGTTCTGTTTCCTGTCTTTTCCTCAGTGGCATCGTCTCTAGACCAAACAACATGGCTTCTCGAATGTTTGTTCATATGCATTAGTATGCTAACGCCTACTAATGTTCTCTGGGCTTCATTCGAACAAAGATCTGGCCTTGTCTTCCCTAACAGTCTGTCACAGCTACATATTTTCTTCAATTCAATGTCCATTCAATACCCAATAATAATTGGATAAATTACAAAAATGCAAAACCATGCACCGTCCACTCCCACTCCATCCATCTGTTCTTCTACTTAAAGACAAACAACCATTCACACTCACATTCACATCTCTGGACAATTTAGAGCAGGGGTCTCAAACTCAATTTACTTGGGAGCCACTGGTGCTAGGGTCTGGGCGAGACTGGGCCGCATCAGGTTTTCCAAAAAAAAAAAAAACGCATTTATTAAAAACAGAAAAATGAATAAACTTTGCTTTGGTTTCGATTTTCTACAAGAAAAGCTCTGATAAAACATTCTCAAATATCTCAAATATCTTTTATTTCTTCTTCTTCTTTATGTATTTTATATTTGTCTGCACAAAATAAGATGAAAAAATAAACAATATATATAATATATAATATATATAATATATAATAATAATAATAATATAATATATAATATATAATAATAATGATAACTTAAGAAAGCACATATAGTTGGTGCGTAGACAAATGTTTTTTTTATTAAAAGATTAAAATGAACAAAGCATTATTAGAGCCCTGTAGACATGACAAAACATGACTATAGTCACATTTATATAGTCACGTTTTTATTTACAACATATTGCGCAACTGCAGGGTCTTGAGACACATGCTAACTCACAAACTAGAGAGCTAGCGACCTAAACGGTAGCCTTCAAGTTATTTCCTTTAAACTTAAATAGCCAAAAACTTACCACTTCCACACGGATAGGGAGGATAACTATTAACAGTTATTTAACCTTTAACATGAACATGAATCAAACGTAATCATTTTTTCTGGGTACATGATACCATACAGCATCCATATCAAACTTGCGCGAGTCGCACGAACATTATACTTTCATATCAAGGCGGGGGGCCTCAAACTAGTGTCCTGCGGGCCACATTTGGCCCGCGGGCCGCGTGTTTGAGACCCCTGATTTAGAGTCTCCAATTGGCCTAACATGCAACTTCCAATGAACTACCTAATTATATATTTTTTATGAATTTAAGTTTGATCTTTTCACCCATGATTGCATAATGCAGCGTAGGTACGCACCTCCGTGTCAAGGTGAAGGTGACAAACGCACCCTCAAGGGCATCCAGCAGCGTGTTCCTTTTCAAACACATTGTTGTTAACACAAAAGACAGCCTTTTTGCACGCAGACCTCGGCGACCTCTTGAAGAGATGCAGTCATCCACTTCCAAGAATGCGAGCCTCCAATCAGGCCCAATGGCGAGCCGACCCAACTCTGCAGGAAGGGGGTGTTTCCTGAAAGGTCATGCTTGTTCCAGCCAGACCAAACACTGCCTAATTGCTTTGTTGTTTGTCGGACCGTGCCTGTTTTTGTGTTGCACTTTTCCTTTGTTTAGCATTCCCAAGTATATTACCTGCACCAGTGGCCCAAACGCTGGGGAGGATAGTGGAGGGAAGTCCGAGGAGCGGGACACAGAGGGAGGAAGGGAGAAAATATGAAGGCCTCCGTCTCTCCTTTTCCTCTCTCAGGCTAAAAATAGCCAAAGTAGGAAGGTGGTGATGGGAAGTGGGGGAGGGGGGACCTGGACGAACAAGGGTAATTGGCGAGAGACAAACAGCTGGGGAGAGAGGGTTTTTTTGGGAGATGGCGGCCTGCCATGCAGCTGTACTCTGTCCTTCAGGCCGTGGCTCCATCTTACGTTATTACATGGGATCATTCTTTCTGTCTTTCGCTCTCGCACTTCAACACGGAGCAGGAAGGAGAGTCGTGGGCCCCTGACAACCCTGAAGAAGCAAAGAATGTGCAACGTGAGGCAAGAGAACAGCTGTAGAGCAGAACAGCTGGAGGCGGGGCAGAGGTTAGTCCATTCAAAGATGAGGTGCAGCTGAGGAGATTGGAGGGAAAACACGTTCAGAGAACCGTTCTGGAAGTGGAATCAACAAATGTACTCAATTTATTAAATCAAGTCCAGACCCTTTTGGCTGGGACTGTGACGGCCCAACAGATGTTTGACTCAGCTGTTGCAGAACCGATCCGCTTGTGGCGAGCTGTGTCTCTTATTAAGGAGGCTCTCTGTGGCCGATACAACCTTGGGAACTTGGACAGATGAGAGGGGCTTAAACCAAGAGAGGACAAGGATCACGATTGAAATAGGATGAGGTCATTCTTGCGCCTCTAAAACGTGAATTTTTATTTGCCGCATGTTTTGCCTCTTAAGCCTCCAACGAGCTGTGTAGGACATTTGAGGTCACTGAACCGTGTTTGGCAACTGAAACATAAACCTCACTTTAAGGCAGGAGAACATGTGAGTCTTCTCGCACAATCAGCCAATTGTGCTAAAAATGTAAACAACCAAACCTACATGGCCCTGCTTTGAAATCCATCAGTCTGGGAAATGTCACAAAGCCGTTTCTAAAGCCTTGGGACTCCAGCAAACCACAGTGAGAGCCATTATCCACTAATGGGGAAAACATGGAACGGTAATGAACCTTCCCAGGAGTGGCCGGACAACTAAAATGACCCCAAGAGTGCAGCAACGACTCATCCAAGAGGTCACAAAAGACCCCGCGACAACAAATTAAGAGCTGGAGGCTTCACTTGCCTCAGTTAAGTTCAGTGTTCATGACTCCATCATAAAAACGGTCTGCGTGGCAGAGTTCCAAGATGAAAACATTATGGCTCATCTAGATTTAGCTAGAAAACATCTTGATGATCCCCAAGACCTTTGGCAAAATACTCTGTGGTCTAACGAGACAGTGGGAGGTGTGTGTCCCATTTCATCTGGCATAAAAGTACTGTATTTTGCGCACTATAAGGCAAGCTTAAAAGCTTCTAATTTTCTCAAAAATCACCTGACTGCGAGACTGACTCCGACAATGATGAGAGGAAACCCGGATCAGATTCAGCAGATGAGGATTTTAATGAATTTTTGGAAGAAGATGAATGAAAAACAGTGAATTTATTGCCAAATAGTTTAATAAACATACTGTTTTGCTTCCGGTGTGCCTTATAATACGGAAAATACGGTAATGTTGCATTTCAGAAAAAAAGCACACCATACCAACAGTAAAATATGGTGGCGGTAGTGCGATGGTCTGGGTCTGTTTTGCCGCTTGCTGTGATAAATGGAACCATGAATCCTGATGCAGAATATCCAACCATCGGTTTGTGACCTCAAGCTGAAACCAACTTGGGTTCTGCAGCAGGACAATGATCCAAAACACACCAGCCTAGTCCCAGAAAAACTAAATGAAGACCTTGGAGTGGCTTAGTCAAAGTCCTGACCTGAATCCTATTGACCTATGACCTTAAAAAGGAAAAAGGTTTCACGCTGGAAAAGCCTCCAATGTGTCTGAGTGACAACAATTCTGCAAAGATGTAAGAGACTCATTGCTAGTTTTCGCCTGATCGTTAGTTAAACGACTGATTGTTGCTGCTAAGGGTGGCCCAACCAGTTATGAGGTTTTGCTTTTTCACAAAGGGTCATGTAGGTTTGGAATTTTTTCTCCCTTAATAATAAAAAGTTCATTTTAAAAACACTTTTGTGTTCCGATGTGTTGTCATTGACTAATATTTAAATTTTTTAAGTTTTGATTTAAACATTTTAGTGACACACATGCAAAAAATCGTATCGTATCGTAAAATAGCATAGCATAGCATAGCATAGCGTCACCTAAGGATTTTCATAGTCACCAAAGCTGTTGTTTTTTGAAGTACTTCTAACTGCGATCCTTTCGAATAAACAGATCTCATTTGTGACTTTTTCTACCTCAAAGCAAGAACCTTAAAGGGAACCTATTATGCGTTTACCGCTTTTATGACTTATAAATGTACTTAGAATGTTGTATTCTTCTGTCAAATGAGGTTTGTGCATTTGGAAGTGAACCCTGAAAGAAGTTTGGGATGACTCAAAACGCTTGGTTTCGGTAGGTGTGGTAAAACTATTCCTTTGTGATGTCACAGAGGGACAGACTTTCCTTATACGGGCATGGCTGCAAGCAAGGCCCTGATTGTCTTCCAGCAAAAAAAATGCATTTTAATTCATCAACGGCATTTCATACTGGACTGTTTTGTGAACGCCTTTCCAACGTTACTTGGTTGTGTGGAAGAGTCAGAAGAGCAAGCAGTAAATAACAATTTATCAGTATGCTAACTGTGGCATTATCGAGTGTTGCATACAGGTAGCGGGGTTGCTAATAGTTGTTTTTCCACCACCATTAGAGACGCTACCAGAGTTTTCTAAACACTGGTAGTCCCGCAAAACACATTAGACGTCACGGATGCTGTCGAAAACCTAATGCTAACATGCTAAGCTACTTACCATTGAGAGACATCTTGAGGTAACCTCTTTTCTTGAGAAAATAAGAAATCAGGAAGGGGCTAAACACTTATACTGTATACTTATACTGTATTTATATACTGTATTTATTAGTTATTTTAAGGGAATATACTGTTTTTCAAGCTGAACACTGCATACTGTACGTTTATAGTCTATAGTATTATGGCTTAAGATGCTACGGTAATATTAATGCTGCAATATGATGGACGTCATCTGACTTTTGTCAGTTTTTTAAATTGTTTTCTTTGTTTGAATTGACTGCATGTGTTGCTCTTGGCATTCTAACATGAAGACCACGGAGGCCCACTTCTTGTAAAGCCCCCTCCTTCTTGCAGCTGAAAAACCACACTCTGTGGTTGGACAGCATTTGACGTGTACCAATGTTTGTGAGACCACCTTTCCCACCTGTGCTGTCTTTTCCTGTAACCATAATAATATTCAGAGCATGTTCTTGCACACGCCACACCGCTGCCTGCTTGCTGTTTTGTTTTGGTTTTTAACTTTGCATTTTAGTTTAGCATGTCAGAGACAGTTATCTGCTGTTACACACAGAAAGGACCATCCTCTAACTAAAATGGTAATTAAGACAATTTATTGTCACGGTAACCACTACATAATGAACCTAAACCACAAAAAAAAAAAAAACATATTTCAATGACATGACAGAAGTCTTGCAAGATTTAATGAGTTCTTATTGCATACATTTTTCCGGAATATTTCAAATTGTATTACTTCAGGTTGTATGACGAAAACTCATAGTATGAAAACTATGATTAAGTATGATTTGATATACAGTGAAGAAAATAAGTATTTGAACACCCTGCTATTTTGCTATTTCTCCCACTTAGAAATCATGGAGGGGTCTGAAATTTTCATCGTAGGTGCATGTCCACTGTGAGAGAGATAAACTAAAAAGAAAAATCCAGAAATCACAATGCATGATTTTTTAACAATTTATTTGTGTGATACAGCTGCAAATAAGTATTTGAACACCTGAGAAAATGAATGTTAATATTTGGTACAGTAGCCTTTGTTTGCTATTACAGAGGTCAAACGTTTCCTGTAGTTTTTCACCAGGTTTGCACACACTGCAGGAGGGATCTTGGCCCACTCCTCCACACAGATCTTCTCTAGATCAGTCAGGTTTCTGGGCTGTCGCTGAGAAACACGGAGTTTGAGCTCCCTCCAAAGATTTTCGATTGGGTTCAGGTCTGGAGACTGGCTGGGCCATGCTAGAACCTTGATATGCTTCTTACGGAGCCACTCCTTGGTTTTCCTGGCTGTGTGCTTCGGGTCGTTGTCGTGTTGGAAGACCCAGCCACGACCCATCTTCAATGCTCTGACAGAGGGAAGGAGGTTGTTCCCCAAAATCTCACAATACACGGCCCCAGTCATCCTCTCTTTAATGCAGTGCACTCGTCCTGTCCCATGTGCAGAAAAACACCCCCAAAGCATGATGCTACCACCCCCATGCTTCACAGTAGGGATGGTGTTCTTCGGATTGTACTCTTCATTCTTCTTCCTCCAAACACGCTTATTGGAATTATGACCAAAAAGTTCTATTTTGGTCTCATCTGACCATAAAACTTTCTCCCATGACTCCTCTGTATCATCCAAATGGTCATATGCAAACTTAAGACGGGCCTTGACATGTGCTGGTTTAAGCAGGGGAACCTTTCGTGCCATGCATGATTTCACATCATGACGTCTTAGTGTATTACCTACAGTAACCTTGGAAACGGTGGTCCCAGCTCTTTTCAGGTCATTGACCAAGTCCTGTCGTGTAGTTCTGGGCTGATTCCTCACCTTTCTTAGAATCATTGAGACCCCACGAGGTGATATCTTGCATGGGGCTCCACTCCGATTGAGATTGACCGTCATGTTTAGCTTCTTCCATTTTCTAATGATAGCTCCAACAGTGGACCTTTTTTCACCAAGCTGCTTGGTAATTGCTCCGTAGCCCTTTCCAGCCTTGTGGAGGTGTACAATTTTGTCTCTGGTGTCTTTGGACAGCTCTTTGGTCTTCGCCATGTTACAAGTTAAAGTCTTACTGATTGTATGGGGTGGACAGGTGTCTTTATGCAGCTAACGACCTCAAACAGGTGCATCTGATTCAGGATGATACATGGAGTGCAGGTGGACTTCTAATGGGCAGACTAACAGGTCTTTCAGGGTCAGAATTCTAGATGATACACAGGTGTTCAAATACTTATTTGCAGCTGTATCACACAAATAAATTGTTAAAAAATCATGCATTGTGATTTCTGGATTTTTCTTTTTAGTTTATCTCTCTCACAGTGGACATGCACCTACGATGAAAATTTCAGACCCCTCCATGATTTCTAAGTGGGAGAAATAGCAAAATAGCAGGGTGTTCAAATACTTATTTTCTTCACTGTATATAAGAAAATAATACACTGTAATTATATTCCTGAATAGTATTTATAGAAGTATTTGCCTTATGCCAAATTGTCGCATTTTGTTTCTTATCTGCTCCCTGTCTCTGCTGCATCTAGGTCACGAGTTGGACCACAAAGAGGTCGACAGGTGTCTCCACCGCTGCAAGGTTTTCACACCGACACACAAGCACCTGAACAGAGGTAACACTTGGCACACACCCACACTAAGCACGATGTGCCAGACAGTGGATGCGTTACACAGCCTGGGAGTGGATACCACAACACACATCCACCCACCCACCCACAAACGTGACATGTTTGCCCAACACGGCGTGCTTCGTGTCACCCACGGTGGAATAAAACAACACGAGTCAAAAATGTCAAACCTGCGCTTTGATTTGTTTGCCATCCTGCTAATTTGTCACGATGCTCGCGTTACGACAAAAGGCCGTGCAGGTGTCTGATCTGGAGATGTCAATCATGCAGGAAACCACAGACTTACTGTACACCCAAAGAGCACATATTACTCATACAAGGCTTTTATACTTTTATACTCACGCACACACACACACGCCCTCCCTTTCTCAGGCTCATCCAATCAACCAGGATGCATTCATCGTCTTCCAGAAATTGGGATATTTTTAATGCTTCAAAAATGTGCATAATAATAAAACATAATGGTTGAGCGTTGCTAGAAGAACCACAACAAAGTGTCTCTGTAGCCTCGGGCTGCCGACCCCTGGTATATACTAAGTACTTCCATGAGGGATTAACAGTTCAAGAAAAATTTCTGATGTGAGTGGGCGCTGCCGAAATAAAAAAACAGGACAATTTTGCTAACAAACAAACCAAAATCAACAGAGATTAGAACCGTAACTTTTCTTTTTTACACTTGATGTGAATCTTGAACGGCATCATTGCCATTTGGGGGTTTCCTGCTTTACCTGCCAAGTACTTTCATTTTGGCTGAAACCGAAGAACAGAAAAGACATACTCATTTGTTATTGTGGGGCTGTGGAACATTTATATTCTAATCATACGACCAAGCAAGAATAGTAAAATAGCATAGCATAGCATAGCATAGCATAGCATAGCATAGCGTCACCTAAGGATTTTCATAGTCACCAAAGCTGTTGTTTTTTGAAGAGTACTTCAAACTGCGATCCTTTCGAATAAACACATCTCATTTGTGACTTTTTCTACCTCAAAGCAAGAACCTTAAAGGGAACCTATTATGTGTTTACCGCTTTTATGACTTATAAATGTACTTAGAATGTTGTATTCCTCTGTCAAATGAAGAAGTTTGGGATGACTCAAAACGCTCGGTTTCAGTAGGTGTGGTAAAACTGTTCCTTTGTGATGTCACAGAGGGACGAACTTTCCTTATACGGGCATGGCTGCAAGCAAGGCCCTGATTGTCTTCCAGCAAAAGAAATGCATTTTAATCCGTCAACGGCATTTCATACTGGACTGTTTTGTGAACGCCTTTCCAACGTTACTTGGTTGTGTGGAAGAGTCAGAAGAGCAAGCAGTAAATAACAATTTATCAGTATGCTAACTGTGTGGCATTATCGAGTGTGCATACAGGTAGCGGGGTTGCTAATAGTTGTTTTTCCATCAACATTAGAGACGCTACCAGAGTTTTCTAAACACTGGTAGTCCCGCAAAACACATTAGACGTCACGGATGCTGTCGAAAACCTAATGCTAACATGCTAAGCTACTTACCATTGAGAGACATCTTGAGGTAACCTCTTTTCTTGAGAAACTTCGGTCTGTCCAGTCTCTTCTTCCGGATTAGATTCGGGATCCAACACATATGGCTGTATGATAAAAGCGGACATTTAAAAAAAATCATCGTTTATTATCAACTGCTATATCATTTATTAACCCCATAAAGTTTGGTTCGCAGCTAGCGGCACAAACCGGGAAGTCCTTTAAGCACAGCAAAGTGGGCGGAATACATTAAAACAGACGGTTTTCCCGGGAAGCACGGAATCCAAACAAATGCAGCTGAATAGGTGCAGATTCTGGAAGAACTAGAAAGCTCCCTGTGCTGGTTATCTTGTGTAGCTCAATACAAAGGACTGAAAAACGAGTCCCACTTTGCTGAATACTGAAACTTTGACATAAGATCATTAGACCGCTCATTGTTAAGTCCTATCAAAATAAAAGTCACACGCTTCGTGTTACATGAGGTCACTGTAAAAACAGACAGATCCTCAAGTATGTAGTTATTCTTTCGAGCCCTTATTTACTCTCCTCCGACTGTGAGAGAAAACCAATGAGACCTCTCCGCAGGACACTTTTTGATTCTTTTATTTTTGTAACTTTTTTCTCTCTCTCTCTATGTGGCACTTTTACCGAGAAATGTCAGCGTGGTTCTTTTCACGCATACTTAGCACACGTTTAGCACAATTGTATGACACCTTACAAGTGCTTATTAATAATACACTTTATTCCATGCATATGTTTGGAGCTAAAACTGTGGAGACTGGGAACACCTCGGAAAAGTTCCCCCCTGAACCCTCCAGCACGGATAATGTAATCAGGGCCATTATGGAAACCACATGACTGGAGTGTAAAAAAAAAAGTGAGTAAACTGCGGTGTGTTGTTGTGTGTGCGTTTGTGTATGTGGTATATATTTAGGGCACCGGGAAAACATGAAGGAAGTGTTTGTTAGCTGGAAATGCCTTTTGGTAGCCATTATTTTCCAAGGAGAACGCTTCCTAACACACACACAGCCTTTTCCTTTTCCCAGTAAATAAGAAGGGAGGGCAGCAGAACAATGAGCGAGTCGGGAGGGAAGGGAATAAAAAGAGCGACATGCTGAGAAAAAAGTCAACATTATTTCATTCCCATGTTATTATTATTATCATCTAATGGAACGTTTCCATTAAGAGAACGAATGCCTGGAAAAAGTCAAGCCGGTCTGTCTCTGAACGCTCTTTATTAGGGATCAGCATTTTTATCACTGAGACCATACTGACCAGAGTTGGGCAAATCACATTGGAACTCCGGTCATTAATCCGTTCCAGAAGGTCCAGCTCAAACCGGACATTTTATTCCCATAGGACATAACGTAAAACCAAACAATCCCTTCCAGAAAATCCATTTTTGTAGCATTTGTTTTTGTTTTACTATCATAAAAAATTCTAAATGCATATAAAATTTGTTGGTTTCTTTCAGTTTTTTCCTGATTACGGAGTCGCCACCGCCGATTTTTTTTTTTATCTGCATCGTGATTTGGCCCTTTTTATATTCCGGATGCCCTTCCTGGCGAATACCGATGATGCTTACACAAAATTCTCTTTATTTTTTCAAGGGTCACGGGGGTGCTGGAGTCTATCCCAGCTGATCCCAGCTTCAGGCGAGAGGCGGGGTCCACTCTGGACTGGTGGCCAGCCAATCCCAGGGCACATATAGACAAACAACCATTCACACTCACATTCATACCTATAGACAATTTGGAGTCGCTAATTAACCTAGCATGTTTTTGGAATCCCCGGAGTGGAATTGAACTCAGGTGTCCTGGCTGTGAGGCGTGCGTGCCAACCACTTGATCGCCGTGCGATGCTTAGACAAATGGAAAAGCTAAATGACCATTTAAGGTAGTTTACCTTCATTGAAGATGTGACAACTCCTTCCTGTTTTGCCGTGAGTTATTTCTTCAATTCGGTTGTTTTGTCCCCTCGATAAGATGATAAAGAAGGCGAGAAACACGACTAAATTTAAGAAATAACCCGTGACAATACACAAAGACGGTGTCGGTGATGATCTCGTTGCCACATTGTGTCTTTGGGAAGAGTTGTATCGGTTTATGCTAACCGAAGTTTCGCTGTACTGTACATGAACTTCTAAATATGATTTTTTAAAACAACATCCCATCGTCACCTTTACACTCGTATTATTCTTTGTTTGCACTACATTGTGCAACACTAATACGCAAGCTCCTGGATCGTAGCATATAAATACTCATAGCATATAGCAAGCTATCGAGCTAAACAGTTAACCTCCAATTTATTTCTTCTGAACTTAAGAAAGTTTTGCAAAAGGAATGGGAAAGAAAGGCATATAATAAAATAAAAATGTACCACTTCCACACAGAATGGGAGGAGAACTTTTTTTTCCACTTTGTCATGTCGGATATGCCATGGAGGACTCGATGCAGTCTGGTATCTAAGGGACTATAATGTTGGATGATGTAGCCCTCGAGATTCAGACCCCCCCCCCCCCAAAAAAAATAAAGCGACTAGCGGCGAATTTAGCGTATTCTTCTGGTATAAATGGAAACTTTTGGAGACCACTCGTCCCAAGGAGTTATCAAAATAAAAGTATCGTGATTTTCTCAGTGATTTCAAGTATTAGCATGTGGCTACTTTCTCCCCCCAAATATCGACGTATGTCGAGTTTCATCAGCCTCGTGAGAAAGTGGTGTCCTCTGGAGGCCCGAGCGTGGAGGACCATCATGCGTTCTTCACATTGGGAGCCAAAACCACACGGCCGATTTAGCTCTAATGACATTTGGATGACTTGCATCAAGGGCATCCAAGGATCCAAATTCCAATTGGAGCGGGATCATCATCATCATCAACGGCGGCGCGGTGAGGAAAAAGGTCAATCGGTGATTCGCATCTTTAATGTGACGGGATCTTTTTTTTTTTTTCTGTTTTGGCGCTTTAACTTCACACGTCCGGCTGTTTACTTTGAAATAAAACTCTTGACCGTCTCATTCTTTCGCTCTCGAACTCCAACTCGAACTCCACGCTTGTTGTTACTGGAAGCAACAACTGACATTCCCGAGCCGGCGGGTAGGTGCCATCTCCAACAGTCATATTCCAAACTGGGATTAAAACAATAAAATCTCACATTTACATTTCTCACAGCGACCAGCGTGTAGGAGCGTCCGTGTCAGTCGGAACCACACGATTCCTAGGAAAAGCTCCACGGACGGAAATCAAAGCTTTGGAAAAGCCCCCATGTTGTGAGCGTACACCAGGAATACTCAACAGCGTGTGTGGGGGTGTTGTTCTTGATCCGGTACCCGGCCTCACCCAAAAACCCTTCCATGCCCGTGTCCTTGGGTGACCCCGGTAGCTGAGTGCTCACTTTGGTTCCACTGAGGCGTGGGGGGGGGGGGGGGGGGGGGGGGGGCATCGGACAAGGGTGTTTTATGTACTAGTATATGACAAGGGAGTCAGGATTTAAATTCGGGGTGCACTAATCCTGACGAGAGACCCATCTTTCTTTTTTCTGCGCATTCTAAAGATATACAAACAGATAAAAAAAGAGGTAGGCGGTCAACGCACGTATTGGAACACACATAAACCTAAATGATCTGACACATTTGCAGGTTGAATAAAAGACAAATAAAGTAAAATAAAATAATTTTTTAAAAAATATTTTGGAAAAGTCCATATAATGCCATTTTGCTTAGTTTCTTTATAAGGCCATTGTTTTTAGTTTCTTTTTCAGTCGCTGCCATGAATTGGACTGGTGAGCATGGCGCTTTTATTGTGGAAACGTTTACCAAAACAAAGGAATCTTGGTAGCCATGATCCCGTAGCAGCTCCAAACGCCATCTTGTTAGGGTTACCAACTTCACAGCTACTGGATCCGCATTGGAACCAAAGTGGAGTGGCCGACCTCGTACTGCCAGAACTGATTTCATTTTTAATTATTTTTTTATTTATATGTAAATAAAAACACTTTTTGGTTTCTTTGCGTTTTATTTAATCGCCAAATGTGTCACATCATTTTGCCTGACCCCTAGGGTGTTCAGAAAAATAAAAGTTTGTGATATTAGTTGTGCTGAGTTTTGATTCAGCTCTACTACCCGAGAGTATTGCACCGCAGTTTGCAATTTCTCCCGCGACATCCCTATCCCGTGCCTCACCACATCCCGTATCCTGAGGGTGGGCGAAGCGATCGCTTGGCGATTGTGGTGACAGGAATGGGTCTGGAGAAGATTTTGTCCGTCCCCTCCATCCCGGCAGGGACTGGCGTGGCCATGGGAGGAGCAATCCTGAAGGTTTTGGAAGAATGGCCTCAAGTCAAACCTTGGCTGGCGGGACTCTGCTTCGATACGACAGCTGCCAACACAGGCGTTCACGGTGGCGCTTGTGCTGTAGTGGAGCGAGCTCTTGGATCCCGACTCCTCTTCCTGGCATGCCGTCATCACATGGCAGAGTTGGTAATGTCAGCGGTGTTTGACCACTTCTTCTCCTCGTCTGGACCAGACATTCCCATCTTTGGGAGATTCAAAGACTTCTGGGGCAGGCTAGACCAGTCCTCCTACGATGACTCTGACCAGAGGTCCCATCAATGGATATCGGACAGAGCCAACGAGATCGAGCAGTTCGTCCTCAATCACATGGAGAAGGCCGAAACCAGGGACGACTACCTGGAGCTGCTGAACCTGACACTGGCCTACTTGGGGAAGAAGCCCAAGATGGCATTCCGCCGACCTGGAGCCTACCACCGAGGCCGCTGGATGGCAAAGGGGCTTTACTGTCTGAAGATATGCCTCTTCCGACGGCAGCTGAAGGAAGCAGCGAACTTCGCCATCAGCAAGCACCAGGAACAGGCCATCCAGCGGTTGTGTACCTTCCTGGTCTCTGTCTATGTGCGCCACTGGTTCGAGGCTCCCTACGCCGCGGATGCTCCGATCAACGACCTGCTTCTGGTGAAGGAAATCGAAGCCTATGGTCAACTGGTCGACGCTGACGTGGCGGGGAAGGCGATGCAGAAAGTAAAGGGCCACTTATGGTACCTGAGCGAGGATCTCGTTGGTCTTGCCCTGTTCTCCAAGAAGGTGTCGCCAGACGAGAAGAAGGAGATGCTGGAGAACATGGCATCTGTGCCGCCAACAAAGAAGGACCTCCGTCGGGTGAACCTCAACTTGAAGGCTGGTCCAAAAACAGCTGACTTGAAGTTAAGTCTGTTCGTCACACAACGGTCTCAGAACCTATTCTTGAAGTTGATGGTCGACACGCCGGGTAATGGCATTGGCTGCGTGTAATGGTGTCTACCTATGTGTAATGTGAAAATAAAGGCATCGGCTTCTCGCCCCTGTGGCAGCGGACTATAGGAGCTTTCGCCTAGGGGCAGCAAACTGGACTGGGCTTGGCTGGCAGTGCATGCAACTTCGTCCTTCAGTGGGCACCTGGTACTGGTACAATGTTGTTATCACATACCTGGGTATAGTGAGGCACGGGAATGCGTGTGTGAAAAAAGCTGTTATTTTGCTCAGTTAATGGTTTTACGAAATGGAACCGATTCAGCACTTAGCTGCTTCAAATTTCGAAAGAAAAAAAATCACCATATAAGGGCTGAACACCCTACTGACCCCGTATTAAAGTATTTTCAATATCTCATCAAATATTTATCATTAAAATACCTCCATCAAGGATTTATGGTTTTATATACATACTGTGACCACGTAGTAACGGGTACATTGAAATATAAAATGTCATACTTAAGTATTTTGCTGTATTTTGGCCAATTTAAGCATTCCCAGAACTGCCTTCCTGGCGCCATTCATTTCACATTTACATAAATGTGACAAAAAAACAAAATAAGAAATCATAAAGCAAGCAAAGATAGAAGAATATAATGAAGGTCATCACTAATACGGATCCGAACCGCTATTCCAGCTATTCCAGCTATTCCAGCAAACTTTGGAATAGTTTTCCATCATATGGATTTCTACCACTTCCAGGTTAGATTCCAGACTTGGTTCATGTGATCTTGTGGTCATATCTGATGTCCACCATCCTCGTCCACTGAGATTGCTGTTAGTCTATGATTCTTATTACATATGAAGACAAACGCGCTCTCATGAATGCATCGCTCGTACAAAAGCGTCGGGTGTTTTCTTCGTTTCTTCTCGCTCTGCTGGGACACAACGCTGCCAAAAAAAAGTGCTCACCTCAGGGAGGTTGCGGCAACCGGAGCCTCTCTCTTTTCTCCTCCGTCTAACCTCATGCACAGATGCAACGGTCGCTGCCAACCGCACCAGCGCAACCTTATCAGCAGGCAAAACAAGTGCTGCTCCGCACCGAGCCTGACAACTAACTGTCGTGCAACGACTGGATTTCTCTGATAACCTGAAATTTGTTCCTCCTGCCGACGCCTTCGCACGCGGCCTCGCTCCTGACGCCGGCAGCCACAGAGATTTGCAGCTCAAATCTCATCCGCCATATTGTGCGTATGTCAGATATGCTATGATGATATGATACACGCCTTCTGTGTGTGTGTGTGTGTGTATGTGTGTGTGTGTGTGAGGCCAACACGGTTTCATCCCCTTTAAACACGCCACAATCCTGTGGTCACATGGTCTTCTAAAAGCCAACTGATGTCAACTGGCCAGCCTGTGTGTCCAATCAGAGGTCATTAGGTCAGGGATGGTTTGGGCGTTCATTGGAGGTGAAACACTGCCCTCTAGTGGCTGACTTATAAAGTGCAGCTAATACACATTCAGAGCAGTCAAAGCTACAAAGGTCTGATACCCAACTATTATTGTAATGTAATAAAAAAGGAATATGTCTGCATAATTACAAATATAATTAAACATAATTACTTAAAAGTCTCATTAAACTTTTTTAAAGAATAATTTACTGAAAAAAAATCTACAAAAACTGAAGCAGAATTTAAGTGAAACTATTTGATTCTAGATTTATGACACAAAGTGTGAAATAATTCAAGGATGTATTTCTTAATAGTTTGGGTGATTGTAGCTCACAGCTAATAAACACAAAATGCTAAATTTTTATTACGAAAGGAAGAAAAAAAAATCCAAACCTACGTGGCCTACATGTGAAAAGTCGATTACCCTCCCATGAAAACATCCATTTCCAAAGACCTTTGGCAAACATCTGGCGTAAAAGTAACACGTTGAGGAAACAACACCATACCAACGGTAAAATATGGTGGTGGTAGTGTGATGGTCTGAGGCTGTTTTGCTACTTCGGGACCAGGAAGACCAGGAAAATCCTGAATGAGAAAATCCGACCATCTATTGGTGACCTCAAGATGAAACCAACTTGGGTTCTTCAACAGGACAATGATCTAAAGCACACCAGCGAGTCCACCTCTGAATGGCTGAAGACCAGACTTTGGAGTGGCCTAGTCCAAGTCCTGAGTGGGGCCTAGTCCAAGCCCTGAACTGAATCTTATTAAAAAGGCTTCATGCTGGAAAAACCTCCAATTTGGCGGAATGACAACAATTCTGCAAAGACGGGTGGGCCAAAATTCATCCAGTTATCCCAAATGCTTGCTTGCAGTTGCTGCTAAATATGGCCCAAGCAGTTATTATATTAGCTTTATGTTCATAAGTTCCATTTAAAAACTGCAGTTTGTGTTATCGTTGACTAATATTTGTATTTGTGTGATGATCTAAAACATTTCCGTGCGACAAACATGCAAAAAATGATTTTGTATGAGTGTACTCAAACACATCACAGAGGCCCCATTGCAATGTACAAGTGTTTATTTTTGATTTGCAAAACATCTGACAAAATAATATTACATAAAACATCAATTTATAATAGAAAAAGATATTTGAAAAAAAAAAAGAGACAAAAGATAAAATTGCAATTACAATAAAATTTAGGTGATTTATTTTTTTTTCCTAATAAGCGGAGCCAGGCTGGGCCTAAAAACTGAGGCCTGTTATGGCAAATAAAATTCAATCAGCATGCGTGTTACGTCACGTGACATTTAAGTGCTTTTCGTTGGTTCAGGCGTTTCGTTTGAATGCGGCGGGATTTGGGTTGACAAAGTCGGCTTGGGATTCAACGCCAAAATTCCCAAAGTCAAAAGTTCTAGTTAGTCCGTCTCTTGTGAAGCTGCGGAACAAGTGGAGCCGGCGGCCCCCGCAGTGAAACGGTCGTATGGCACGCGGCTCGGGGAGGGGGCTCGGGGTGGGGGGGGGGGGCACGTCGCCATGGCAACAATGTTCCTCAGTATTCACTCATCATTTCATTCAGTGTTTACCTGAAGCAGTTTGACAGAAGTACATAAAAGAGTGATCTCTCTCTCCAATGAGTACCACTAACTTCCTAAAAAGGGGGGGGGGGATGGGGGGGCACATTTGGGCCTCGCACCCACATCATGTAGTGTCGCAAACTCGGGTGTTGAACTCGAGTTAAAAGAAGCAGCATTTGGTGTACGGTGGAATTCCCTTCGCTGACCTGGGAACGACGGCGGCGAGGGCGGAGACTTTCGGGCAGGAGGATGGAATAACGAGGCAGGAAACAAATAGGACCGAGCCGGAAGTATGCGTATAGTACCAAGTGGAACTAACACACCTCTCATTGACCCCCCCCCCCCCCCCCCCCCCACAAAGTCTTTCTGCCGACTGGACTCTGCTAAAGTCTCCTTCCAAATGTGTGGATGCATAGCGTCAACTTCTTGGAGTGTGTGCAGCCTCTTTCTAGCTGGGGGGGGAGGGGGGGGGGCATTGTTGGGGGGGACCCGCTGGTGCAGGCACAAGATTTATAAAAAGGGAACGGGGGGCACTCCTTGTATTTTGTGCGTTTTGGGGGCAAAAAAAGGCAATGCTAAGTATGCTAAGTATGCTAAGTATGAGAACTGCACAACAATAACAGAAAAAGTGTATGAAGGACTTCATTAGCTGGACTCTCCCATCACGTGTGAGATATCTCTGAGGTAATCATTGAAGTATGACTCATTAGACAGCAATAAATACCAACATGAATACAAATATTACAAAAAAGTACAAACAGAAGCAAATTCTAAAGCAAATAAAAGAGCTAAAAGAGGTAGGTTTTTTTGTTGTTTTTTTTTTAGGTAGACTATGGTGTACATCCGTCGTGGACGCTCCTCGTCTGAAGAACTACATGAGGTTGATTCCATTACAATCCCTGTCGTGAAGGCGGGAACGGGAACGCGGAGCGGGACAGGATTTGTAATGGCAACAGTCATACCAAGGTAAAGCTTGCTGGTGATGGAGTACCGTGAGTACCATGAGTTGGATGTATACGGGTATAATACGGGTATAATACGGGTATAACACGGGTATTACTGTGAGGTTGTCCGCGCCGAGTAGCATCTCGGCAAAAGACGGACGCGTCGCTGTGGGATTTACAAGGTCCAGTATTCCAACAACCACAATGCACCAGTTAATACGTCGAGGAAAAAAAGGAGTTTTGAGCAGCTTGTTTTATGGTAAAAAAAAAAACAAAAACATAAAAGAGTGAAATTTTACTGTATGTATGATATGTACAACGTGTCGTAGTAATCCGTGTTACTTTTGGAATCCCCAAGAACTCTTTGACCCTGTGTCGAGGGAAGACTCCCTGTGGCACTTACACTTCCCAGTAACCCCCCACTGGTATTCCTGGATCCGACATAAAGGAGGTGGGGGCACATATTGTAAAAAATTAGCAGAAAAAAAGCTCATTTGCAAGAATAAGGTTGAAATATGACAAAACATATTTTAAGGCCAGAAGGCTAAAGTTGTGATCATACGAGAAAAGGTCATATTTTGGGTTGTTATTTTTTTCAAGAACAAAATTCCATGCCGTCTCCGTCAGAGATTCAATATTGGAATTATGTCGACTTGATTAGGAACCCTTCAGCGATCGGAATAATATTTCCTGAAAATAAAGATGATTTTTTTTTTTTAATCTCCATAATGTTACATCATGGTAATATTCCAACTTTCAACATATTACAACTTATTCTTGTACTAAAAACTTTATTATCTTATCTTACAAATTTAGCTTTAATTTTTCTTAACATTCCAGCAAATAACGACTTTTTTCTCGAGCCCTTCACGTAACATTTTACACATTTTCATTATAATGACATAATCATAATCATTTTACAACCTTTACACTTTTATCCCTCATTTTATTATTATACAAATGATGCTGTTTTTGTCCTTACTTTACTTCGTATATTTACTACGTATATATATATATTATATATATTTTTATGAATTAAAAATCCATTTTCCATCTTTCGTCCCGTATCCTAATCCCATTTACTAAGAGCACAAATAAACGCGTACATGACAAGGTTACCACCAACAATCTGTAGTCGACTTTTCCTCATAATTTCATTGTTTTGTTGCCAAAATGACTTTATTATTCCCACAGAATTCTTTGTGTGTCAATATGACTTTTTCCTCGTCAGATCACAACCGTATTGCTAATCGTCTTTACGGGCTTTTTTCTTGCAAATGTGCTACTTTATTCTCGTATTAGTTTCACTTTGACCAATGTCAGAGTAGTACTTTGCCCCCCCCCACCCCAAACGTACTCCTACATACGTACGTACAGAAGTACCGTATGTACATAAGTAGAAATGTGTGACTTCCTACATACGTACGTACAGAAGTACCGTATGTACATAAGTAGAAATGTGTGACTTCCTACATACGTACATACGGAAGTACTGAATGTAAGTATGTAGAAATGTGTGACTTCCTACATACGTACGTACAGAAGTACCGTATGTACATAAGTAGAAATGGGTGACTTCCTACATACGTACGTACAGAAGTACCGTATGTACATAAGTAGAAATGTGTGACTTCCTACATACGTACAAGAGAGCAAAGCATACGTCCGTCCTGACGTCTGTACTAAAGAAGCGGTGCAGCCAAAAATGTTCCAATTGTCACACGGACGTCCTTGTAGATGTTTACATGGATAATCCTAATAAAGGTCTAGAGGGGGAACGTATGGACTCAGGCTGGACTGGTACGATCCGAGACCAGTAGGAGACGTTGCACTAAAGCCACAGTGACAGAACGGTCCTGCTGGTGAGTCGGGTTCGGGGCGGCACGGTCGAAAGCGACGGCGCTCTCGGCGGCGTAACGCTCGAGTGTCGCGGGAAGCGCTACGGGGTCTGGCACGGGCCAATCACAGCAGATGTACGAGACCATGTGATCGCAGGGAGGAACGATACGCTAAGTGGTGGAAAAACGTTCCGCGCGGCATTTCGTCCAACCGAATGAGCGACCAACAGGTCAGAGGTCAGCCGTGAATCCAAACGGTTGGTTGGCCATCTTGGGGGACGGGGACGGGGGGGGGACGGGGGTTCATAAGCCATGGGAACTCATCTTGGACCCGCACGGGCGGCCAGAAGAGTTCTCCAGAGGACCGTCCAAGGCCTGATGACGGAAGGCCTAGCAGTGTATGGCTTTAGAAGGATTTCATATTACCGTATGTACGTATGTACATACATATATTTCATATTTCATATTGGAATTCATCTTCCATCATGAATATAAAAATCAGCTAACCAAATATGATACAAGTTTTTGGCAGTGTGTTGAACACCAACGCTCCCTGTTTAGTCCGATCCAACTCGGCTGGAGTTGATCCGTTTTCAAAACAAAACACACATTTGCATATTTTTTTTTTTTTGTACATCTTTACAATGATCTGGCATAGATTGTGAAGTAATATTTGATCCTCGCGACTACTCATCGGCGGGTGTATTAATATCTATTTAAAGCTGAGTAGTATTACTGGTAGTATTACTGTTGTGTTGTCGGCATAAAAGGAAATACTGATTCATGGAAACAAAACAGAACAATCGCCGGGACCGAACATATCGTGTCAGTAAAGTACTTGTAACATGTCAATACATTTCCAACGTCTGTAAAAAAAAATAATAATAATAAAATAAAATACTGTAATGAATAAGTAATACCCTTTTCCTCTGTAGTTCAGACCCAAGTCTACATATTGTATCTGTTACTGTTACTATACCTGGTATTTACACCATGCCGCCACCAGGGGGCTGCACAACACGCATGCGGAGGGTCCAAACAACCCCCCCTTCTCCCCCCACCCCACCCACCCCCACCCCACCCCACACACATTCTTATGTAATTCACTTCCCATTCAGCAATGAAAGGGTGTGATACACTGGAGGTCCGAAGCAGCTCCCGGAACTTAACATCCGCTGTGTTCACACGTATTCCGAGGACGAACAATTCATGGAATTGTTTTAAAGATGAAATGACATCAAAAATATTAATAATAATAATAAAAAAAAAAATGGTAGAGCAATTACATCCATTTGTATGCCAATTTCCACGGATGGTATATATTAACAATTCAGGCCTCATTTCAATATTCCAGTTAGATTTGGCATTTTTAGCCCTTTAAAATCTGTGATATATAAATCATGTATATCAGTACATAGGCTGAATAAAAGGTGATATAACAGTGCTCGGGATACACGTGCTAGCTATTTACAAGGAATAAAACGGGGAATAACGGGGAGCGGGCGTCAGGAAAAACAAACGTCGGCTCGCTTTGATTGACAGTTTGCAGTTTAAGGAAAAAAAATAGTAGCTAAACACATTTAGTGGCTGATTCTCAAACCCAAATCCTAAACTAAACTGCCAGACTACGCTCCCGTCCAAACCCGAAAATGCTGACCCTTTTTCCTTCGCGGGGCGTCGGGGCCGGTCGGAAACGTTGCGAGCATGTCGGCCATGTTGGCGGCAAGCCGGATTTGACACAAGGTAGATGATGACACCTTTGGTGAGAGATGAAGGTCGGTGTGCGGTACAGACGGCGTCTCGGAGAGGAGCAGACGACGCCGACGTGACGCAGCATTGAACTTATACGTTAAAGTATGCAGAGGCACTGATTCCATCAAATAAAATGTCGTCGGTACGGTATCTAAAGCGTTGCAAAGTTGCTATTTCACACACAAAGTGATGGAAATATAAAAGAACCCCGGTAAAAAAAAGAAGAGGTAGCTCAACGGAATGGCTAAATGAATAACTGAGTGTTGTTGTTGTGTGCACGCGTGTTGCGTTGCACACAAAATGTCCAGGCATCTGAAGCAGCGTTGATTTAAATAGACAAAAACACGGTAAATAGGCAGAAGTTGAGTGTTTAGCTTAAGTCGGACTGAATGTAGTTCCCTTGTTTACGGTCTCTTAACATCTGCTAGCTCTCCATAAAGACTTCTTTAGGGAGACACGCACGCACACACACACACACACACACGCACTTCCACTTCACAACTCAATTTCGTCCACTTAGGACATGATCATTTCTTGTTTTACCCTCATGGGTGCGGCCCCCCACTAGGAGACCTCGCTGCCAAACACCTCCAGCACCAGCGGGGTGAGCTGCATGCTGTGCTCGGGCTGGAAGGAGAGCGAGCGGTACTGTTTGGAGTGCTCCTCGTTGAGGCTGCGCAGGTCGGCCAGCTTCTGGATCATCTTGGCGTAGAGGAGGCTTCCTCCGGGGTGGTTGAGCTGGATGTAGGCCTGCAGGGTCTCGGACAGCCGGTCTTGGAGGGCTTCGACGCGTGCGTGGTCCTGCACGCCTGGGCGGTCTGGAGGAGACAGTGGGGCTCGGTTGTTATACAAGCTGAAGATGGAGATGGGCATCAGGTTTTGTGACGACATGGCGGTTGACTCATTTTAGGTCATTAGCATCACATTAGCAATGCTAATGAGCTTCTTCAGGTTCCTTATATATAAATAGTCACTTGTTTAAAAGCAATTATTGTGTTATTAACTCAAAAATAAAGACTGGAAGCAATGATAGCCTGTGCCCCCCCACCCCGCCCCCAGCGGCAGGGTGTGCAGTACCTGGAGAAAGCAAGCAGATGGCCATCAGCAGCACATGTTCCTCCTCGTGCAGGTTGAGCTTCTTGAGGCCCACCTGGAACTTCACCAGTGGCTCCAGCAGCTCCAGAGTGTGGCCGGCTGCAGGAGAAACGTAACACATCTGTATACAGTGGTCCCTCATTTATTGGGGGGGTCCAAAAATAACCAGCAGTAGGTCAAATCTGCAATTATTCTAATAATTACAATGATTATATTTGTAAGGCGGCCGCGCGGTGATTAAGTGGTTAGCATGTCGGCCATACAGTCAGGAGACTTGGAAGACCAAGAAATAATTAAAAGTGACTAAAAAGTGTATTTCTCAGTTCCTCTGACCGTGCCTCTTCGTCCTGGCATTGCTGCGGTGTAGCGTTTTTGTATCCTCGTTAAAAGTTACCGCTGCTGTCTTTCTATTTACCTCCTCCTTTATGTAATGAACCCAAGGCTAATTTATTCTTTAATGGCGTCCTACAGCAGCGTAACTTCTACTTTCCTTCAGCATGTCCAGAAGTCCAACTTTTTTTGTGTGATGGTTAAAATCTTCTTTTAACTTTTGAGTGCAGAACGTTTCGTAGGTAGTTCAGTGTCTCCCTGTTAGCTGTTTTATAGCAATCAAAAACAACAGGCAACATGGCGCGGAGGAGAGTGATTGACACAATGGTCTACAGTCCCTAAGTTAATTAGGACACGGAACACAATGCACAATTTCTCTGGCATACGCTGTAAAAAAAAAACGAAAAAAAACAAAATCCATAAAAGGTGATGTTGATTGATTGGTGTTGATAATATTTTGTCTCTCTAATAAGGTACACTAGGACGGAGGAATATTGGAGCCACACTGAAAAGACAAAATATAAAGTTATCCGATGTGCCAAGTGTCTAAAACAGACATATTTAAAAGATTCCCAACTTGTAGTTTTTCACCAGTCCCAGGTGGTCTTGGACCTTAACCCTCGTGGACCTAGCTTACCGTACATCTAAATACATGCAGTGTGAGTTCATTTTGGGAATTGTGTGCATAAACTTGAACACGAGTAGTCGAGATACAGCCTCTCCTGTCTCTGGAGAAATTCCTCGCTTGATCCCACAAGAAGGAATCTCGTTTGGGAGGCAAAGTGCCTGCAGGTGCTTCTGTAGCACCCTAACAGTGCATTGCTTTGTTTTGAAACGTATACAATAAACTCATTGGTCTATGGATGTGTGCGCCGCCATTTTGTTGCCGATCTTAGGACAGTTTCATATGTAGCACATATCTAGTCTACATAATGTTAGCTAAATGCTAAATAGAAATAGGGAGGGGGTGGGGGGGGGGGCAGGCCTGTGCAGTGTCGAGTGTGCATGCGGCAAGCCTTCAGACTGACCTTTGGTGACATCACTGATCTGGTATTTAAAATCCGGCCCGCCGCAGCTCCATGACATGTCTTCCAGGTTGAAGCTCTGATTGGAGCGCAGCATGATCACCTCGATGGCGCTGGACTTCAGCAGAGCGATCTGGTCCTCTGCGGTCAGCTCTCTGCGAGAGAAGGAAGAAATAAAACTAATAATTAACGGAAAAAATAGTTAAAAAACCAAGAGGGAAATGACGTGATACTTAAATATTATACATAAACTTATGCAGCCGCTTGCATAATAAGTCGTTAAAGATCAGTTACAGTCATGAGGTGTGCATTGTGCAAGATGGATTAAACATGGCGGATTTATGGAAACATCATGTGATGATTTAAATCCAACTTGCGTTAAGCGCTGTCAACAAACTCCCGCGTGTCGTCGTGTTATGAAATGAGCTAGAATGTCGAAGAAATGGAAATAGAATGTGACACTTGCTGGAACCTTCAAATCTTGACTGAAGGTTTGGGCTTAAGCGAGAAAAGCACAAGCGAACAAACATTCCAAAGGTAATCCAACCGCATCCATCATTGACTGCCACCGGGAATGACAACTTTCCGGAAATACAGGCCCCGGCTCGTTTTAGCCTTGACATTGGAGTGACCACAAGACATGACTTGTTTCTCCCGGTGTTTGTCGGGGGTAAGAAGTAGGAAGGTGCTGTGGTGATCAATGGGATAGTCTTCCTGTCCGAGTCACATGACACATGAACACGTTAAACAGGAAGTGAGACACTGAGAGTCGCTGTAGAAACAAGTCGTACCTTTGCTGCATAACAAACTAAATGTGACTAATGACAAGTGAAAATAGAAAGTGGTGCAGTTGTGGCGCAGACAGAAGTTATTTGATAGCATTTTTTTTTTAAATGCAGTGGCCATTATTCTCAAGTGAACATCTTTTTTCCATTCCCTAATTTTTCCAGCTTGTGAGTCAGCAGGATTACGCAAAAACAAATGGACAGATTTCCACTAAACGTTTTGCAGGGGTGTGTGTCATGTGTCAAAAAGGAATACGCTAAATTTCAGTACGGATTTGTTTGGTTTGGTTTTTTTTAACATTACAAGAAATGATATTTTAATACAAATTAATTTGCCACAAGTCATTAATTTGCTTTGCATTTTGTATGGGAAAATTGCCTGTTTTTATACATTTAAAGTTTTTGTCTGACCTTTTGGATTGAATTAATAACGAAAATGGAGTTACCGCTGTAATTGAGTGTCTGTGGGAAGGCGGTATAAAAAAATCCCGAGATTTGGGGTTGTTTGATTGGCATGTAACTGCTTAAGACATTTCTCATTCAATGTTGTAGCTACTTAGTAAAAGTAATTAGTGTATATAATCGATGACTTATTGTACTGTTCTATGGTTATCGTTTCACTTTTCATCTTGTCCGTCACTAGTATATCAGAAAGCCCGGAAAAAAGTAAAATACACTTGACATTACAATACAATGGTATTTGACGTTTTTTTTTTAGAAGCGGTATTTACTAGAGAGCAAAAGTAATATGACCATTGTGCCAGTTACACAAGGTGAATTCCGACGCTAGTTTGCATATACCTGAAGCCTGGGATCATCTTGGCAAAGCCGATAACCTTCTGGATGCTGTAGGAGACCAGGTCGGCCAGGTGGGGCAGCATCGAGAAGCTGGAACCTTCCTCTTCGCTGGAGTCGGGGCTGCTGCCTTGCTCTTGGTACATCATCAGCAAGTTGTTCAAGTTCATTTTGGCATCTACCGATTCTACAACGAGAAAAATTCAGATAAAAAATGACAACAAGAATAAGGTCAAGCGAATCAGACAAGGTGATAAAATCAACTATCTTCTAAGCTAAAGATGGATGACAGAGAACAGGAAGGAGCCGAATGCCTGGACGACAGCCTTCAAAACATGCAAAGCCTTTAAACATCTCGGGGGTTATTTTCAGTCATTTGCCTGTGCAGACCGCTGGACGGGGGCCATGTGACCGTGCCTCTCGCTGTGTGTGCTCCATTAGTGACAGATGCATTAATGAACTCATGTTTACGAGCAGGCGTCAAGTGTCTGCAGGGTACGAGGCCTTCGCGGGATTTCCTTTGGATTCTCAGTAAAGCCATACAACAAATTATATAAGCCAGCAAAAATGGGAGAAAAATAGATGGCTTAAGTCAAGTATAAATATTTCTTATTTCTAAAAACACTCATAATTATAAGTGCTTGTGTGTTTTTCTTTATATTTCTTATATGAGGATTTATTTGCTTCTAAAAAGGCAACTGTGCTGCAAAGTCTATTTGCATGATTTCACCCAGCAGCCAATGTTGATTTTCAGGGATTCCGGTATTTCATAGCGCGAGTCTCTCACCCGGAGAATGACTGAAGGAATCGGAGGAGGCGTCCGACAGAGAGTGGAGAGAAGCCGCTCTGCTTGCGCTCCGTGTGACCGGGCCCTCACGAACTGGAGGCTGGACGGGAGATGAGAGCACAGAAAAACATCACACATTTGTAGAAATTATAAATTAGTCCTTTTGTAAGAAATGTTGTAAAAATGCAGTGTTTATGCTTGTCACGATTTTTTTTTTTTTGTAACCCGATCATCCAAGCTGCAAAAGCAATCTGTAATTGTATCACCGGCGCACGGATGGCACCAGAGTAGTGTTTACGTTGCGAAGCCTGTTAGCACTCAACATGATAATTGCTAGTTCGGTTGATGTTGATTCTCTGGCTTTTATTTGTGCTCTGCGGGATTAACAAGGCTGGCTTTCACCAACTTGCTGCAAGGCAAGAAAGCGTGATGCCACAGTTTGATTGCCTCGTGTCCGATGCTTCTTCTCGATTGTTTGGGTTTGGGATTGATTAGAGGGATAGTGGTAGATCTGTTTCTGATACATATGAGCGTATCACGGGTCAGATTTAATCATATGCTTTAGCAAAGAGATGAGTTTTGAGTTTAATAACAATAATTCTATTACTATAATATTATTATATACTGTACATTAAATTGTTTTAATGTTCACGATAACCCGGACGGAAAGCTTTCAAGATCTTCTAGACTCTGCGCCTCTTCCACCAGTGTTTTCTTGGATTTCCTTCACCCCCAGCACTACTACCGCCGAGCTCACATGGCAGTGATTGGTCACGCTCCCAAGCGCTCCCGAGGACTTTGAGAAACGCAGGTCCGCGTTTACCGGAGCAGGCAATCTGCAGCCAATAGTGTATAAGGATTTGCAGTGACGTCAATAAAACTCGATACTAAAACTGCTTCAGGGCTCCCATCCAAACACACAAAAGTCATTATGTGACGCATTGGCATCGTTGGCAACACGAGAATAAAAAAATCGTAACATTTTTAGGTGAGAAAAGAGGAAAAGCATAATAGGTTTCCTTTCATTTTAATGATGGTTGCATGATTATTTGTCATGAAGTGACTCAGGCAGCTCCCTTTGGTTGGGCACCGAGCAGCCAGGACAGGAACATGTATATCATATTCATTCATTCATTTTCTACCGCTTTTCCTCACGAGGGTCGCGGGGGGTGCTGGAGCCTATCCCAGCTGTCTTCGGGCACAAGGCGGGGTACACCCTGGACAGCCAATCACGGGGCACATATAGACAAACAACCATTCACACTCACATTCATACCTATGGACAATTTGGAGTCGCCAATTAACCTAGCATGTTTGTGGAATGTGGGAGGAAACCGGAGTACCCGGAGAAAACCCACGCATGCACGGGGAGAACATGCAAACTCCACACAGAGATGGCCGAGGGTGGGATTGACCTCTCCTAGCTGTGAGGTCTGCGCGCTAACCCCTAGACCACCGTGCCGCCTATATCATATTCCTATGTCACAATAACTTTTGTCACCACGGGTCCCCTTTAGTAGTATCATCCACAACAGCATAAAAACACATAAAAGCCAAAGAAAAAGCTGACCGGGCTCTTTTATGGTTTAAAAACTGTATTTTTAACTTTACCGTTTGCAATGTACTACATTAATTCCATGAATGTGTCATCAGTAAAGTACTACAATGTTATTTTTTTGTTGTTTAGTGGCATTATTTGGATGCAGTGAGAAGACAAACCCTGAAGCGGCAGAAGTCAGAGTAGGAGTCGTCGTATGTTTTGTGGTGCGCCTCCACCAGCGTGGCAATGACTTGACTCTGTTCGTCGGAGAGCCGAGGCCGGCGAGCCTCCCTCTCCGCTTCGCGCTGGGCCTCCTCGTCCTTTCGCCGTTGAATTAAGTCCTTCTTCCTCTGCACTTCCTCGTCTGTCAGTATGACTGGGGTGGGGGGGTGGGTGAGAGAGAAAAAGCAAACAGTTAAAAAGAGTATTTTTTATATTCATATTGCTTATGATTGAGTGTAAATACAACATTTAACTCCAAATCCATAAGGTGTGTTTCATGATTGACTTATATTCCACATTGTATTCTATATTGACAGCTATGTCAATATAGTGTTGGGCGGGGATGGTGTTGTTCTCCGGAGGAAGAGAGTGGGAGGAGACCATATCCATATGGAGACCCCCGCCGCACCAAACAAGTGAGAACATTGTCTTTGTTCTGTCGGCTCCTTGTTGTTCCAGCCACTGAATTAGCTCACAGAAAGCCAGAGAGCGCCAGAGTCAGCGAGCTGGCTGTCAATAACATGTTGCTGGGCCTCTGCCCCCCCCCCCCCAGCCCCACTGTTCACGTGCACAATCACAGCGTCCACGCCGCTCCTCTCGTGGAATTTCCCGGCACATTAACGGAGAAACATTTTTAGCTGGAACTGTACGGCCGTTGGATAAAAGAGGCCCGTGGACAATACGCGGATACGAGAAAACAAATGAAGACGTAAGGTCTATTTACACGCCTTGAAAAGGCAACAGAGGGCTTGAAGGAAAGAAGAGGCGACAGCAGGTGTTTGAACTTCAGCTGGAGAATAATTAGTCTTTACAATGCGGGGTGGCTCCACTTGTTCAAACATGTCAACACTCTAATGCTCTAATGGGGGCAAAAACCCAAAGATACTTGACCCGAGTCCAAATATTACGTAATACCATATTTGAAAAAGCTATGTCAGGACCAGACCCCCCCACACCCCCTTCTATCCCCCCAATGGGTATTTGTTTGTCGGTCTGTAAATTGATGGCCAGTCAGCACAAAGGAACATTTTAATTGGATGACGACGTAGCAAAGCACGGCAATCGGCGTCATAAACATTTACAGCAATGTCGTGTAAAGTTAGCATCATACCTAGCGCCTATCTGGGTCACCGGTCATACTTACACTCTTTCATCATGCCAATGTCCACACAGCGCTTGAGCCGGCATGCTTGGCAGTGGCGCCGGTTGTCCTTGGTGATGGTGCAATTGCCGTTAAAAGGACACGTGAAGGAGGCCTTGCGCTTCATACTGCGCCTACATTCGGTGTAAACATTTGAGACTCGTTATTACGGCTTATGCAACAAATGGCTGACACATGACAGGAAAAAAATGGTCATTTCACATTCCAAGAATTCCTGCAACGGTTACAGTACGTTAGTTAGGAAACATGAAATGCTGAGGATACACGTCCAGACATGTTTGAAACTGTACTTATGTTATGGAATCCAGCACGTGCGGTGATGTTTGACATTAACAAATTATAGCGCAGCTGCAGAAATTGTTTGCCTTTCAAGTGGTTCTGCAAGTCATACGGCACATATATATATATATGTATATACACACCGTAGATGGATGCCAGGAAATTTTGAAGTGCGTGGCCCATCTTGGCAGAGGGTGATGCAAAGTGTCATGAAGGTGGGGGTGGGGGTGGGGGTGGGGGACGTATGCATCAGAACACAGATGCAGCACAAACCACAGACACGCTTGGTGAAAGTTCAAATAAGGGTCAGCCGAAGGAGGAGAGTGGCTAAAACAACCACGGATGTCATCTTTTCCGGTTCGGCATCAACACAATTTTTATATAAATATAGATGTACTGCATTAGGATGTCGAATGAAGGAATATAAATAGCAGCTACCTCCTGCTGACTATTAATGTGCAAATAGATGCTGTTTTGCATGTGTTCTTATGTAGGTAGGTAAATGGCGTGTGTGTGTGTGTGTGTGAGAGAGAGAAAGAGATGGTGTTTGCACTGCATATGCAGGACCTGCGCATGCATACTAATGTGAAAACATACCTACTTACTCAGCAGGATGGGAAAGCTGCTACAAAAAGCACACGCAGCGCGCATGTACAGGACATAGCTAAGTGTACCCGGCGTGTCGGCTTACGTCGGTGTGTTTGCAACATCACCGGCATTGGCGGGCGTGTACCTGAAAAAACCTTTGCAGCCCTCACAGGTCATGGCGTTGAAGTGGAAGCCGGTGGCTTTGTCGCCACACACGCCGCAGATCCGCGGCACATTTCTGTCAAACTCATCGGGGGCCAGGGTGGACGTACTCACGACGGTGGACTCCATCACTGAAGAGAAGAAGAAAGAGAAAGATGGTAAATGTGAAAAATGTCAAGCTTATTATAGTTATGCAAAAATAGAACATATATACTTTGGTGTGAAAATACCTTTTCCCCATTCCTGATTTCTTTTTGGTTTTTTTTTTTGCATGTTTCTCACACTTAAATGTTTCAGATCAGCAAACAAATGCAAACATTAGTCAATGACAACACAACCATCCAGAAAATGCTTTTTTTAAATGAAATGAAAAAAAACAAACCTCCATGTCCCCGTGTGAAAAAGTGATTGCTAAAAAGGTTAGTTATAAAGCCATTTCTAAAGCTTTCTAAATGGCGAAAATATGCCTTCCCAGGAGTGGTCAACCCATCAAAATCATCCAAAGGGTCACAAAAGACCCCGCAACAACACCCAAAACAACTGCGGGCCTCACTTACCTCAGTTAAGGTCAGTGTAATAATACTAAAGACTAACTTAGGTTATGTATATGGCTCTCATAGGAGAATGCCTTTATTCTGTTAAAAGTATGACTAAAATGAAAATTATTCTTTTATGATCATGACTCGCAACAGTGCAGCATACATGGTTTATACATTGTTGTTTTTTGGACCATTTAAAAACAGTTTATACATTATTTTTTTCCTTATCTTTTATGGACCATTTAAAAACAGTTTATACATTATTTTTTTCCCTTATATTTTATGGAGCATTTAAAAACAATCGTATTTAATCATTTCTTCATACTTGTAACGTGTCTAAGTTTTAGCATCTGTTTTTTTCCCACAAAACCGGAGAAAATTCCTATCACGTCCCTTCCGAAAGACAGTTTCGAGCCTGACCTCAGTGTTTGTGTCCCAAAAAGACTCAGAGACAAAAACCCGTGTCCCACTCCGAAATGCTAAGAGTTTAATTGTGATTACACGTGGCTCTTGGGTGTCTGTTTCAGTGAACAGCCTTGTGAAGAAAACAAAAAGGCATGTCTCCACAAGCCCAGCATCCTCTTAAACAAATACGCACTGTCCTTTCCACAAAGCGCCTTTCTTGCTATTTTCTTTGCTTCCACTGCAGAGCCAAAGCGGGTCAGATGGAGGGAGGAAATGGAGAAGAAAGGGAAAGGCGTCTAACTAAACCAGATACAAACCTCAACAAAGTCACAAACCAACTGCTGGAGGGGTAAGGGCCCTTATGAATAATTGAAAACGTATAGACCGATCACGCCATTATTGACTTCCATCAAAAAGCCTGCTGTTTTTCCAACTCGTGAATATGAGCAGAACATCTATAGAAATATTCTGTCCAGCCAGTTCCAAGTCAGAGGACACGTAGATCTTATTTCAACAGAGCGCTAAAAGAAATACAGCAAAACATTGCATTTATTCATTGCATTGCTGCTGCGGGCCTGACGTGGCTCAAGCCTGTACACCAGGTTTGTGTTGTGGATCCGGGAACCACTGGCTTCAACGTCAACAACAAGTGATCCGACGACGTTGTAGGACGCTAAGTGAGAAAGACTCTTTCCGCAAGCTGGACATGCAGAAAATACAGGCAAATATTTTTGGGTGGGCCTGAGCAAAAACACACAACATAACTAGGATGACAATGGACTATTGACAGACTGTTGATGGAAAAAGCCTGTTTGGCCACATAAAAACATGAGCTCATGCCAGTTAATGGTGAGGAAACACAAATCTGACTTTCAAATTACACAGGAATGGAAAATGTGCAGACATGATGGCTTGAATCTAACTTGAAACACGACAAACTTGCTACATTTTCTTTTATTGTTATTAGTTCCTAGCAAAAACACCAGCAAGGTTGTCTGCAACTCTCATTTTTCTCAGAATGCGGCTGTTTTTCTCCCAGTTGGCTTTTAGCGCACCCTTTGTAAGAACAAAGGTCATATTTCAAACCAGAGGTCCACAGATGTAATTCACTGGACCGCGTGGCACACAACTTTATAGCAGTACACAGCAATACTTGAAAAACAAATCCTGTAAACGTACTCGGTCAAGCTGAAAGCAAACCTAAATGTTCATTACTCACAACTAGAATTGCAAAACTGTAAAAACTTGTTTTGTGTTAACGTTCTTGAGACTTGTATCAACTGCTGATGACATCATAGATGGGCAACGTTAACCAAAAAGCGTGATAACTGGGGCATCCGCTAACCAAGGTTCGTCTGTATTGGGCACTTTGAAATATTTTAATGTGAAGTTTGAATATCTCCCTAAATGTTCTGAACTCCTGTTTCCGTGCCAGTGTTGTATCAACAAAATAATAACGTAGGAAACACAGATGGCCATTCAAGACAGTCCACAACCGCAAAGATTCATTTATCGTGTTCCGATGGAATAGGTCTTCATCCTATATAATAAATACAATCATGCCACTAAGTAAGCCACTCTCAGCAGCCACTGCCACTCATGAAGTGAAAACGCTCATTCACCTTCCAAACATCAGTGACCAACGAGTGGATTCAGCCCTCTCCGCACCTCCATTGAGCCTTGACAGGCCATTACACTCAATGCACGGTTGTATTGAGAGGGGGCTCTAAATAATTCATCGGGTTATTAGACCAGATCTGTACTCATTCCAGTTTCAGGCATGCAATACAGCAAACAAACAGCTCGGAGCAGTGCGGCTTCCGCTGACTTACCGCTCTTGAATAATATGCCCTGCGCTTATGACTATCGGCGGCATCAATCAAAGCCTGCTGTTGTTGGAATACGCGGGACCTTCACTCACTCATTTCTTTCTCAATCTGTCCGTTTTTTTCTGCTGTTGGCTGGCCGATAATAGCTGCCAGAGAATTTACAGTTTACCCAAGGAAATATTTATATGACATGTTCTCCCGATCTGCTGACCAAAAATCTGACACGGGAGTCCCAATTTAAAGTTGAGCTTAAGTTTTTATTGTGTTACCTTGATTTCGGCTGTTATTTGTTTTTAAATAATTGTCTCTTTTTATTGTATCGAAATATAAATATAAATTCTGATTTGTATTACTCTGTTTTGGCACTTTATCTGCTCTTGTGTTCTTTGTACTACAGTAAACCTCGGATATATCGGATTCAATTGTTCCCACTGGTTTTGTCCGATATAAGTGAAATCCGTTATATGCGTATACCGGAAAATGTCCGTTTTACGCATATATGGGATTTATATCCGGTATATGCGTAAATGGGATTTTATCCGTTATAAAAAGGCACTTCCTTGACTATGTTTCCAATGTACCTGGACGCGCAGGCAACGCTGCAAATGACGTCGTATAGCGGCCTGTCACGATTCGGCGAATCGGAGCGCCACGATGCGGCCATCCGATATATGCCAGGGAAATTTAATGGAAATGCATTGGAACGGGACTGGAGATTTTGTCCGAAATAGGCGAAATCCGTTATAAAAAAAATACGATATATGCAATGAATTTTTATTGGAAATGCATTACAGAAAAATTGGTTCTTTTTTATCTGTCCGTTGTGAGCGAATTTCCGATATATCCGAGTCCGATATATCCGATTTACTGTATATTCTTGTGTGCTGCTATACTTTTGCTGCTGTAAAAGTGAAATGTCCCCTTGTGGGACTAATAAAGGCATGTCTTATTGTCCATTCCATTTCTATTTCACCTATGACTAACATTTTCCAAGTAGAAAATAGAAAATCCTTGTAACGATCTCTGCAGGTTCGCTGAGCGTGTGTGCACACACACCAGCACTTCATGCTTTTCTTCCAGGTAATCTCTCCGCTCATCACAACAACAATAAATACATCAAATATCTGTACAAGCTGAGAAATGTCATCCAAAAAGTAAATAGGTACAACGTAGATATGACTTGACCCCTAGTAGTTTGTAGATAACATCCAGTAAAAAAAGGATATCTTTATGCGCCACGTGAAGCGGGACGCCGCATGACGCGTATACGTAAGGTGTAAGCTTACACTAGCACAACATTTGTGACGACTCCATCAGTTTATGTGAAATACTCTTTCCCGAGTTGCTGTTTACTTAAATGTGCTCTCGTTTCCAAAACACTGGTGCAATGCTAAACTGGTTTCATAGCTTTACCCTCGGGTGACCCGCTGCACTTAAAACTAAGCACAAACATGTCCTGTTGTGCTGCTGGTTCAATGAAATCAAACGACAAATATTTGCCCAATATTTGTTTTTCACTTCAGCTCACATCCTTCTAGATCGGGGGTCTGGGACCCTTGGCTCACGAGCCATATGTGGTTCGGGTCATATGTCTGCGTTTGGCTCTCACACTTTTCTCAACACTATAATTATTTTATAGTTAAATATTACAGAAATCAGTGTATAAAAAAATCAAAATATAAAATATTAGTATGTATTTTAATCCCTCTTCTGCAAATTTACTACCGGCAATGGCTGTCCTTCCGGTAGTCCCGCCCATACTCGATTATAATTGGCTAAAGTGGTAGCCTACCGGGTCATTGAGTGGTCAATAGGTGAACTTTGCGCTTAGCTAGCACAAACACTTTTGCCAAAAAAGATGGCAAAAATAAAGAAAGATGAGGAGTACTGTACACTGCCTACGTGTAGAGTACCATTAATAAGGTATTTTAATTATTGATTAGCTTCAGTATAACAACATTATGATGAGACTTACATAAAATTGTTGTGAAAATGCATGCATTTATTTGCATTCAGTGTTTAAAAATATATGATATGGCTCTCATGGAAATTATTTTAATTTGGCTTTCATGGCTCTCTTAGCCAAAAAGGTTCCCGGCTCTTGTTCTAGATTGTGGTCACGCTGTGTTGCTATTGACAACCTCACATGGTTTTAATGGCCCGTGTTACACCTGTACCTTGCCACCGAGTTATTTCACATCTCCGTCCCACTGAATGGCCGTTTCCCGCAGAGGAACAACGCATCAGCCCACAGTAAAGGGCGGTGAGTGCCGCGTGGAAGGAGAGAAGGATTTACGAGGGAAGCGGGCCATTGACGAGCGGGGCGGGTGGGATGCGGGAGAGACGGGAAGCGAGGAAAGTATACATAGATACCGCGGCCAAGGGAGGGGTGACCTCTTTGTGACTTTCTGGGTCACGTAGCCCGAGTGTGCCCGGCTGTAGATAGAAAGGGAGGGACTCGTATTAGGGGGCTGGCACGGCGCCCATGGCCGGGAGACAAGACATCAACAAAAACAAAACAGGTCTGGTTTTGAAAGTTTAAAAGCCGGCTAAATATACACGCATTCATAGGACACTTGAATTACGGGCTAAATATAAACGTGTCTCATCCCTGAAGGCTCAAGGCATCAAGGGGAGAAGTGATTTACTTTTCTTGGTCAAGTCAAATTTAGAGTACGCATGCTACATTTGAATTTTCTGTGTCTGTTTGTGAAAATTAGAGAGCAGACTCGAGTTTTACATGAAGTACAGAAATACTGCAAAAAACTCTCAATTTTTGTTTTGGATTTTTGCTCAATATGAGGGGTTTAATACTATGTACCATATTGCATGCACTAATAAGTACCTGGTGCTTTTTCCACATTGATTAAAAAACTGCTGTTCTGTAGAATACTACATGGCACAATGTATTTTTTAAAGTACTTTCTGAATGCATACCGTAGTCGTAACCAAGCCGAGTCTCTAATCTAGTCGACCACCAAACAGCAATGACTTATCAATCAACACGCTGTTGAAAAATCGTGATACAGCGAAGTGATGCGGTGACGAACGAGCTGTGATTGCAAAACAAATAATATTTGCGGTGAAGGCTTGAAAATAAAATTCTGCCTTTTATGCTCCAAATTAGCTGAGCGAGTACAAGTGCTACAAGAGGCGGGAACGGTGACTCGAGAATCTGATTAAAAATGGGTCCCTTGTTGGATTGAAAGGTGTGACAAACCAACCATGCGTAAAGCACTAAAGCTTTTGGACAGGTGATTAATGGTCTAACACTGATTAGTGGCGCATGTAGACGGAGCCAAGAGTAACTGATTGTCATGTTTCACCGTACCTTTAAGAGCAGACGTCAACGCAATTGTCAAATATTCATCGTTGACCTGAACTGTTCTAAGTTTGCCTTATTTTATGGAATATTTCACAGATACAAAAACATCAACGCAACACATTTTTCATGAACTCAAAACCGGTCGGTATGTGATGGGACCACCATCTGCCATCATTCTTACATACCAGAGCATCCCAAGCATGCTCAACGTGTGACGTGCCCAGTAAGCTGGCCATGCAAGAATTGGGAATCTGGAATGTTTTCAGCTTGCAGGAATTGTGTACAGATCCTTGCAGCATGGGACTGTGCACTATCCCGCTGCAACATGAGCTGGTGGGTGTGGATGAATGGCACAGCAATAGGTCTCGGAACCTCATCATCTCAGTATCTCTATGCATTCAACATCCCACCAATAAGTTCACCCGTGTTCGTTGTCCATAACATAACATATGTCCGCCTATACCATAACCCAACCGCCACCATGGGCCCCCCGATCCACAACAGCAACGCTTTAAGCTTCTGCTGGTGTTACTAAACCTCACAACCTGTACTGCAGCGATCCACTGTAGTCCAGAGTCTTGCACGGGTCCAACAGCTTGAACAAAAGAGGGCCTAAAAGTAGGATACTGGTGGGGGAATGTTCACACCTGCAAGCTATTGTGTGCACATTTTGGAGGCAGGGTGGAGTGGTCATGTGGTCATGTGGTCATATGACTCATACGCACATCATTTACTTGATATCAAAACCTAACCTACTTGTGCTCTTCAACAATACAATCTATGACGCACCTTTAAGTGTCCATCACTTTCCTTACAAAGCATGTGCACATTGGACCGTAATAATTCCATTCCTGATTAAAAGTCTAAAGATACAAGCCAACTTATAGGTTCAATAGATCAGTCCGTCAAATTATTATTATGGGCGTGGAAATACAACTGATATTAAAAGGTCTTGCATATTCAAAATACAATGACCCACCCCCCCCCAATAGATATAGTGCCAACTGAGTCCATACAAGTGATTTTACAAAAGTGTATTTTTAGATAGCCTTCACTGTCATTGTACTGGGCTGAAAACCAAGCAACCACATTTATGTTTTTTAGTTATTTAATAGGCCAGGACTCTGAAATCAGTCACTTTATTCTGGGGGCTAGGTGATTACTATAAGGTATAAAATAAGTCTAAGTACATGTGACAGTTACTGTGGTACCCATTATGTCATTGTATGGTCATATCACCTCGTACTTCGGTACGAGGTACACTATTTAAAAAAAAAACAAAAAAAACCTTAAACAGTATTATGGAAAGCAGGAAGTGAACAAATGTAACAGTTACTGATTGTAAAAGTACCAGATGGAGGGGTAGGATTTAATAAGCTTTGCTTCTTCCTACTCCTTTTGGACATGTGGAACTGGGAACTGATTATGGGATGCACTCAATTGGAATCTGATGCATGTTCAAATGAAATAAAACCATTACCAAGTATAAGGTATAAGAAAATGTGCATTTTCTGTTTTGCCTAATACAATACACACCCATTTGCACATGGATGTAACAGTTGTTCAACAGCCAACCAATGGACTGCAGGGTGCTCAGCTCCACCCCTCACTTACTGTATTTGGTGCCCATCGTCAGGGGGGCCAGAAGTACTGATCGACTACCTTGGAAACCTTCCCGTACGGCTTTTGATAACAGAAAGGCAACTACGATGGAACCCAACCGTGCCGCGTTTTGGAAATGTGGCTAATGAGTCCACACTTGGTGCAGAACAATCCAAACAGAGGATGTGTTTCAAAACGCTGATATGAGATAACACTTTGCGGTAATAATACTGCAGGCTGGGAATGATGTAATAATACACTTAATCAGGTTATTTCTGCTGCTGCACGACTCTATGTGTGTGTGAGTGGCAGTCAGATATTCATAGAGAATAAGAGCCGAGGTGGACCGTGGCAGGACTCCAATGCCACTTAGCCAGTAGTAGCCGGTTCTAATTGCCATTCAATTTCCAGAAGCACCATTGTCTGTGAGTGTGAGTGTGTGAGTAACAAACACCGGTCGCTTTCCTCGTCGCAGGCACACAATGAGACCGCCGTTGTGAGAAAACGGTCTGGAGTCCCGCCAACGTGTTAACATTAGCTTCCATCAACGTTAACTGCAACTTTTACCACATGCCAATAAATGGGATAAAGACGTGGAGCATTTCAATGGAGCGTGGGTGACTGAGAATTCTGGGAAAGTTGATACATTTGGAGATTCCAGACAGACGTGCAAAAGAGAGAGAGCAATGCAGTAAATTAAAAAACGAAAAATTAAATCATGTCAGCAATTAACTTTTTAGACCACATAGGAGTCAAAGTCCAAATCTCATCCAGACCCAGAACGGTAACGGTAACGGAAGTGGGATATAAAGCTGTGGAAAAGGGGCCCTCTCTGACAGTCTAATGAGCATCCTCCCGTCTACATCCCATGAACGATCCCGCAAATGGTCCTAAAATTGTTCCGTGCTGCCAAAGGTTCCTCCAAGAAGGGGAGAATGTGAGACAGAATTAAAAGAGGAAAAAAGCGGGAGGAAGCTGTGGAGAACGAAGGGAGGAAAACGTAAGTTGATGTGTTTTAGCGCATACTTTGGGCAGGTCAACCCGAGTACAGAGGATACATAAAACAATTCGGATCTGGAATGACCCGGACTGCACAGAAGTGGGCCACAATGGAAACACACATGGGCTTTTTAGTCACATGTCAAGCACGGCAAACACAGAAAACAAGGAACGGAATGACGTTGGCACAAAAATAACAATATTTGGAATGTCAAAGTTAACGTCTTTTGAAAAAAAATACGTAGTCAAGCACATAAATAAAGAGGCTAACTAGTCCAGTCCTGTCCCTTCCCCTCCCTCTCCCATGCGGGTCTTGCGGGATCTCATGCTTTTTTCTTGCGATCACAGGGAGCATGTTTCAGCAGCAGTAACAGCACATGACAAGGTGACCTGTGCCCCACACAGGATGGGCTAAACTAGGGTGGAAGGCGGTGGGAGGGTCCCGGGTCCCGTGTCCAACTCCATGGTCTCTGCACCAATCGCTCCCCTGCCCAGGCCCCCGCTGCTGGCCGGCAAGGGGAGAGGGAGGCAGTGACGGCAGCCTGCCCCCTTATGCTGGGCCCCTTGCTGGACTCTGGAGAGGGGAAAGGCAGGGAGAAGCCCACTCAAACACTCGGGCCGAGAGTCCTGTTTATGTCTGTGCTGAATTTGACAGGGAATGCGCAGTCTCAGGCACACACATCGGTCATGCATGGGGAGCCGGCTGGACAGAACCAGACGGGCCACGAACATGTTAGGGGGAAGTGGATGCCAATGCGCACGGCCATTGTTATATAACTGTCAAAAATGCTCCAACATTCAAAGAGATTCTACAACAATTCACCCAAAATTGAGTGGAAATATAAATGCATACATTAAAAAAACAGAATAAATTCAATTAAAATTCCTGTGATTTAACAATACAATTCTCACGGTTGGAAGATGAACTTCGCCCAGTGTTCTCCAGCATTAGTTATCAGAGCACATCCAATCAGTCAAGTCGTGCCGTACGTGTTGCCTTTCAAGAACTACTTCTGCTTGACCTGCTCGTCATTTACCACAAATATAACCTGTGTGATGTGTTTAGCCCAGAAGCCATCAAGCGTGGGAGCAAATTGAGGACCTCCAGACATCAGTGCGAACTTAACACTTCATTAGTCGCAAGGGTAACCGAACGTATGTGGCTTGTGCATACAAGTGGTGGCTCTGTACGGCTAAGTACAACGGCCTCTTTCTGTCTATACGTTATGTCAGAGGAAGCCACCAATTACGACCGTCACGAAAAGAGGGAAAGGGAGGGTATCTCCCAGTATGGATAGCTAATGGACTGTACCATGCCCACCATGCACATCTCCATAAACAACAGCCGTTAATCAGGTAAAAGATCCATTTTGTAGCTTGTTCTTCCGCGACTACGGCGATAGTCCAGGTCTACTGTTGGGTTCCAAGTGGAAGAGCACTGTTGTGTACACACGGCCTCTATAGTTCCAGCTAAAGTAATACAAGTTGGAGGTGTGATTTAAATCCCGAACACATGTCAGTGTTGATCCTAAGACAACTATGATGTCGGGAAGGGAGCTCCCATTCCTTATGTTTTCCACGCTCACAGGGAATGAAGCGGCTCATATAAAAACAACATCCTCCTTGCCATGAACAGACGCAGAACACTGAGAAAAGGATACAGTCGCTAGAATGGATAAGACTACTTGAGCCTTTGGGAAGTCATTCTAATGATTCGGGCTGGGGGTGGGATGGTTGGAAATTTAGCTGAAGACATAAGACACGTCTTGTCTTTCTCAATTTTACATCATAAATCATAAACTGACCAGGTTCTTGTTGTCAAAGTGAGTCATTTGGGTGTAAAAACAGACATGTGATCAATAAAATAGATGGCAATTAAGACCTAAACATTTTCTCCCCAACTGTTTATGGAATGGAATGTTTTCTGGGGGGCAGGTTGAAAAAAAAACAACGTCCACACCGTCCCAGATAAGTAAATAGCTGCATCAAGACGCAAATGGTGAAAACAATGTAATACACAAAGCCTGCAGACGGGACCACATGACACACTACACTAGAGAAGACTTATGACAAGAAAATATGGAGAGAATGTCAACTGTGGTAGTTATTATGGAGGCTTGTCATATCTCCAGCATACCCCCCCAATCCTAGTAAACACAAGCGGCATAGAAAATGGATGGCTGGATGGATGGATGGACGGACGGACAGTAGGATGCATGTTGGTTTGTCATCAAATCTCACTTCTGGTCATGTGATTATGACGGGTCACTGACATCATCGTTTAAAAAAAGAAGCGATTGCTCGAAATGATGAGCCAACGTTTTCATATTTTCCCATTCTGGAAGACATTTAAAAAAAATACAGTACACAAATGCACTGATTGGTTTACTGTATCCAAAAGCAACCGAGGCAACACGCACCTAGTAGAGGAGCCACCGATTCACCTCTTTGAGTCTTTATGAACTTTGACCATCAGGATGCCAGCTATTGGAGGATGAGCTACAGGTGTTCCCCAACTTTTGGAGGGGAGTGTACATACACAGACCATCACTATGACAGCTTCTCTTTCAATACAAAAATACAATCAAAACAAAAGTTCTGATGTACACAGTGAGGTCCTCACATTTTATAAAAAAAAATTAAATTAAATTAAAACAAAAACAATCAATTGAGTGGTTGTTCATTTTCTTCCATGGCTGACAAAGGACATTTATTCAAATACACATTTCTACAGCTACTAAAATATGACACAACCTTTGACGTAGAGTACAATATAATATATAATAATTGTTGATTACGTGCTGAAGCCCAAAAGCTATACCCACAACAAATGTTTAAATATTACCAATAATATATTTTTCTTCCAAATATCTACACACATCATGTCCCTACCGAGTGAGAAATCGATATGGGTGTATTGTATATTATGTAAATGTATTGTGTGTGTTATATATAAATATACTGTATATAGATATACAAAGAAATGACTTACCTGAGCTTTTAGCATGCCCTTAAACAATGGCTGCGACTTGAAAGCTTTCCTCCGTTTATCCCAAGATGTTAATCCTGGTCAACAGAAAAGCAAGAAGGCATGTGGCGGGTCAGTGAAGGAGGCTTTACCTCGGACCTGTCCACCATTGGCTCTTTATGTAACGCTCAACTACTTTCAGTTTAAACACACCAACATGATCATTCAACCCGTAATGTCGCCTTTTAGCTGCCTCGCGTCGGGGTAAATATTGGTAAATAGACAAGTTTGCTGTCAATTGAGCTGTCTCCGTGGACAGATTTCGCAATAAGTCAAGTCTTGACTTTTAACGTTGATCTTGTGCAATGCGAGTTTCCATACCTTAACTCAACTTTCCCCCCATTTAAGACCCCAGTTGCTTTTTAATCCTCTTCGGTGGCTGTCTCCACGCGTGTCCACTCCATGTTGAGCGTGAAGGTTCGAGACGTTTGTGTTGTGCTAATCTCCCAAATGTGAGCGACTTGTCCGCCCTTCCAGACGTCGGCGCTGGTTGTAGCTAATGCTAGCGTGGTTAGCTGGCTGCTTTAACCCTCAAATGCCGCACCAACTTCGGTCAGCGTGGACAACGGCCGCGCGAGTTTGAGCGCTCGAATGGAAAACTGTTCGAACACCACGAGAAAATACAGACGCCCGAAAACGTATACAAGTAATTAACACCTACTGTAGTACGACGACATATATCCCTGGTTCTTCAGTAAGCAAATAGATGGCCATTACTTTTTGTTATGCACCGCCTCCTCCTCGGAGCCTCTGAGGGATAGAGCGCTTTCACCTCCGCCCACAAATTCCTCGCAACCAATCACACGCGCGCTAAGCGGCTCGGCCCTGATCTGGTTGGTGACGCTCCGGAAGAGTCGTGCTCCGATTGGTCGATTTTCATGTCCACAATAGATCGAGCCACCCATTGAAACAGGGGTGTGTCGTGACGTCAGAGGTAACGAAGAGGTAAACAACTTTGACCGCGTGAGCTTTAAAGCAACATGGTTTTGCCTCCAATCAGTTCGGATCACTGGAGAGATCCCCGGCGTCGGTATGACCATCATTCATCATTAGCGACAACGTGGAAACTCCTTTGCTTCAATTTAGGCCATGTGTCTCTCCGCACCCACGGAGCCTTTGTTCGCAAAGCGACGGGCGTTCCGCGTGGACACATGAAACATAATTGTACAGTTGTTACCGGTTGATGTCGCCCCACGACATGCCTGCGCTCACCCTGTTGTGTTGAATGCGTCTCGCCTCATTGTTTGTTTGACATCTTCCCAATGTGTGCGGTCAGGCGTGGAGGCGAGGAAGGGGTGTGTCCACGCTGCAGTGCACTGGTAGGCTGCGAGGCGATGCCGCTGTACGGCGGCAGCGTTGCCAAATGTTTGCGATGCAAAGCACATGTGACTTGGCTGAATATGAATGGCGTAATGGCAATATTGTCGTTTTGCTCCAATTGTGTGCATTCGCGCTTCACTTGTTCGCATGACATTTGCACGCTCGCAGCCGTGTTGCACATGGGAACTGTGGTGCATCATGCATGGAGGAAATGGTGGCGTGTGTGTGTGTGAGGTTAAGGCCCAGTGGAGGAGGCCTATATGAAGGTCAGGGGTGTGTCTGTAATGAAAACACTGTAAAGACGACAGATAGGAAGGGAGAGGGAGAAGGGCCCCATCCGGCTTCATATATCCTCTTCCATATGAAATTGTTTTTGGACTCCCTGCTGCACGCTTAGACAAGTTAGACTGTATCTGCAGATTCCATGAGTTTGGAAAAACGTAGTCCTTAAAGGTATAATATTGTACTCTTTGAAATATGCTTTTTTTTAGATTGCAAAATCCTTTGAGGAGGTCATCGGAGAAGTAAACAAGGAGGAGTTAACATACTCTTGACATCCAATATTCTATTTTTTATATATTTTAGTCAGCTGGACTACCCAGCATACCTTGCGGGCATTTGGAAATAAGTTTTAACATATATGTGTTATAGTTGTTGATTCATATGATGCGTTCACTTGCTATAGATGTGTTGTATTATTTTTTTTTGTTGCACCTTGAGCAAGTATGTCATTCCTGATGCCATCTCTATATGTACTATATACAGCCCCCACGCCATATATTTGGGTATATTCGAGTCAAAATGTTGGGTATAATATACAACATACTGTACAACAATGAAACATAAAGGACAGGAAAACACAAATAATAGCAACACTAGCATAGCAGGCTAACGACCATGCTAGGGTTGCCGAGTCGATGAATAAAAACAAAACGATCCAACTTCCAGCTCCCACGTCTGTAGATGACAGACTTGAGGGAACTTTGAACTTCCCTTGGAATGACGGAGATAATCCATTTTCTCGCATTTGTTGCTCATAAACTCATAAACAGGCTCCAGGGACGTACATTTTACGCATATTTAACTTTTATCAGACGTTAAATTACAACCGCAAACACAATGACTCGGACGTGAATCTAAATTAAAATTAAATTATAATATTATGTATGCAGACTGTATTTTTCACTCTCACATGCGCACGTACAGTCCCTGCATTAATCATCTACGGTACATTGCACAGCTTTGCATTTGAAAGCAACAGTAAATTGGTCAGCCATTTGCTTTTCCGAGCAACTTTGCCGAAATATTCCAGTCAATTTCACTTGGGTTCAACATCTTGTGGCCACTGCAGAATCCAGTCAATGCCAGTGACGCCGCACAATCCAAGCATGAATTAATCTACTACGCACTTGTTTATACGTACACGTGTTCTCACTCTTAACCACAGAATTATATCTCGACCCCCCCTCCCACCCCCCATCCCTGATATGTGAAGCTGCTGCCGATTCCCTAACAGTGGCTGTTTACATGCGTGTGGGTGTTAGGTTCATGCTCTGCGTTTGTCGATCCCTGTCCTGTGGCTTGGGCCTTGTCCAAGTCTGGCACCGTGGGGCCAGATCCAAGCAACTCATGGCAGGGATTTATTTGGCTGTGTAACATCCATGTCGGGCTTGGATTTTGGCTCAGCCCGTTTGTGTCCTCAGATGCTCTGACGCTCACATTTAGAGACTGGGTTGCTGTTTGAAAACCAGGAGGGTGGAAATCATAAATCAGAAACACTTGACCCGCTTCAACGGAGGGAATCTGTATTCGTGGCAGCATTTGGACTGTGACATGAATAGCCTCCACAGTGGAACGCATATGGAGAGCCACATGCTTCTGGTCAGCTGAAGCTAAGCCAGCCAGAGTTAACTTTTGTACGGACAGACTGCACACACACCGTGGAAATACTGCACATGCTGTATTTGTACGGTGTCCAGGATTCAAACAGATTTACGGTTGCGTCAATTACAGGTCATCGTGCGGAATGACTTACAGGTGTGAGGCCATAAACAGCAATAACTTAACACACCCGAACGCATCGCTCATCACCAACACAAATAGACAATGTCAATTGCTAGCATGAAAGTCGGCTAGTATAGACAACCATCTATTATGACACTAGAAAATTGCTACCTATACCTACTGTTGTGAAAAAATTAGGACACCCCATGGTGCATCTTCATTGTGTTTTCTAAGCTATTATTATTCAGTCAAATGCACCACATGATGGCGCTGCTGCTATTAAACCCGAGTCACAAACCCGCCTTTAGCATTAGCGTCTTTATCTTAAGTTTATCTTATGTGAATCGACACAAAATTTGCTACAAACCTTTGCTAATTTGCTACAAACCTTAAGGTAGGGATGGGCAAGGTAAACAAATATTAGGGGGAGGAGCCAATACATAAGTGGGTTCAAAGCAGAAGCTCATCCTTGCTCACAGTGCAACAAAATGAAAATGCCACACATCCATAGCAAGTTAACGCATCACATGAATCAACAGCCAAGCGCTAAACATAACACAACTTAAAACTGTTCTTTCTAAATGCCCACAAGGCATGCTGGGTAGTATGTGTTCTTTTTTTACTTTGACGACCTCCTCAACATATTTCGCAATCAAGTAAAAATGGGACAAACAGCAAAATAGTGGGAGAAAGAGTACCCAGCATGCCTTGCAGCAGGAATATATGGGTGTTTTATATGGCATGGAATGGAAAATTTAAGCTAAATTGTTTGACTGGTTAGTTGACATAATTGTATATCTGGTAAGGTTTGAAACCGTGGTACACAATCGAAATGCGATGCAGAGACGCTGAAGAAATCCTACACTTCACACCGGTGCTCAAATGTTTACCTCCAGAGGCCCGGCCCAGCACAGCTGCAACACGGACTTTCCAGGACTGGGAGGACCGGCACCGTTCACCTGCCCCGCTAGTTTCCTGCGGTGGGAGAAGGAAGGACAGTGTTAGTCACCCAAGGCTGGACGTGTGTTATCAAACATGGATTACTGTGCTGTAACCACAAGGCAATATAATAGTAGGACATCGGAAGCATATCATCATGTAACAATTAATAATTCAGCAATTGCACAAACCGAGCCTTTCTGATGTTATACATATGACTGCCATACTTAATATTTCTTAACCCAGCCTTGTGGTTGCATTATGAGCAGCTGGAGTGAAAGCCCTCAGTAACATCTGTATCTGCTTAGCAGTTATGTGCATGGCAGCACCTAATCATACATTTTTATGAATTGACTGTAACATTAACCAACGAACAATATTTTCTTACTTATGTGTCCTGGTTGGCCGTAAATTCGAGTCCGTTTTTTAATAAACGCATAAGCATGGTTTGTCATTGTGACGTCATAATGGACGTTATCAAAGCAGCCTTTTTAGCGTTGTCAGACGTACGATAGCTTTCCTATACGATAATTCCACCATCTGTACAGTCAATAATAAAAAGAAAATACCATAATGTAACATCATGTGATCCTTTCTTTACATTACTATCAGCAAACACAAACAGGATACATCCTGCACTGCACCGGATGTTGTGCATTGACTCCCATGCCTCTTACAGCCAGGTGGGGGTGCTGTTCTGCCAGTGGCAGCTTTTGTCAAATGGCGCGTCAATTTTTCAAAGTGAAAACTGCATTACAAAATATACAAAGTATGCAGGGTCTGTTGTAATGTTATAGTTAGCGACGTCAAATCAGATTTATGAGATAATTTTCCTTCCGAGACATTTAAAGCTTCTGGTTAATTACCCATCTGGCAACACTGACTATCTTACTTTGAAGGGAGTGCTTTTATTTTCAGCAGCTTGAATGGCTTATGAACACAACTAGCTTGGAAGTCGCGATAAATTGGGTAATAGACTCGATATTCTCTTCTTGTGGACACATTCCGTGGCAATATTTGCACTGCTAGTTGCGGCAACGTATGTGTTTATAAGTGGGCTCCTTGTCGAAATACATCTAGCATGTGCGACGCCATTTTCCAAAGCACCGACCAACATGCTCGCGTAAGCAATACTCGACTGGGGTGGAAGAAGCTCAGTTATTAGCTGCCAAAAAGCAACGTTTCTTCACACGTTGTCGTCGATCATTTAGTCCGTCGAGCTGAGGTGGAAGACGAATACAAGACCTCAGTTTAATATTGGTAGATTCGTCCGTTGGAAGCAGCGGTCCCGTGGTGTAATGGTTAGCACTCTGGACTTTGAATCCAGCGATCCGAGTTCAAATCTCGGCGGGACCTCGTCCTTTTATACATTTTAAATCGCAAGTGCATATTGTAATACGATTAGTTTATACAAAAAATATATATGAAATATATATAGAATACAGCAACAGGACGTATTTTGCAAGCCTCTAAGGTCAATTATTGTTTTTCAGGGAGTAGGGGCGGTCTAACTGTACTGTGTTCTGTGGAATCGCCAATCATTCATAAATACGGGATAAAGCAGTCAAAAAGTACAGCATGCATGTACCAACATTAAAAAGCCCAGCATTTTAACATGTTTACCTGATGCTGTTTGTTGTCATGCGCAGTGAGATTTGTCGCTTTGTTTGGCGATCCTTGAACACACCGTTGTTGTGGCCGTGGAAACACTAGTTTCATCATCATCATCTGACTTTCAACCACAAAAATATTCAGTTTATGAATATTGAACTCTACATTTTGTCTTTTTAAATGCATATAATAATCATAAGAGGCATATGTGGGGCTTAAACCTGGATTGTGGTAGGAGTGAACCATGGCATTAAAGCGAGAAGTGGAGGGTTCTGGAGATGAATCAAATCTAATAATGACAAGTCACTTTTATTGCAAATGTTGATCTGAAATGGGAAAAGATTGACAACATTGAGGGAACAGGAAGGTTTAGAGTTGGGGAGGACAAGTCGTGTCAAAAATAGGTCATATCATTGCTCATGATTTGTCGTCAGTGCTGTACAGTACAGTAGTACTGTACTGTACTACGCCTGTACTGTGCAACACTTTCAACGAGATGGTACAAGTATGATTACCTGGTTATATGATTACATGATGGTACAAGTATGGATGATTAGAACATCTCAACCGAAGATGCGATCACGTGTGATTTAGTCATGACGAGAGACAAATAGTATTGTGTTTTTTTATGTAGCACTTTATTTCATACAATTCTTCTTAGGAGACCTAAAATATATTACTTCTTATACAAACAAATATTATGAAGTCATACTGTCCAGGTTTATATAAAAAAACAACAACAACAAAAGTGACAAAAGCAAATGATAAATAAAAAATCTAAAGTTAAAAATACAGAATAAGTCTTTGGTTTGATTTAGTTCCCAAGGATCTTGGTTGTTTTCAAACGTGCGGTCATTCTGAGGCATGGAGAAAGTGATGTAACGTCTCTGTTAAAAACGACCTTAGCAGCGTTACGTCGTGTTTTTCCTTCCATTGTGAAACATTCTAACATTACAAAAGTAAGGCCAGCTTATTTCCAGCCGCAAAAAAAGATGAGTATTGATGTTCCGTCTTGAATGAGTTGATTTGTTCGTGACCGGCCGTCCTTTTTACTTCTACGTTTCACACATTTCATTGCGTCTACATTCTTGCCTGCAACTGTTAAATATTAACGTAGACTATGAAATTAAAAACAGAAATGCGTCATATAAGATTTGTTTTTGTCATTTCCAATACACATTTATACATATTTCTATGTAATTGTATGCTTTGTAAGATGATGTATGACGCTTTATGACGGTAAAGCAATTCCACACAATCAAAAGCAGACTAATCCATTATGACATCAATGTAATGATGTGAAAAAGAAAGTCGGTGAAGACCAAAGACCTTCTCACAGTGCACGTAGTATACCCACCCGCGATGTCATAGTTCAACGTTTTTCATCTGCGTAGCTGTGGTCCCAACATAACTTTATTGATAAAATTGACAATCGCCACAGCAGGTTGTTCCGGGTCCATCTCGGCAAAAAGGTGGCACACATTCTCCGTGCTGCCGCCGCTGCGTCTGGCAACAAAGCCGAACATCCTGCAGCCAAAATGGACGCAACTTCATTACAATTCTGAATACATTGTTGCGTTCGTCTAAAATATATGAGCAGACGATGTGGTGATCGTTAATGGGCCATGCAAAGTCGGGAATGGGACCCCGGAACTCAAGCACTTACTTGCTGGACGTGCTATCACAGTTAGTCCATCTGAAGCACGGCACACAAATAGAGACAGAGAACAATTGCAGGAATATATCAATACGGAGATCAAACATGTAAAATCTATGATTATAATTACCGTAATTACTTTTTTCTTAAACTTTCAACGGTGCGGCAAATGTTTGACATTTCCTTTCCTTCAGAAATACTACTCGTCGCTTAAATACTGTGCCGTTTGCTACTCAGTGAGGAAATGGTAGCTCTTTCTTTTGGCAGGAGCCAATCACGAGCTATGAGTGAACTCGCAGGTTATTACTCAATATAAGTCTTAACATCATCATACAGCAACTTAACACTGAAAAGGTAGCTTAAGAAATATACAAGCACCAATATCAGTTTAAAATAATAAAAAAACAACTATCTTAAAAGCTTCCCATGATGCATTTCATCGCACATGGCTACCAGGGAAAAAGGAGCTGGGCTCCCTCTGGTGGACAAAGGCAGCAAATGATTGACTACAGCACTCCGACAGCCACGTCCAATGAAATGCTTTGCTGGAAAGCCGTTTAAAAAAAACGGCTTTTCATTTTAAGCTGGTTTCGGTAACTTTTGTGTGTTAAGTTGCTGTGTGATGATTTTAACATTTGTGACTTTTTATAGCTCATCATGGCCTCCTGTCAAATAAAGAGCTACCTGGTTCTCATAGACTTCAAATATTCAATTTGATCTTTGTCGCTAAATGAATGAATCTTATACACCGGGAATTCTAGTATATTCCAGTCAGGCGGCAAGAGGATGTCAGCAGCAAGCCCAGACGTTTCTGCCAGTAAGAAGTAAAAAGTACATGCTCGGGCGTGTATCTTCGTGTATTACCTCTGGTCTTGGGGGTCAAGGCTGCTGAAAGTCACGCTGCTGATCGGGTAATGCCTCCTGAAAAATAATCTAAGCAAAAAACACTAAACAGTTATAGAACGCGTCCGTGCCAGGATTCGGAATGTCGTCTTTTACCTCCTTTTGCTGTCAGTTAGCGTGATGCCCTGAGACGAAACCTTGAAATGGACCACCGTAGCAGACGGACGTGGCGTCAGAGCCAGCGTGCATTTGGTCGCCTTAGAAACCGCCTCGGGTCCCGTTAGCGATTCCGTCTCCACGGAGTTCAGGTACAGAACGCTGCAGGCTTCGGAGACGAGATAACGTGTTTGTATCGTTTGTGATGAGGTTTTGGCGACGGGAACACGCTCTTCCAGAACGGGACTCTCGGTCTCGGTCTCAGTCTTACCTGCTCCCTGCTTGAGGAGGTCGGCAGCCGTGCTGGTGTTGGTTACAGTCCTCGTCCCGGGAAGCTCGCCAACGAGGTCTAAAAATGGCATCCCGGTGTTATTAAGCATCACCTCTAGATTGTTAATTTCTGGCATAATGACCTCGTTCTGGGATGCGGAGGGCGCAGGGCAGAGAGATGGGAGTCATGGAATGTTGGTACACCAGGGCGGATAAACTCCCTAAAAGCAGGAACAGACATTTTTTTCCCAACATTATTTACAGAAATAATTAGATGGAAGTTTTTAAAAGGAAGTTACCGAAATAGGACTCGTTCTGACAGCCCTTGATCTTGACCCCCCGGGGTCCGGTCTCGATGAGGAAGTGTCTCACCAGCTGTTCCTGGACATCCGCTGTGAGATGTTCAGGAATACTCTCAGCACGTCCCATCAGACATTAGCAGTACAAATATATGCAAACTTTACAAAGTGTACCCAAAAGTACACGTTCATGTACACAGTACACGTGACTAGCATGTTGGGTGTGTACCTGTGCTACCCGTGTTGTTGGCGTTAGGAGGAGGCGTGGCCACCTTGAGGGCCAGCCCGTACGCGCCTTGGAAGGAGTTACTGTCTCTGATGAGGAACGTTCCCGGTTCCTGGTCCTTCAACACCGCAATGGCTACGGGCGGAGAAGACACACGTGGATTAGCGAGCCCGAGAGGGCGGGGGTGTGTGCTGTTGTCGGGGGTTTGATTCCCCACTCACCCTGGTCCCTGGAGATGCCGGGTTTGTACCAGAACTTGGAGCTGTCTTGGACGAACTTGGCATTGACTCTGAGGTCCACGTCCTCCCTGCTCCCGAACTGCGAAGACCCCGCGGTGGGGGACAAGGTCACATGGTGCGTGGGTGACGGGGCGGGCGAGCCCTGGAGAAGAGAGGCGTGCCCGTTCGGCGGTCCTGCTGTTGAAGAAAGCCGTTTCTTCTCCGGGAGCGGCGGCTGGGCGGCCGGGATGGTCACGGCGGTGTAGCCGGTGTACGGGACGCGGGGGACGCTTAGCATAGGATAGTAATACGACGCCATGGGGAACGTTGGCGTGTGATAGCCGTCAGGCGTGGGTGACGGCGGCTTGGTGTCGGTTGAGTTATCTCGTTCAGGTGTTAGTCTACTTCCTGGTGGATCTGGAGCCGATGGGGAGGAATTATGGTTCATGGACTCAATGGGACTATTTTGGGAAGGGCTGGGATTGGTACCAGCTGAAAGGTTGCTGTTCGCCGACGGGCCTTCACCGGGAACATCTGAGCCACTAACTTGGTCTTCCACGGGGGTGATGATGATCGTCGTGCCCTCTTCATGTCCTTTGACCTTTGCTTCAATTCCATTGGTCGGTGGACTCCGGGAGAGCTCAGGTGACGCGTGGAAGTCGGTGGAAGTTTGTATTTCTGGCTTTGCCTCTTCACTTTGAGGGATGACAGCATTTACACTGCAGGTATGGAAAACAAAAACATCTGTATAAACATCTGTATAAACATCTGTAGAAACCAGACATGGTGTACGTAGAATTGATGCCATCATGTACACCTTAAAAAACACCTTAAAACGCCCTCAATGGCCATTCTAATATAACAATTTACTAAGAAAACTTAAAAAAAATATACAAAAATAGGTAAGCCAGTAGTATTTTTATTGATTTTTTTTTTTTTTTACAGTAAAGGCAAAAATTATGAATAAAAAGTTGCAATCCAACAACTCTTCATTACCGTAATGTAATATTATGAGAAAATTAACCTAATTTAAGTAGCTTAAAGTTGGGAAAAAAAAACAAAAAACACAACAAATATAGTTGTGTTTTTGGGGGAAAAAGTTGTAATGTTACAAGAATAAAGTCAAATTATTATGGACATAAAGTTCTATTTGTCAAAAAAAGAAAGTAGAAATAATGAGAAAAAAAAACCCAAATTATGTCATTTTAGTACCATAGATTTGAAATGTAAAATAAAAAATACACTACTTTCTTAATATTATGAAAAACTAAAATTAAAGTTGTAATTCTAAAATCGTAATTTACTAAGAAAAAAATAAAATAAAAAAATCAGTAGTATTTATTTATTTTTTTACAGTAAAGACAAAAAATTAAGAGTAAAAAGTTGCAATTCAACAACAAAAAGTCTTAATTACCGTAATGTAATATTATGAGAAAATTAATAATTAAATTAAAATTAAATTAAAACCTAATTTAAGTAGCTTAAAGTTGGAAAATAATAATAAAAAACACAAACACAAACAAACAACAAATACAGTTGTGTTTTTGGGGGGAAATTAAGGTTGGGGAAAAAGTTGTAATGTTACAAGAATAAAGTCAAAACATTATGGGCATAAAATTCTATTTGTCGAAAAAAGAAAGTTGAAATAATGAAAAAAAAAAACCAGCCGGAATGGAAAACATGGCTGTAATTTTATGACAATATTGTAAAAAAATGGAATTCTCATGAGAAAATTGGTTGCAGTACACTCGTCATAGAAAAAAATAATGTTTTGGTACCATAGATTTGAAATAAAAAAAAACAAAAATACACTACTTTCTTAATATTATGAAAAACAAAAATTAAAGTCGTAATTTTTGGAAAATTTGGTTGGCCTAAAAGGTTATTATAACTGAAAAATATATTGCCATAGGACCTTCAAATACATACTGTATATTATACTGTATATTATACTGTTAGTCAATGATCAAGAACAGGCTTGACTTCCTCATAACAAATATGAATCAAAAAGCAATTTGCCAAGAAAATGTGGAATCCTGGAAAATTCCTGAGCTGTTGAAATGAATTCCAATATTGTTTTGAATTGGATGAAAGAAGAATTAAGAGTGTGGCTGCTCCACCTAGTGTTCAAGTCTGGGAATTACAGTTTCCTCCAGCCCTCATGTTGAGATCCAAGTACATAAAATGAGGTCCAGATAAAACTGGTAAAGACCGCCATAAAGCACCGTCCACGTTGGAATCATTTCCATATTGCGACATGTCAGCAGAATAAAGATGCGCTCACCTGTCTTCCGTGTGGGGGGGGCTGCCGCCACTTATGACTGTGTAGTCAGGATCAGAGTCCAGGGTCTGGGTGCTCGACCGGTCAGGTTTACCCTTTGACCCCTGACATACGTGGATCTCTGAAACTAATAAAATCAAAGTAGAAGAATGAAATATGAAATACTTTAACTTTGTTATGATGATCTTTTACCTTGGACATCAGGATCTGTAGATACCGGGGGGGTCTCTGGTAGTCCCCCTCTCCCAGGCGAGGGGCTCCCAGCAGGTAGAGGAGATGCGGACCCGGAGACGTAACCGGAGGCGTAACCTCGACTCTCGCGGCTCTCAGCAGGAGATGACTGCTGAGGAGAACAAGGGCAGGAGTGGCGTGGAAGCGGAGGCGTACGGTACCCCCCGCCGGCGGTGGCGGCGGCGTCGTCCCGCATGTCCATCAGAGACCGGGGTCCGGGAAAGCTCCGCTGAGGTCCGAGGACGAAGCGCGGCTGCTCCGGGTTGGCGCCCTGATCCAACGCGTGGCAGATGTGAAATGGCGGAACGGCTGATTGACACGGCCAAAGCTCCGCCTCTCTCGGCATCTCCCAAGGATTTGGACTCTCCCACGGAGCCTCTCGAGTTCGTTGGAACGCCGCGGCTTGTTCCGGATGCAGCGGATGGAACGCTCGGACCGAGGCCGTGTGGTGGTCTCGCCTGCTGGAGCATTCCCGGCAGGGACAACCAGTTGAAGAACCGAAGAACATGTCTCTGTACGGGCTGGGGGGGAGTGATTGGGGGGAGGCGTGAGTGGGCGGGGCATGGCTGGCGTAGTGGAAGACTCGCCGTTCATCATCGGTGTAGTGTCTGCTCGAGGCGGGCAGGGTGTGACTGTGGGGGTGTGCAAGTTCGGGAGGCGAATAAGGAAAGAACGGCCTGTGGAGGCAAGACAGGGGTGGGGGGGGCCGTTCCCATGGTAACTCCGGTAAAGGATGGACGCTATGGCGATGGCAGAGGTCCATGTGCGTCATGTGTGGCGGAGAAGATATGGACTTGGACGGCACGGCGGGAAGAGTTTGACTCTTGGGATGTTTCTTCATGCTGCTGCAACATCCGGAGCAGCGACCGTTCGAGGGGGGGGGCTCCCGCTCCCATTGCTGCCCCCCGCCTGCCCGACCGCAACACGAGTGTTCCCTCCTTAGCCCTCCCAGACCTGACGGGTCTCCATCTTCTAAGATCTCCGTCTCTCCGTCCTTCTCGTTCCCTCCTAATTTCTGCCTGCTGTCGCTTTCTCCACGCTTCGCCATCAAACGTTCCGTGTTCTCTCTTTCAGAGTGGAACGTGGAAGCGCAGTGGTTCTCTTCTGGTGTTCTGGTACGAGGTTGCGGCTTCACCGTCGGGCTGGCGGTGAGGCAACCGTTGGGCGAGGAGGTCTGATCGGGTCCACGTCGTTTCCTCACCTGAGCATACAGACTTCCATCCAGAGGACCCCTGGTATGAGGAATATCTGGCGGGAACAAGACGTTATCACCACTAAGTCAAACACATGACTGCAGACAAGCACAATGTATGTCGAGTGGCATCGGAGACATGCGCGAGATGTTTTTTTATTTTTTTTATTTTTTATTTTTTTCCCTTTATTTGGGCAAATATGTGAATCATTACAGTGCATTTCTTACATCAATCAAAATATAACTTTCCATTATTTACATTTGTATTCAACTATCTGATCCCAAGCCCAAAAGGAGTAGGCTGAAGCAAAAGCTTATAAATGCCTACCCCTTTTTGCAGGATATAATCATGTTCATGCCACTGTCTTCTTTCCCCTGTTATTATTTTCATTGTAATATTATTATTATTATTATTATCATTATTATCATTATTGTTATAATCTTTATCATTATTACCATCATTATAATCATCATTAATATTACCATTTTCATCATTATAGTTAAAAAATTTGTGATTTTTTATTTTTAATTATTTAATTTTACAGACTTCATTGCTTCTTGTAGAGTGTAGAGATTTCATCTGTTATTTTCTGAAATCTGCAGTCTTTGTGTGTCAATTTATTAGCCCACTTTTTTTGTGACATTTACTTATTTTCTGTATTGCATGCGTCTAATCTTATGCATTAAAAAACAAGAACTTGAGACCGTGTCTGGACAGGTGACCAACCCAAACATCAGTTTCTTCTTGTTAAACCCTACCTGAGGTTTTTAGCCGTGTTTATTAGTTTGTGTGTGTCTAGTCTTGTGTGCATTAGGAAGCAAGGTTTTAGGTCTGTGCTCAAACCAATTTTTGAAGCAATGATGTCTTGCTGTCCATTATTACTATTTTTTGTAAAGTAATAATTAATAATAATTAATGATAATAATAATGATAATCCCTACCTCTATATTTATGCATGTTAGCCTGGGTACCTCTAACAATTTATAGTTATAAAGGTATTAAGGTAATATTCTTACATTTTATTATATCAGTCAATCAGAGATTCCAGCAGAGATGACAAGACAGTAGAATGATCACTATTAAAATACCATTGCCACTTATATTTATAAGACACTTATCTTGTACTGTGTCACATTTCATTGAATTTACAACTAAATTAAATTCAGTAGTGCCACCAATGTAGACAGTGTTCCGCCATGGGATACGCTCATCTTACTTTCTACGCTGTCTTCATGGTGGAGGTTGAAGTTGTCATAAGAATCCCATCTGACCACCGGATCCGAGGTGTTGTAGTGGACTTGGACAGACGCGTCGGTCTTCTGGTACTCTTCAAAGCGGACGTCACCAAATTACAACCATAATTACTATTACATATTACTTCCATCACTAAATATATTCACCTTTTGTTTTCTCTGGTCCACTAGAGAAGATAAATTCCACCGCAGCATCACGAGGGAACCTGTCATCTATAAAAAGATATGATTATGTAAAAAGCAATGTTGGAAATATCACTGGAGTAAACAGCATCTCACATCAAAGGTATTGTTCATATTATACTAGGAAATAAATGTGGTAATATTATGTATACATTGTTGGCAGGCAACATGGCGTCATGTGACTGCTATGTGTACTACTATCACTATATTGACAGTTACTATAGTACTCATTATGGCATTGTATGCTCATATCACCTCGTACTTCGGTACAGGACAAAAAATAAAAAAAAAAATATTATAGAAAGCAGGAAGTGAACAAATGTAACAGTTAGTGATTGTAAAAGTACCAGATGGAGGGGTAGGATTTAATAAGCTTTGCTTCTTCCTACTCCTTTTGGACATGTGGAACTGGGAACTGATTATGGGATGCACTCAATTGGAATCTGATGCATGTTCAAATGAAATTAAACCATTACCATTACCATTACCATTACCATTACCATTACCATGCATACACAACAGGAAGACATTTTCATTGTATTTGTAGTACGTAGATTGTATTCGTAGTAAAGCCACCAGAGTACTACAATACCAGACTACCATTCTCATACCTGAGCAGGCCACGTCTAGTTCTTTCTTGCCAAACCAGAGCTGGGCTCCATGAATGGTGCAAGTATGGAACTGGATCCTGAACACCACCTCCCGCTCCGGTGCTTGGCTTCGGCGATGATAGCACTTCACCTAGAAGATGAGGATGAGAAGAATATTCTTCATGAACAAACACAAAGATGGGAATGGACCAAAACGGTCAAACTCACTTTTAACTGTTTATATAATAATAATAATAATAATAATAATAATAATAATAATGATCAAATGTTCTCACCATGATGTCCCCCTTTAATAATAATGCTGGTTCCATCGTCACGCCCAGCTTCCTTGATCGAGAGGACTGAGGGTTGCTAGGAAGGCACACCAATAAGTACCAATAAGACCAACAAAACCAGTTCTTCCTTGGAATAAACTGAATGAGTCCTGGTGGCAACTTACTATACACAGGAAGTGTAGATCAGCTGGAGGGACTGGTAGATCTTCACAAAAGGAAAGTATCCTGGAAAGACAAGACATGACCGTGCCGCAAGCTGTGATCATACCTACATACATTCTTACATACATTCATACATGTCTTTACATGAAACCCACCTCCTCCTGTCTGGAAATTTGGCAGAGATGGAATAAGGATCTGGTGGAGGAAGAGAGGACTGCTATTCATTTTGATGGACCCAGACAGGAGACCTCCAAAGTAGTAGATGTACCTGGGGGAGGGAGGAGGTGAAGAAAAGTTGATGTGTTGTATGGAATACAGAATATACTTCACTTGTACACTGAAACACTACACAAATCTAGGATCAAATCTAGTGATCACAGTAACCATACATAAAAGCTATCAAAGCTATAAAAAGCCTAAAAATATTAATATTAATATTTGAACCACACCACAACATCAATGGTTGTTTTACATGATTTCACATTTGCAACTGAACTTTGTCTGTGTGCACGCAACATGCGTGTGCACACAATTTCCCTTCAGCGTGTAACCTTAACGCAACACGGCGCCAAGCTTTTTCACTTCCTGGTTGCTGCCTAGAGCTCTTCTCCAAGGCTCTGTTTCTTATAAAATGAACGTCTGCCACCTTGTGGACAGTTTTTTTTTCATCCTAAAACTGCATCAAATGTGCTCCCCTCTTATTGTGGAGTTGCATCATCACCTCTTTGTGCTTCTCCCGCAAAAAAAAAAACATAATAGGTGGAGGTAGGCGAGTGATGTAAACCAAGGCGGAGGTAGGCGAGTGATGTAAACCAAGGCGGAGGTAGGCGAGTGATGTAAACCAAGGCGGAGGTAGGTGAGTGATGTAAACCAAGGCGGAGGTAGGTGAGTGATGTAAACCAAGGCGGAGGTAGGTGAGCGATGTAAACCAAGGCGGAGGTAGTTGAGCGATGTAAACCAAGGCGGAGGTAGGTGAGTGATGTAAACCAAGGCGGAGGTAGGCGAGCGATGTAAACCAAGGCGGAGGTAGGCGAGCGATGTAAACCAAGGCGGAGGTAGGCGAGCGATGTAAACCAAGGCGGAGGTAGGCGAGCGATGTAAACCAAGGCGGAGGTAGGTGAGCGATGTAAACCAAGGCGGAGGTAGGTGAGCGATGTAAACCAAGGCGGCGGTAGGTGAATGATGTAAACCAAGGCGGAGGAAGGTGAGCGGTGTAAACCAAGGCAGAGGAAGGTGAGCGGTGTAAACCAAGGCAGAGATAGGTGAGCGATGTAAACCAAGGCGGAGGTACGTGAGTGATGTAAACCAAGGCGGAGGTACGTGAGTGATGTAAACCAAGGCGGAGGTACGTAAGTGATGTAAACCAAGGCGGAGGTAGTTGAGTGATGTAAACCAAGGCGGAGGTAGTTGAGTGATGTAAACCAAAGCGGAGGTAGGTGAGTGATGTAAACCAAGGTGTGTGTGTTGCAGACCTGCTCTGAGAGGGCTGAAGGGAAGACGAAACTTTATCTTCACAGAACTTCCTCATTGCCAGTGTGGTGAGTGCCTGGTCGACTCTGTAGACACAAAGCCACGGCTCGTTAACACATTGTTAGTACAGTATTAGTACAGTGTTAGTACATGCAGAATATAAGACGACCAAAACGACCCTGCTGATATCTTGCTGTAGTGCATGTAGGCGGCCACAATGACCCCCGTCTGACCTTTGTTCCCCTGTCAGAGCAGACAATATATCATATATTAATAGTCTTCCATGATTCACTGTGAGCATCTCCATGTTGAGGTTCCTCTGACCTTACAGTGGAGAACCACGACGTTATCAGGATCAGCGCTCAGCCAGGTCTCCATGGCCTTACACACGGTGCAAATCCCGTCTAAAGGCGGAGCGTGAAGATCAGGCCAGCCAAAGTCCTTCACCTGCAGCGCAAAAGGAGCCGTATATGAAATGACATAAGGCATATGCTAATATGCTAATAATAAATAGTAACCTTTGGGTTGAGTCTTGTGATGTCATGTCTCTTCTCTGATAAATTCAAAAGCTACAAAAGAAACAGAAGAAAATAGTGATTATAAAATAACATAATAAATATATTGTCCAAAATATTAATATCCATAATTGTACAAGTGGTCATAATGTTATGGATGGTAAGTTACCAGGAGAGAGGTTTGTTAATGTATCAAGTACGCGTGTGTGTGACACACCAGGAACTTGTCTTGGTGCTTGGATTTCAGCATGGACGCCATTTCCTGTAGATCCCGGCGGTAGCGCTGCTCCTCAAGCTCGGGCATGAAGAACACGGAGATAATCCTCTCAGTGATGTAGGTGAGGTCGAAGTCGTAGTGGCGCTCCATCACGTGCTCCATCATTTGCTCCTCGCTTTTACTTCTGGACGTGAAAACAATCTGAATTGAAAGGTTGCTTGTTAGAAAGACTTAACCGTGTGTCATTGAACGCACCTCGGCATGGAGCCTCTTTTCCTCAGTGAAGCAGATTTAATGGAATTGTGCTGAAAAGCGGAAAGAAATATGGCTTGATGTTTTCACTGTAAAATCAGGGAACGCGTGTGGACACATTACTGTACCTGGGCCGGGGTCGAGGCACAGGTGGGGGGCACCTGGAAGAATATGCACGAGGTTATTTCATGCTGAAATAGCGTTAGCATATGCAAACAAGCACACTGGGAACACGCGAGGGAATGAAGTAGTGTAGTGATAACCATCCTGATCCTGATCCTGATCTAGGGGCACGGATAAGGGGATGGTCACATGGAGGGATTCGATCACACTCCAGGCAAATAAACTCATATTGATATGAAGAAAAAAAAAATCTGTGAGTATGAAGCCACTACTTTTGTCTTAAACGTTGAACCTTGAACCCTAAATTCTAATCTGCTTTACTTCAGAAATACAGTGAGAAAGTGGTTGCTCTTTCTTTGGAAGGAGCCAATCATGAGCTACCTCACAACAAGCTTGTCAAGCTGCTGGAAATGGCAGGAAGTCATAATGTGCATATATATATATATATACATATACATATAACAGTATAATAATGTAACACTCTGACACATGGTGTCATCTTACGAAAAAAAAAAATTCATCACACAGCAACTTAACACCCAAAAGGTATACTGATATAAATATACAAAAAGGTACCAATACAAGCATCAAATGGGTATGGAAAGACACAGACTGACAGACAACATCACGATGAATGGATAAATTCCCCAACTGTCTCCATGGAATAGCGTAAAGAGGAGCGGTTTCGGACTTCCTCACTGTCATTCCCAAGAAGCAGCACACCAAGCTCTCCGACGGCTCCGGCATCAAGTTACAACACGTAAAGAAAACATTCGGGTTATGAACTTGCGCCGTCTTGTCAACTTTTGACCTCTGACCCCGTGCACCGGATTGACTGGCATTCCAGCCGGAGCCTCTGATGGCCGGCCAGTTGATGACAGGTGTCAAGCAACAAGTTAGCGAGTCGGATGCCTGCCGATCACGGCTATGTTACCGTGTGTTGACGTTTTTTGTCCAACATGGATGCAGACGGAGGCTTTTCATCAGCTTTATTGTTTTATGGACAAAACATACCAATAAACAGTAGTGGGGGGGGGTTGTTCTACTGACATAAGACCTGATTCTTTCTTTCGGGGTAGATGTACACAGATGACAAAGACGATATAAAAAACACAGTAGGAAATGACAGGACATTGAAATAGTAGTGCTCTGTAGATCTAAAGGTTTAATACGCTTGTTAAGTAGTTGAAGGGCTTGTTTTCAGGAAGGAACAGTAGGAGACGGACAGGACACACACGTGTATGACTACGCATAAAACAACACACACACACGACGACCGGGGTTTAACCCGGAGGCGGAGGGCCTCGACCTACGATGTAAACGATGCACACGTAAACACAGAGAGAGCACACGCGTGTTTGTGAGCACCACCAGCTGCAGGCTCTTCATTAATGCATGCAGACTGGATGCTGGAGGCGTCGGGGGCCGCGGCCATCTGGTTCCGTTTGTCTTGATCATCCGTGTGCTTTACCGAGGCGCCAGTGACAGGATTTGAGCACAGCCTCAGGGACCCATGAGGTGGCCACCAGCTGATTTGGGTTTGGTTTAGTGGCACCTCTTGCCTCATTAATCAACATGTTTCTTTTTTGTTTCCTATCTACAGGAGCTGAACGAAAACAGTGAGACGTTCCGTCTTCATTTTTGAATTTGAATTTTTCCTAATGTGAACATGTCCACATTCATGTTTTCTAGATGTATTTATACATTTTCATAATAGGAAGCGAGAGAGAGTATTGAATGTAGTGTGGAGAAGGTTTAACACATGCACACATCCACATGCGTGTACACACATAATCCAGTTCCTAATGTGGAAATTGTAACTAGTTCCCTGTGTTATATATATTTATTTATAATACATTATTTTGATGTAAACAACCATATTTGTCGGGCGGCACGGCGGTCTTGTGGTTAGCGCGCAGACCTCACAGCTAGGAGACCAGGGTTCAATCCCCACCCTCGGCCATCTCTGTGTGGAGTTTGCATGTTCTCCCCGTGCATGCGTGGGTTTTCTCCGGGTACTCCGGTTTCCTCCCACATTCCAAAAACATGCTAGGTTAATTGGCCACTCCAAATTGTCCATAGGTATGAATGTGAGTGTGAATGGTTGTTTGTCTATATGTGCCCTGGGATTGGCTGGCCACCAGTCCAGGGTGTACCCCGCCTCTCGCCTGAAGACAGCTGGGATAGGCTCCAGCACCCCCCGCGACCCTCGTGAGGAAAAGCGGTAGAAAATGAATGAATGAATGAATGAACCATATTTGTCTGGTTTATGTTGGTATATTTGATTCCATACTAGAGCTGTAACAAAGGCAAAATATTAATTCATTCATTTTCTACCGTGTATCCTAACGAGGGTCGCAGGGGGGTCTTGGGACTAGAGGCGGGGTCCACACTGGACTGGTGGCCAGCCAATCCCATAGATGGCCGAGGGTGGAATTGAACTCGGGTTTCCTAGCTGTGAGGCCTGTGCGCTAACCACTCATCTACCGTGCAGAACATATTAGTGGAAGTGATAATTATGCTTCAAATGTATTTTTCCACAAAAAGCTGTTTTTGGGAAGGATTATGTTTGAAATGATGTTTTCACTTTTATAGTCGGGAACTGATATTTTCCTGAAACTTGCCTATGTTCTACTGCTGATTACTAAAGAACAGAAAAAGTTATTTTCTGATGAAAGATGGGAATCTAATCTTTCTTTCGATAGGTTCCATATTTATGTAGCCATAGAACCCAATATTCCATGTGCCTTGAAAGATGGCCGATAATGAAGGGGTGGTCAATCTGAATGAGTTAATGAACCACAGCTCGCCAGTGCTGGCAGCACTCATGCATCCCCGGCCCATGTTGTTGCCACCACTATATTATCCTATTGAAGTTGTACACCGACTACCCCAAAAATATACCCCAACTTTCATTTCTATAGTATCTTCCCCAGAGAAAATGTGGTTCACTTATAAATGAATTACTCTCCAACTACTACAACACTTTGTCCCATTAGAAAAGGACAAATGAATTAACAATAATTCATTTATAACCCTGTTATGACTTTTACCAGCCCAATTCCGGAGAAAATGAAAGCTGCTAAATGAAAAGTGTGCGTCAAACTCTGCGAGGTCATGGCGTCCATGAAGAGCGTAAGCTGGCATCAAACAGAGGGAGAAGTGAGTAAGGCTTCCTATTTGGAACTGGAGTGGCAAAAAATAGCAAGAGCTTATTCCGTATTCCTCGTCTCACAATAAATCCACTAAAAGTCAACAGTAAAAATGCACATTCATCAAAATGACAAAGACGGAATCAAGCAGTGGGAAGCAATGAATCACTATAGGGTTAGGGTTAGCCGCCATTACCTGGGCTTCCCTTGTAAACAACGCCATGAGGAGCATCACACATCAATATTGCAGGTATCAATATAAGACAAGAAAACATGGAAAATGCAAGAAAATAAAATAAAAAAACATGGAGGGAAAGCGGAGAGAGAGGCAGACAGAAAGTGACATGTCAACAGCTGAACATGCCTCCACAGAACAAAGATGGCACCCAGCTATTTTGATCAGGCTCCTTAATATAGAACACAAGTCTCTGTCTAAGTCTTACAGGTTCATGTCAGATTCTTCTTTGATAACAATCACTCATTCTAACATCACCAACAGTATACGTCTGGTACGTATACTTCAGGTCTCCAATGATGGGAATATCATAAATACCACAATAATTAGCATTTTTTAAAATATATATAGCATGGTTTGGCAGGGGCTGCACCCTAATTGTGTTCTATGAGTATATAAATTCTAATCTGCTTTACTTCAGAACTACTACTAATTGTTTAAAAACTGTGCCGCTGGCTAGTCAGTGAGAAAGTGGTTGCTCTTTGTTTGGAAGGAGCCAATCATGAGCTACCTCACAACTAGCTTGTCAAGCCGCTGGAAATGGCAGGAAGTCATAATGTACATATATATATACATATAACAGTATAACAATGTAACACTGACACATGGTGTCATCTTACAAATAACGTGAAATTCATCACACAGCAACCTAACACCCAAAAGGTATACCGGACAAATATACAAAAAGGTACCAATACACGCATCAAATGGGTATGGAAAGACTGACACACAACATCACGAGGAATTGACATAAATTCCCCAACTGCCTCCACGGAATAGCGTAATATTGCGTGTATACCATAAAGATGGTATATACCAAAAAAAAGAGTAGACTCCCTTTGGTAATGAGCAGTAGAACATAGTAAGTAAGTTTCAGGAAAATATCAGTTCCCGACTATAAAAGTGAAAACATACATTTCAAACATAATCCATAGTCCTTTCATGGTCTTGGGCCAAAGTACATCTCTGATATGTTAGAGCCACAAAAACCATCTCCAGTTCTGAGAAGATCTGGGAGGGGTCCCTTGTGGGTGCCCAGAGTCTGGACTAAACACGGTTGAGTTTTATGCTGCCAAAATCTGGAACAATCTTCCAGAAGATGTCGGCAATCCTCAACTTTGGCAATGTTCAAATCTAAGGTGAAAACACTTTATGGAATGATTTATGGAATTTTGTTGAATGATTTTATGTTTTTATGGATGAAGGGATTCTACCATTCGTCACCTTGAGTATGAATGGTGCCCTTGCCTACATACCCTGGTATAAATACGACCACTGATTAAAGCGGGGTTTTCTCCGGGTTCTCCGGTTTCCTCCCACATTCCAAAAACATGCTAGGTTAATTAGCCACTCCAAATTGTCCATAGGTATGAATGTGAGTGTGAATGGTTGTTTGTCTATATGTGCCCTGTGATTGGCTGGCCACCAGTGATTAATGAATGAATGATTAAAAGTCCCATTAAATCCATCTGAGATGATGAATCTGTGCACAACGAATGAAATATGAACGCAAGCACACAGCCCAGTTATTGCTTGTTGATTGATATGAGGAAATGAAAGAAACGAGTAAACAGTCGAGGTGGTCGGCCGTGTGTGTGTACACGGTGTCACTTTAGATAAGACCAAGAACGTACGGTCAATTAGTGTTACGGTATATTACGTTTGCCAGTCGCCGCCATAAATACCACCTGCTATAGGCGACGCGTCAACGTGCTAATCTGGCAACACAGACGTTCATCAGCAAAATCCATTCCCGTCCTAGTGACGATGTGATCCGGTGATAGGACGGAGCTATCCGGTCTATCCGGTCACCTGCGGTGGATTACCAATGGCAGCTTCCCCCGATAAACAGGAAACCTGATCAACAACAGTTGTTGACAACATCTGGGGAGCTTTCATTCATAAATGAGCAAACAGCTGCTGCGTGGGAGCAGACATCGGAAGCATCTGTACATGGCTACGACATTAGCATCCATCACATGTTGTTAGGACAGCTGATTAACATCAGTGGGTGGAGTTTTGTCCCCTTGTGTCATGTGGATGTGAGACACGCAACGTTTACATTCTTTATACGTCAAAGTGTCATTAAAATCAGATTAAAAATTCAAAAGAGTATTTTTAGGTCAGTATTTCCGCGTATTTTGGAGCATTTAGCAGCTATTATGGTAAGAATATGCAATTATGGAATTAAACAGACATTGCAAAAAGGCTTTAAAGTTGATGACAACATAAGAGGTAGATTTAGTAGACAAGAGAGTACATGTAGTACATGTAGTACACGTAGAGTGTTTTTCTTTTATTTACCTCTCAACAAGCAGCCTCAGTCTTTTCCTCCGCCTCCGAGCAGTCCCGTCTGCACACTGAGGACCCAAAGCCTGCCTCCCTCGCTCCCGTACAACTCACTTTCGCCCTCACGCACATCTCCTCCTACCGCCCCCCCCCACACGACGACACATCCCGCCAGCAGCAGTCAGTCGCCACATAGCCTCTTTTTTTTTTTTTCCTTGTGGCGTAGGGTACACACACTGACGGTAAAGCCGCCCTGTCTACCGTGTGAAAGGACTTTCTCCCTGACACACAAACCAGTACACCACAAGCACGTACTGGGCAGAGACGCTATGCCCAGTGGCCTCCCCAGTGAAGGAATATGCTAAACAGGAGCAGGCAGCAAAATGGACACTTTTTTAATAAACACGTGAAAACCTAAAAACAACATCAGGTTGATGTTCCCAGAAAGAGATATTATGTTATATTATATTATGATATTATTATATTATATATGCAAACACGCATATTGATAAATCGCTTGACAAAACGTCGGTCACCACACTGAAAACATAACGTCACGCCCAATGTGGACGTCCCAAAAATGCAAAGGCAAGGAGTGCATTTTGTACCTGGGACTTCAGTGGGTACTAACAGGAAGTGACCCAATCCTCCCTTAGCACCGCTGCTTTCACACCACCATTACACAAACCATCAATAATATACATAACAATGTGTGGTATTACGCAATTGGGTGTGAGTACTATTATTACTAAAGCGTCAAACCAGCGTTGTGGGGGTGCTGGAGCCTATCCCAGCTGTCATGGGGCGAGAGGCGGGGTCCAGCCAATCCCAGGGCACATATAGACAAACAACCATTCACACTCACATTCATACCTATGGACAATTTGGGGGGGGGCAATTAACCTAGCGTGTTTTTGGAATGTGGGAGGAAACTGGAGTACCTGGAGAAAGGAACATGCAAACTCCACACAGAAATGCCCAAGGGTGGACTCGAACTCGGGTCTCCTAGCTGTGAGGCATGCGCACTAACCACTTGTGCGGCCTACTCTGGAAACGTGTATTTTCTAATTTCAGGGTTTCATTTTGTTTAAAAATGTGTAGAAGTACAAACAAGCTCTGCTGTCGCTACTTCATGTGGGAGTTTTTTTGCAGTTGGGAGGCAGTAGTTCTACTGCATGCATTGCAGAAGTCTACACTAGCCTAGAGTTGTCAGTAGTTACTTTTTTGAAAAAGAATATCTACGGGCCTCTGATTACTCTCTAAATATTACATATATATATATAGTAGACCATAATATAGTAGACCACAATGAATACATGAAGGTACGGGAGACAATGAGGTACTATATGCAAGTGCTGTGTACACATAGCATGTATCTGCAGACGTGTGTACTGTGTGTCAAAGTATGCTAGTACGTTCAATCTCTCCACCTCAATTACACAGCACACTGGCATGCACATACACACACTTGACACGTGCACGTGCACACGCACAGTCGGGTCTGGAAGCAATTAACCGCGATAAACAAGGGATGACTGTAAACATCTTGGATGGGAAAAAGACAAGTTGGCCACTCACTAGCGACTACCAGTGGAACGTCTGCTTTATCAAGCACCCCAAATCATTATTATATTTGTAAAAATGAAGTTGGTGTGAATATGGCTTCTCTCCGATTATGGGCCACATCCAATAAAGGCGATGTCTTCGGTAAATAAATGGCGAATAATGAAAGCGTTTACTGTACACACCTTAAATGTAACCAATTATTTTGATAGCGGGCGGCACGGTGGTCTAGGGGTTAGCGCACAGACCTCACAGCTAGGAGACCAGGGTTCAATTCCACCCTCGGGCATCTCTGTGTGGAGTTTGCATGTTCTCCCCGTGCATGCGTGGGTTTTCTCCGGGAACTCCGGTTTCCTCCCACATTCCAAAAACATGCTAGGTTAATTGGCCACTCCAAATTGTCCATAAGTATGAATGTGAGTGTGAATGGTTGTTTGTCTATGTGTGCCCTGTGATTGGCTGGCGACCAGTCCAGGGTGTACCCCGCCTTACGCCCGAAGACAGCTGGGATAGGCTCCAGCACCCCCCGCGACCCTCGTGAGGAAAAAGCGGTAGAAAATGAATGAATGAATGAATGAATATTTTGATAGCAAGCAATTATTTTGGTCCCCCTGCTATCAGATTGACGTTCCCAGAAAGCAACAGCACGTGCACACGCACGTGCACGGCGAGCCCACCAGCTGCCTCGCACCTATTTGTGTCCCCCCCGCACCAATCACTCACTCCCAAGCATCCATGGCACTCCCGTTATTTGCTATATTTACTTTCCATTCACGTTGATCATCGTCACATGATGACCACTCCGGCCAACCGCCCCCCCCCCCCCCCCTCCCCCACAGCCACCCACAGTTGTATTTGTCCATCTCCGTGGTAACTGCAGGACGGCTACGACAAAAACAATAATCCTCTTTTAGGGCAGCTCAGGCCCAACAGATGCTCACGTCCAGAGGAGCACTAGTAGGTCACTTTGGTTCTCCTCGTTTGAAATCCTGCAAGGATTTGGGATGTGAATGTGCTCCATTTGGTTATGAGGTGGCCACTGTTTGAAGATGCTATATGCTAAATGCTAAATATACTCTATAAGTGTATATGCATGACATTAGTCCCCGTTTCCATGTGTAGCTTAGACAGCCACACATGGCGTCTGCGCTCACAGTCCTCGCTAAAAGCCCAAGCTCTGGACTCGACTGGACTCTTCGGGGTCAGGGTGAGGTTTAGCAAAGTACTTCTGCACAACCACACCGACCGGCACCGATTACACATTATTAATTTAATCATGGGTCATACGCTGTGGACCTCCGAAACACCGGATGGCGATTACGCCTCTTTCAGCACAGCTTCATGTATGGCTTTTCTGGTTGACCTATTAGGGAACATCACAAGAACTTGCTAGTGGAGATCCAGCAGATGACATACTGGGAGTAGCGCCCCGCTTCCGAGTTGCGTCACCTTCTCGATGGTACATATTTGACATATTTTTACTTTTACATTGTGTTTAAAAGTACCTCCAGTAGACGTCACCACTCTACGTTACCGCAATGAATTACTCATTACAACCTAGCGGTTCAAGAGGGGGGGGCGGGCCTTCTCTTAACAGACATCTAGGTCAGTGCACTCGCTTCTTCCACTACTTCCTGTTCCAAAAAGCCCCAAAAGAGCGCCACCTACCTTGGCTTCGCACGTCTTGTGAACGGCCACCTTGCAGTCTGCAAACAACAGCATGGAAAAAAAAAAAAAAGCAAAGCTGAGCGATGCGTTTAAGGAACAGGTGAACTCGGCTAGCGTAATGTCAAAAGGTATGAGCTCACCCTTGCAGAAAGCAGCAGAGGTGTCTATGGTCTGCTCGCACACATCACACACGCGCCTCCTCTTGAAGCTCCTCTCGGTGAAGGCGTGGCTCGCTGCTTTGGATTGCTGCAAACGTGAAGGGAAGGGAAATTGTCAGACATTTTACCACAGATTTTCTTGTTTTCATCCATGTTTCCAACACTGAGACTTATCTACTCTACCTCGTATGACTTAAGCTCAATTTCTCTTGTCTGAATTTGCCTTCAGACGATGACAAGCTTGCTAAACGTTCCTTTCACCAAGACCGGCTGTACCACAGAAAGCCAACATGGCAGCTGTGTAAACACCACATGACCTTGTGGGCTCAAGAGAAGAAGCATTCAGGTACGTTGGACACCCAAAGAATTGATGCAACTGTCTCACAACTCCGCTAACAAAAAAAGTATTTCAATAATAATTCAATTCATCGGTAATTTTGCCGGCCTCCGTATATTGCCATGTGCATCCTCTTTGGGCAGGAAGAGGATTCACAAACAACAGCGAACAGAGTGAGATCTCTCGTCAGTCATACAGTCGCTTTGTGGGAAGAGGGGGGGCATAAGACTGGAGATTCATCAGGGGCACAGCCCTCATGTGGGAATATTGTATTAATAATAAGCAAGCTGAGTCCATCAACATGAACGAGTCAGTACGCCGAATTTATTCAAAAGTCGTAGCAACTAAAAACTCAACAAACTTGATCTACATCAAAAAAACAAAATACACGTCCAGATGACTAAAGTAAATAGAAACGGAACAGCACACAATAGTACACGTTGACAGAAACTCATCACGAAAAAAATGCTGCTCTTTAATCACTGAAAAGACAGCATTTCAAGAAATGCTGCAAATGTTAGACAGCACCAATTGCGAACTGTGAGAGAATACTTGTCACAAACGGTAATTCCACAACTTTAGAGAGCGAAAGATGACACATTAAAGGAAATATTGCATTATTATGGTATGTTTCATTGTATATTATCATTCATTCATTCATTTTCTACCGCTTTTCCTCACGAGGGTCGCGGGGGTGCTGGAGCCTATCCCAGCTGTCTTCGGGCGAGAGGCGGGGTACACCCTGGACTGGTCGCCAGCCAATCACAGGGCACATATAGACAAACAACCATTCACACTCACATTCATACCTATGGACAATTTGGAGTGGCTAATTAACCTAGCATGTTTTTGGAATGTGGGAGGAAACCGGAGTACCCAAAGAAAACCCACGCATGCACGGGGAGAACATGCAAACTCCACACAGTGATGCCCGAGGGTGGAATTGAACCCTGGTCTCCTAGCTGTGAGGTCTGCGCGGTAACCACTAGACCACCGTGCCGCCCTGTATATCATCATAACGTCCGTAGTTTATGTTGACAATAACATCAGTTACCGTCCATTGGTTGGACAATAAACATTTCAAAAGGCACTCTCTGTATTATTGTTGTATTATTGTTAGCATTAAGGCAATCCCAAAAACAGCATTCGAGGTGTCCTGGCTGGTCCAGCGGTATTTTGAGTAGTAGATGATTGGGTAGCCGAGCTAACAACAGCAACATTATTCTCATGATAATAAGCCAGCGTTATGTCATAAAGACTCATACAACATATTGTTGCTTTTTAATTTGATCCAAAAAAAAGTATTTTGGCATCTTATCCTATGATTAAAGATTATTAAATTATTTGAATGTACATGTTTAAATAAACCCATACCAATAGACTAAAGTAGTAGGGGTCATAATGAATGGATGTTTACAGCTAATGGAATGAAGGATTTTAAACCATTCAGTGTTTCCATGGATGTATAGGAGGAGGTGCCTGGAAACATTAGGACTGGGATGGTGTGTGTATACAACCTGTCCACACTTAATGTTTATTTACAAAATGACTCTATGCATGTCCTTAGCCATGAAAAAAAAAACATTTGGCTGCTTTTAGGGGTGATGGGGGGGCTTTTTCCATTGCCAAAATGTTCCTTACCGGTGGGTGTTTTACAGCGACACAGGCACCTTTGACTATACCGACCCTGCACAGTTTCACACACACGCCCGATTCTGGAATTGTGGAGGTGAAACCAGCTGGTTGATTGCTATGCATTATAAAAGAGCACTTCCTCTAATGTGTTGTGAATGGAGTATAAATTCATTATGAGTAGATATGCATCATTCATCACGCACCAACCTCTACCTTCAGCTTTTTTTTGGTTGCATCATCATGCGGACCTTAGTGAACATGGTTGTGGCGAGAACAGATGGCTGCTATTAGAACTTCTAGCGGAGAGTGCATCCTTGTTTTCAGAGACCCTCCAAAAAAAAGCAGGATTTTCAACTGATCCTCTTTGAAATTTCCATGTCGGAGCAGCAATGCCAAAGATTTTTTCGGCACCTGTCAGGCCGGGGGGGTTTTCTGTAACAAGCTTATCCTTAACGGGGGTCATACATGTAAGCTGGAGCCTATCCTAGATGACTTTTGGTTAAGACAGGGTACATCCAGGACAAATCACCTACAGTACAAATATGGGAGGGAGGCTGGAGTGGAACCCACACAAGCACAGGGAGATCATGCTGAGATTGGAACCCACAACCACTGTATATTTGTTCAGTATAGTTTAAAAAAAACATGACCTCACTTGCTGATTGAAGGCTGACTATTATGCATATTATTCCAGTGATATTACAGCATGATATGACGCATACTTAATAACTTAATGCACTGCTGCTGTCAGGATAGAGCAGCAGATTTCATGATAAGGGTGCCGCCTAGTGGTCACATTCTCACAGTGCAGCTCAACGTTAATATTTTGCTCCATAGATGGACACACCTTCTATATACTGAATACTAGTAGTGGGGTTGTTCTTCACGTAGTTTGGCTGTGGAAAATGGAGTAAAACAAGTACAAATGAAGAATAAATCACAGACCATGAAACCACCACCATGAAATATTCTACAGTTTAGTGTCAGGGCGGAGCAACGGCAGGAAAACTGAGCACCAGAAGTGACCTGTGCTACATTTTGCTGTGGTTGTTTTCAGCCATGATGTTGTTTGGGTCACAGGGCATCCCATGACCAGCAGCAACAGTCTTATATTGACGAGGAAGAACTAGAAAGGACCCCACCCCTTTGGATTCTTGCAGCCCCGGTCTACAGTATGTCATTCTCCAAGCATGCGGAGCCACGACCACTGTTGTGTTCAAAGCCATACGGGATGTAACGCTGCGTTGTATTCTTTTAGCTTTCTCACAGTCGCATCTCTCAGCATTACCACGGAATTATGGATATTTTGTTGTATTTAGCATTACAGTACATGCAGTATTATGGCTGCAATAATTGACATCCAGCCTAATATACATACAGTAAATACAGCCAACAATTATCAGTTGGGTTCCCACCATAAGAAATTTAATACTCAGTGGTGAAGTCCAATATTTGCCCCCATGCCCTGCCCACGCAAACTGATGATTTGTCTTACACACCTTGTCAGGATTTACAATTAATCAGGTTAACTACCTCTAAAGAGTATAGAATGATGATTGACGTTTCCTGTCAAGACTAGGTGTCCTGATAATGATACCAGAAATGGTAGGGGGCGGGGCTCTTCAGGGCAAGTCTGTACCACATTTGTACGCCCCCCTGCTGAGGGAAAAACCATTCAAAGTCGGACACTTGTCTGGTATATGTTGTTCAAATGGAATATTTTCATAGTTAGAGGATGGAAAACCTGTTGTTTAGCAACGTCTAGATATATGTGAAATCATCTTAATATATATAGTCACCTTTATACGTTTATTAAACATAATAAAACATAAAGACTTGTGTGTCGCTACAAATGGACGGATTGGACGGATTCAGAGTCGAGTTTCAGCAGGAGTTGTTTTTTTCCGGACGTACCAGCAGCCCGTGTTTTTATTCGGGATTAATCTGCCTGATCGTTCAAACCCGCTATGGGAACATGTCTGGTGCTTGTGTGTCACCAAACATTCCCGCACCTTATGACCGGTGTAGAATACTACATACCGTTTACCATACACAGCGGCTGAATGCATTACATCAGGGGTGGGCAAATTATGACCCGGGGGCCACACCTGGTTCGCCAAGTATTTAAACACGGCCCCGCCTGTTCTTTCCAAAGTATTTCATTGAAATTTAACATGCAACCTGGCATCATGGCTTGAGCCAACCTTTTGATTTTTTTTTTTTTTAATCAATTTGGTCATTTTATGTGGTCTGCTGTTTATAAAGTGCTCCTGAAAAAAAAATATTTTTTGAGTATTGGAAAGTGCACAAATAAGCTATAAAGAATAACAACAAAGAAACGAAGCAGTTCAAACAGGGGCCTCCATACTGCCGGTGCTGAGGGTCCTAAAAATACACCCATGGGCCACATACACAGACACACACTGTAAATGAATACTTGAGTAGAGGGACACACCCACTACCCACTCCATCCTAGATACATTTGCCTGTATGGGTTTTTTTTTAACGTGACACCTTACTAGTGATGACATGCAGGAGCCACACACACACACACGCACACACACACACACACACATGCACACACACACGCACCCCATAAGGGACGGGAGCAGGTGGCAAGCCAGGAGTATGCTCCAGTTCCAGCGGGGTATTTATAACAACACGAGGAAGGCCAGTCACCTCTAAAGAGCAACAAAAATTCTGAAAATAGGTGCGGGAATGTTTGTTTGTGTGCACGTGAGCGAGCGTGAACATTGGGGGGGGGCTATACATAAGTATGCAATTAAAGACTGCCGAGTCCACCCATTCTGCAGAGACTATGTTATCATAATTTGGCAGCGTCAGACACACACACACACACACACACACACACACACACACACACACACACACACACACACGTGCAAAGGAACTCACACTCACATCCACGCAAAAGCAGGCCCAAGGAATTTGATTGTGCATGTGATCTCGGTAATATCCACATGTCCGTCATCCATCATGCACGTGTTCAAACACACTCAGTGGTCATTCGTGATTTTTAAAAAGCCCCATTTCATACGCAGCATGTCACGGGGAGAACACACACACACACACACACACACTCGGCTGTTTGACCTCCGATGCAAAACCGACACACACTTTGTTTTATTATAGGCTTCGTAAAACTTCACCAGAGGCTTCCGTTTGTAGCATATGTGGGTGTCATTCCAAAGTAAAGCCACCAGACAGACGGACGACGGGTCGAACCCTGCATGGTAACCTACACCACTTCCTCCTCACACATGGGCCCACGGGACTTAGGGGTAGAACCGGCATCCCTAGTCAGTCGTCTCTATCATCAATAGTGAAATATGGATTATATGCTCAAAGGTATCGGGACACCCGTTAAGGCTCTTTGCGGCTCCAACAGAATCTACTGTCCATAAAATGTTTGGAAATATTAGAGTAATTAGTTAGAGTAATTAAGTTTAACATCAAAGGATTTGCAACGCTATTTTTAAATGACCATAAATCATCCCTTGTATGCCGCTGATGCTCACATGGGCTGTGGGTATGCTGGAGCCTATCCCAGCCCACCAGCCAGCCAGCCAACAACCATTCACCTAAGCTTTAATGTCTTTGGAATGTGGCAGGAATGTGGAGATCAGATGCCCCGAACCCAGATCTTCCCGATCTCCTGACTGTGTGGCCAACATGCTAACCGCTAGTCCACCGTGCGGCCTTTCAAAAATACATATGAAGTCAATATATGAAATAATTCTGTTTGTGAATGGTTGTTTGTCTATATGTGCCCTGTGATTGGCTGGCGACCAGTCTCGCCCGAAGACAGCTGGGATAGGCTCCAGCATGCCCGCGACCCTCGTGAGGATAAGCGGTACAGAAAACAGATGGATGGGATATTATTTATTCCCAAAATATGCTAAATGAGCTCAAATAGGAGTAAATGTGATGCATTCAATGACACTGAAGATATGTAGTATTCCACACGAGACACTAGGTGCCAGTAATGGTACTGTAATGTTCCATGAGACTCACACCAGACTAGAACCTACCCAAGGAACAAGAAGCTTTTACTACAGGGTTGAATAATCTCACGACAAGCACGATGAAAATCCCAAATAAATAACCCACGGGAAGCTGAAACTCAACTCTGAACCCCTGGACATCACTTCCTGTCTCTTCTACCCACGGGAAAACTTTTTGAGCAACACACGGGCATGAGTTTAAACGGTTTATTTATTTATTATGTCTGCTATATTGCATAATCTGAGTGTAAATGTGACTAGGGGTGCTATTTCATGTCCAGAGGGCTCTAATACTTAGTTTAAAAAACTTATTTAGAAGCTTGTTAAAAAAAAAAAATTAAGCTCCAATTACAAAACATTTAATTTATCAATAAGGAATTCACTTATCACTTAGTTTCCATACTCTAAATAAATCCTTAAGTCTGGGTGTCGTTGTAACACTTTGAAGTACACGCAGTAATAACCTCCAGAACATCCAGATGTTAAAGAACATACATTAAAATATATATAGACAAGCTATACGTGTATATCTATATCTATATACAGCAACACTGTTGCTCCACTCACCTCAGCAAGCTGCAGGATCTCGGGGAGTACCTCAGGGTCTGTGACGAGGGCGATCCCTCCAGCGTCATTCTCGTGGTCCTTAATCCTTCTGGTGGCCAGGCTGTGAATGCACCCCATGTTTCCAGCATTCGTCTCTCTATCATCAATTCTGTTATCGGAATTTTTCACACTTGAAGTCTTCCTGTCAAAGTTTCAGGTCTGATGTCCGACATGACCAGACCTCCTGACGTCTCGTCATTCTTCTCCTCTTACAACTCTTCCTGTCACCCTCCAGTCTTTCTCCACTTCTCCTCTCCCGCACTCGAGGTTTCCTCACTCTCAAAGCATGCAAGCACACACTCGCCACCTCCTCACCTCCTCCTGGCCTCCCTTCCCCCTTTCCACTTGCCGCTTCTTTGCTTCCCCAAGACCCTCAAAGGTCTAGCACTCCCGTACTCACAGACTCTCCTGTCATCTGCCCTCTCACTCCATCAGGCTCCTCTTGCTGTCTCTCCATGGGGGACGAGGGGGGGGGGGGGGCAGCTGTTTCTGGCCCTACCGCTTCCCCCTGTTGGCTTCGCTTCAAGTCCCCTCGCTCTCTTCTCTCGCCGTCCACACAAGCAGCCAGCAAATGACGGGATAGAACCGTTAGAACCGCTTTCAGACAGCAGTCCCATCAAGTCTCCTTTTTTGCTCTACTGCGTACGAGGGTACGCACCTCAGACTGGAGCCCTCTTGGGCCTCCTCTCGTTTCACTGAGGAGGAGACGTGCCTAAGTGGCTTTTCATCCAGAACAACAACAACAAACATGTCGTTATACAGGAGATGGATCTTAAATTCTACTCTTACAAACATAATAACAATGACGTTGTCAGGGAAGTATGATTAAAGATTAAGATTAAAAGATCAAGATGAAAGTTAATCATAATCTAACAAGTTTAGAATCTGAATCGTAATCTAACACAATTAAAGCAACATCATATTTTCCTGCAAAAAAGTTACAGTATTTCAAAATTAATTCTAATCTAAAATTAATCTCATTTTAATGTAATCTTTTTCAGAAAAAGTTATGTTTTTAGTCTAAATTATGTCTTTTTTTCTACAAAAAATGAATACTCTCAGAAATCGAGCAGAATAAAAAGTTGCAATCCAGTATTATTAAGATTATTTATTCTGATTGTATATTTATTTTTCTCCTTATATTCCTTGGATTCACTTTTCCTTATTTTAAGATTTTTTAAGGTTATTTATTTCTACTTAAAGAAAACACTGCATTGTATTCAGTTTCATTTTTCTCACAGCCACCTTTTTTTCCAGACTGTTCCATGACCATCATTCCACCCCAATGGGACGTTCACGGGACGTCATTTCATATTACAATACAATGACCTGGAGGAATGAGAATATCCGCATTAAAGATGATTTTTCTGTCAAATATGCTTTCTGACATAGATTTTACTGCAAGTGTATAATGCCTGTGCCAAATAAGGAATAATGCAGACACTCGTTTGTTGTGTGAAATCAGGATTTCTCAATATGTTTGAAAGCGTTGGTCGTCTTGGATAGGAAGAAGCAGCAATAGACGGATATTCATTCCTTCGTTTTCTCCACTGAGACGAAAACAATGATTGGCTCTGTGCGTCCATCTTAAAAAATATCCACCACAAACGCTGCACTGTAATTCCTCAGACAAAACTCTTATTTAAGCCAGCCGTTGGGAGATGGAACATTTCAGACAAGAAGGTCTTTCTATGGAGTTTTTAGGCTCCAGTTAAGCCGTAAAAGGCGCTATTTGGATGTCGAGGTGGGACAAATCTTTGGATGCAAACTAAATGAGGGGAAGGTCTATTCACGTGTGTTCGCGTGCTGTAAAAAGGCCGGGGAGTTTCATCTTTGGGCTTTACGGGGGTCAAACGAGGGGAATGACACAAGAAGCAGTCATGATGAGAAAGACCCTCCTGTGTGGACCAGCTGCTGACTCACACAGGTGGGGGTCGGAGCCCAATGGACAAGGTGGGGGGCTTTTTTTTTTTTTAAGGACTTCAATGTTGACTAAAAGAAACACGAGGTGATCCAGTACTGTGGGCACCGGATTCCATTTTCATAATGGACCATGAGAACATAACCACTGAATGTTTCTATGCCTGGGTTGCATTGGCAAAAATATTTTTTTGGAATAGCAGAGGTCTGCATTGTACAATTTAATCTAAACAGCTTCATTATTTACATTATTATTTGCGCGTGTGTAAAATGAAGCTCAGCAGGATCCTTACCAGCTGCCATCAGGGGTACTTGTTGCTGTGGGGGGCCCCGACTGAACAAACACTGGAACTATCTTGCCTTGCAGACCACACCACCACCACGTCTAGATGGGAACATTCTTGGAACCTGCGACTTAGACCAAGATATGTTAGTACCATATAATCCATACATCTTGGCCTGTTTAGTGTGTACAATGTGTTTTACTGCAGTTACTGACATACACAAGTGAAAGTTGACTTCAAATATTTACGAGCATATGTGAACCGGTTCGGCAGCCTTTTTTGTTAAGGTGGCGACATTTGTTTTGCGTGTCATGTGCATAAAAAAAAAACATCAGTGTGACCTCTGGATATTTGACCCTTGCAACAAATACTGTAATCGATGCAATGAACAGCAGCGAAATAAACAACGGCAGAGAATCTGTGGTATACTTAAATGACACCCCTTTTATTGCAAGCAGGAAAAAAAGGCCATGTCATGAAAACGTCCCACACCAGTCCTCACGCGAGGAAGAGAACATGATTTGCAGACAGCAGTGGAGGATGGGAAGACAGCCAGGAAGGAGAGCAGATAAGACTTTAATTGAAGGGATTTTGTTTTGTTTTGTTTCCCCATCAGGTGATGTAGAAAGAGAACAAAGTCTGTACAATGACTTGGGGGGGGGTGGGGGGGGCAATAATGGCACTTGAGTCATGTGGTGTCATTCGATTAAAAGTGAATCATTTCAAAACATTTGTTGAACAGTATAGCGTACACATGGCTGGAAAACAGCTCCATGAGTTAGTTCCAGAATTAATAGTGAAAGTTAGTACTGGAAGACAAGATTCGTGCTTTCAATTGATAGAATTAAAAGAAGGATGTTCAAATGACTAATAAAAAAAGGGTGTATAATGAATAGAAGCAACATTTTTTTTTGGCAGTATGCAAGTGAACAATTGATTCGGATTTAAAAGTCTGTCTCATTGCGCTACATTATCGAGGATCATTCCTGACCGCATCTTTGATCCACAAATGTACAAATTCATTTTCCCCACTTTTTCATTTATTTATTATAATAATTTCCATCACTTTTCCATGAGTCAGACACTTTTTCCCAATTAAAACAAGTCCAGTGAGTGACATTTGTGTAGAACCTGAAAAAGTCCTTTGAGGTGGGGCAAAGTAGAGGAAGGAAGGAAGGAAGGAGAGAAGGAGGTTGAGGGAAAAGGACAGGTTTGAAGGTGGACAGGAGGAGGGAGGGATGATTGTCCTCCCGGGGGACCTCGTCCACATGAGGAGAATATAAGCTATGTGAAATTATCTTGTGTGTTCATTTGCTCCTCTTCTTGGTGTCTCGGCTACTCCACATCCCCGGCATCTTCTGCGTCTCCATCCATTAGCAAAGCAGCGTATTTACTGGCTGAGCTGAACTTCTGAAAGAGACAACCAATCAGTCACGCTCAGCAAAAGACCAAATGGTGCCCGGGTGATGGGCTGCTCTTTTACCAAAGATTAAAAAAAAGACCTAAAATGTGGTGGAGGAGCCCAAGACCTTTGGGAAAAACCTTAACCAACTACAAGAACTGCTGTCAAAACGCCCAGTGAAGGACTTACAGGGGTTGGGGTTTCTTCGTATTTCTTTGGCTCGGGTGGTGGTCTGGAGTCTCGGTCTCTTCTGTTATCCTTTCTACAGTCAGAATGAACCCGAAGGTTACCATTCATTGACAGGACTGACACTTGCCAAGTATACTCTAATGCTAATTCCTAAACGCTACAAAGAGGGCAAACGATCAATGGTGGCCATTGTCATGAACAAGCTAACGGGCAGCCAGTGTAGCAGGTGCTAATGTCAGGACAACAAAGTCAGTGATCATCAAAACATCCTGTCTAGTTGACACTGTGCGGTCGGTGGTCTAGTGCTAGTCCACCGCTTTTGGAGCATTTTGGGTAGCAAAGGCGTGACATGTCTTGCTGCCTAAGAGCTGCACAACATTACAAACAATGAGTTGCATCATCGGTTGCGTGGTTTAACACGGGGCCACTCTTTGCAGATGCCCTCGCTCGAGCTCCCTGGCTGTCTTAACAACTGAAAGAGTTGCTATGCTTTTGGGTGGCTGACCTGTCTGCCTCCTTTCTTCGGTCTCTGTTGGGCCCCTCTCCTCGCCCCCGCCCTGCTCCAGGCCCCGCAGGCCCACCTCGTGCCCGTGGGGGCCCCCGGTCTCGATGTGCACCGTCAGCCTTGTTCTCATCTTAAAGGAGAAGCCAGACAGTTGAGAGAATGGTTGGACTATGGAGCGACTATACACCTCCTTTCATACTGGATTACGGTAAGGTGTTCTTTGATTATGGTTCCGTCGCCGCTGCTTCTAGACATCACTTTCACAAAGCAAGTTTTATGCTTTTTCGATATGCCTCTGTTCAAACCGTGGCCACAGTCATTTATGAACCGCGTGGAAGCCATGAATCCCATTCATGTTTGTTATTGGAGCCGGCACCACAATAAAGGACTAGCAGCAAGATAATACCATAATGGGAATGTCTTCACGGGCTTATAACGGGTACGGACAACAGAGGCACAGGAAGTGCAAAAAAAGATCATTCATTCACTTGTCACACCCCTGGGCTGTGGGAAATGTTGAGGAGCAATGATTAATAAAAAAACATGACATAACATTTGTATATGACAACATCAAATTTTATGTAAATGGATTACATGGGCCATTATTTTATTTATTTGTATTTTTTTTAAAGTTACAAATCCTGCAGTTTTCGCGTGATGAAGTTTGGTGCAACAGCCCTTGAACGCACCATCTTTCTCCCATGCTGCACAGATAGACTACTATACTGTTTTTTAACCTCATATTTGGTCCCAAATGTCGATATTATGTGGGAATGCATACAAGGTGAGATTTGATGACATTAAGAGTGCTAATGTGGATATCTGTTCGCTGCACATCTCCGAAAAACACTCTAGACTCGTACTAGTGGATGGTGGGTCTGTACTCTCATGTTGCCATTTTAACCCAATACATTCATTATACATAAGATAAATTAGATCGCTATATGTACGTATGTTTTGCCGAATCTTCCCTGGTGACCAGCTAGCGCTCTGCTAATGCTATTTAGATCCACTCTCATCTTCAGTCATGCCAAGCTACGGCGCATGCGCGACATCGTTTCAGTGTCTTGTGATACCCGGTGCATGTCTCTACAATCGATAAATCTAAAGATTGACGGCTGATTCTTAACGATCCAGGAGGCTGCCACTGATGCAGCCGCATCTCTTGCTTGTCAAGCCAGGTATCAGTTCCAAAACGCATGTTCAGCAGGAAGAGGGCTGGAGAAAAAGTGGCTCTGCTTTCCATAGTGTCTTTCCGCTACAGTCTTTTGCAAATAATGATTACTATCTTTCAAGTGTCACACAAACTCTGCTACGATTATTAATCGGTGTCGATATTTGATGAAATCCCCCCTTAAATGTGTTCTTTACTAGGCCTTACCCTTTCCAGGTCCTCTCTCATCAGCAGAACTTGAGCTAAAATGAGAACAAATCAGTAAATACACGTACCTATAATAAAGGTATGTACTTGATATGTGATAAAATTGTACGCTTACCTGAACTTGTGCGGGGCTGAATCACCTGGGGAGACTGGGGATCGCCCATCGGTCTCACTAGAGCCCGCACTGGCTGCACTTCTTTTGGCCCAGGCATTTTCCTTGGGGGGAGGCGCAGGCATCACCTTCAGAGGCTCCTTGGAGGGGGGAGGCTGTGAGGACGAGCCGGGAGATGAAGGGTCATCTTCCCTCCCACTGAAAACCTCGTTGTCTCCGGAGCGCTCCCCGTCTCGACACCGTGAGCCTAACAGAAGATGGAACTCTTACCATGCGTACACATAAAACAGTAAAACTACAAATAGCTAATGCAAATGCAAAACCTGCCCCCGAAGTGTATTTATTGGTGTTGCACAAGTAGCAGTCTATGTGACAGTGACTATTTGCTGCAGATTGTTTGTCATGTTTTTCAGTTGATTTATACTTCTCAACTTCAATTTCGGTGTTTGAAGTCACATTCGGTGCATACAGAAATTTCCTCTTCCTTGCCCTCTTTGCTATGAAAAAGTCCATTCATGCATTTTTAAAAAGGGATTGCCGCTAAGAGGTAGAAATGAAAAATGTGGATTTTTAAAAACCTGATTTATCAATTACTCGATTATTAAAACAACTGTTAGTTGCGGCCCTAGTTGATATTTTTGTTCAGTGCAATTACAGTGACTTTGAATGTCAATTCAGAGTGAGATGAATTCCAGAAAAAATACATGAACATTAGATCTCACCTCTTCCAGAACCACTTCCTTGCTGGGAGGACTCACTTCCTGTGCGAGATCTCTCGGTATGAGATTCCTCATTACGCCAGCTTGGGTCTCTGAATGTAGTAAATAAAATATTTACTGGAACATGCTTAAGAGCATATAAGCAGATTTGTCTCCCTTTTTGTAAAATTGTATATTTAATTGTAATTTTCAGCAATCTAAAGTATCTCAAGGCCGACTGACCTGTCTCTCATCTTTCTGTCGGAACCCCGGCCTTTGTCTTCCTCCAGCTGCCTCTGCAGCCTTTCCTCCTCTTTTTTCAGCCTCTCCTCCACCTCCCTTTCCTTGGCTGCCGTGTCAACTGGTTTGGCACCGCCAAAGATGGAGGAAGACCTACTGCTGGAGGTGGGCGCGGCCGCCGGGGAAGTACCGCCACTGCCACCTTCCTCTTCCTTGGGAACACTGCGGGGCTTCAGATTCAACTTCGGTCTCTGCTGAGGAGCTGGGGGGTGGGGGGGTAAAGGTGTGTAGTGAGTTGTGAGGTACAATTATTAAACGTATATAAACAACCACATTCTTAACAGTGAGCGTCAGTCACCTCTCTCTTCACGTCTATCATCTCGTCTTTCATATCGGTCATCTCCGTAGCGATCTCGGTCTCCGTAGCGATCCCTATCACCGTAGCGATCCCTATCACCGTACCGGTCGTTGCTACTTCGACTATCATCATAATCCCGGCGGAAGCCACTGCCAAAGGCACGACGACCACCGCCACCGCCACGAGAGTCATAACCTAGGAAGCAGAGGGAAAAGGTCAGTAGGTGGCTTTCACTTTCAATCCGATCGTGATACCGAGTTTGGATATCAAAACTCAGCTAAGTTTGTTTTGTTGATTTGATCTGAGGCTGTAAAAGTCTTCAACAGGCAAGTATGAAATGTATGAATATATTCATGTATGTCCCAAAAGGTAAAAGTATAGGCAGAAAAACATGAAATCCTGTTAACAGGAAATTGTAAATATTCCCATCCACCAGACGTGTTCAGGATAGGCAATATGGCCTAAAATTGATACTGGAGCCTCTTTCCATAACGACATAAACCAGAGATCAGCCCATCCTTACATACTAAGGTGATCTTATCCACCAATCTAAACTAAAAAGGAACTGATACAATTTAAAAGTTTCATTTCTATTTGAGAGAACAACCTCATTGCAGATAAAACGAGTTTGTATTGTTTCACAGGAGTTGGTCAATGTTTTTCAACAAAAATACTGGAGCATTGAGGGTGTATGCTGTCAGTTATTTTTTCAAAAATAGTATGAGAAAGTCAGAATCGACAGGTAGGACAGGCAAGAAAATTGTAATCAGTGCACTCCTAATTATGCTGGACGCATTCCAAAAGGCTACTCCTTTGGCTGCTGACGAATGCGGTCCTGCAGGTTGTCATTTCCTTGTTTCAGATGTGTTCTTTTCTCTTCAGACTATTATTATTATTATTCTATTGCTAGGTGCAGACTCACCTCCTCTATCGTAATCTCTCCGGTCTCTGTCATCATAGCGCTCCCGGTAGCGGTCTCTCCCACCATCATAGCGGTCGTTGTCCCGCCGGGGACCATCTCTGTAACGATCTGACTCGTAGCGATCTCGTGATCCTGCAAGAAAGCAAAGACATTCAATTTTAGAGGGAAGTAAAAGCACAAGAGGTGATCAGTAATTCCCGCTTCTTCCGAGGGACTGCACAAATAAAAGTGATGTAGCACTAGCTAGGAGTGGCGTCTGTAGGAGACAATTATAGAAGGAGCGCTCTGGACTCCGAATGTTGCAATGACAATGAAAACAATTTTGACTCCATTCGGTCACATTCAAACTCAACTCACTCAAAGTCCACAGATCTGCTGGGGAAATGCAGGCGTTGCGTATAAACCAGTTAGAAGTTCTAAAAGATCCGACTTACTCTCTCCAAAGGCATCATCTCTCCTGGGAGGTCCATCATCACTCTCTGCACTGGGCCGAGCCCTCCAGTCACTGTCTGTCTTGTCGGGCCCCATGTCCGCCATTCTCCCACCTCGGTCACGACCTCCCATAGGTCCACTGTCTCTCTCTTGAATATAAAGACACCATGATGTTACAATATAGAATATACTTGGTGGATAGATTTGAGGAGTGAAAAACACTTAATTGATCGAGGTGCAGTGACACAATATGACTAAATAAATAATTATTAAATAAAACAACGTTAATATACTGTATGAATGGACATAAATGCTATATAGGTACATGTATAGCACATTATTTACACACATGTTGAACACACATTGTTTAAAAACAATTCAAATATAATTTTAATGTTTCAATGCGCTTTATTTTGTTACAATTAGTTACAATAATTAGTTCCGATGTATTCAATTGCTCTAAAACAGGCATCAAATTCAAATTAGAATTAACAATTATTAAATTAGAATTACTATGGGCCTGTACCAGTCACATAGTACTTTTGGACTAAATAAATCAGGTAACAAAAGGAGGGTCAACATTTTAGAAGCTGATTTCAAGTGTTCTCTGCAACTTTGTCATTAAATTAACAGTTTTGCAATGATCTCATACTATCATGTTATGCAAGTTGTTGGAAAAATGTGAAATAAAATTCCAGACCCGGCACTGGCAAGACAAAGTGGCGGCCATCCACCAAAAATCCCAACACTTAAAGACTTTACATAAGAATCTTTGTACCTTTGTCATTGGATTGGTCTGCTATATCCACACGGATTCTTCGGTTTCCCAGGTTCTGTCGACATGACAGATTGAATAAACAAAAAGATACACCGGTGTTACTGAATGAAATTTAGCCAAGACCGCACTGCCTCACCTCCTCATTGAGACTTAAGGCCCTCAGAAGAGAGTCCACATCGTCAAACTCAGCGTAGCCAAAACCCTTCAACCTCTCGGGGTTGCTGGGTTCCCGAGGCAGACGCACCGCACTGATCTGGAGACAAGCAGCACATCGCCATATGAGCAGCAGACATCAATAATAAATATGTAATAAGGGGTAGCATCTTAAACACAGATCCTGGAGCAAAGTTAGATATGCATACACACACGTGTGTATATTATGTATAACATATGCTCTTTGGCTTTTGGATTCACCTGTCGACCTTTACATGGGTACTTTGCAAACCATTTAGTTTTCATCTGCTAAAACTGAACTACAACAGCCACGTACTGGCTAAACCAGAACCAGAGCTGAACCAGAACTGCCTAAAATGTGACTAAAACAAAAATCATTTTCATCGAAATTCAAAAAACAAGACTGTTTACACTGTGGGATAAAACAGCAAAGCCGGCTCCAATAATGAGTATTTACTTACTGCCAAGCCGCGGAAGAAGTCTTTAATGGATTCTTCAGAGACATCATAGGGCAGGTTGCCAAGGAAGGCGGTGTAGGGCGGGCTGCGGGGTAATCGAGACCGGTCAATATTGGGCTCACGAGCCGAACGGGGGGCCGTGGGCAGGATGGACCGGTCAATGGGTGGTGCACGGAACGAATCCTCTTCTGTGTGCCATGAAGTAGAAACTGGAAAGGCGAGCAGAGGAAAATGCAATCATAGATTTGGAATTCACCTTCAGTCACAGAATCAAAGGTCTCACTTTACAATAAGGGACATAAAAAGATGGTAGTTAGTGAGGAACCAAAGAGTAGTGGTTTGGTAGGTTCATTCCTCATTTTGTGTCCCTTATTGTAAAGTGTTACCCAACCAGGTTGTACGTTTCGATTTCAGAAATGCAAATAATTTGTGAATAACACTCATCGCTGTGTTGGCCATAATTGGCCATTGATTATTTTATGGCATTTGCAGACAATAGCATTGGATAGAATTTCTAGCTAGAAAATCATACTAGGTGTGTTTAATCAAAATAACATTTATTTTTGACAGGTGGTATGAAATACTTATTTAATATAAAGCATGAGTGCCACTGAATTCTTGATACAGACAACAAAAATGATCCAATTATTCAAACATGTACTTTTAAAAATGAAGATATGTCTAATAATTAGCATTTAACAGCATATGTCTACACATAATGTACACTGAAGTTTCAGATATAACCACCTACTAATATACTCTTATGACAACTACAGCGAAAACGGCAGCCCTCGTGTACACGACTGCCACACCTGCGCCACCTCAGTCTCTTCAAAGTTGTCGACACCATTTTATCCGCACAGCAACTAAAACCTTAGAAGTGATAATCACGGCACTAGATACAAAGCACAGCACGGCATAATGGGCTCGATACAGCAGTCATCAATGGCAGTACGGGCTCACCATCTCCATCCAAATCATCCGTTTCATCAGCCCAGCTAGTGCTTTTGATGGGGTAGCTGGGGGCCACACCGCTGCCTCCGCTGTCATCTGCCAAGAAATCTGTCAGGGTCAGGGTCTTCCCCTTCTTGTTCTTCTTCTTAGCTAAATGGTAGAAAAGAGAAATGCACGTCATCACTACATCAGCTACACGTGTGGAGTTACTGGACATATTGCATTTTTTATATTTTTGTGTTTGAAGGTGCATTATTACATGGCGGATATTGTGGGTATTCTGCCTTGATTTGAAAAGAATGGTCAAAAAGTAAACAGTGGACTGTTTATAAAGCTGATTAGAATGGGCTTCCAGTGAAACTCAACCAGGTACAAATGTTCAGGTAGTGTCAGTGAATTGTTGTGGAACATTCTCCATTGTGATGTCCGATTTGTTTTGGTCTGCGGCAGAAAACGGGAACACAAAGCTCACTGGGATGTTTATGAAAATCCCAGCAGTCATGACATTCTTCACAAAAACATACGAGAACACGGAATTTTAAGTGAATAACAGTAACGCTTGTTTCCTTAGTTATAAACTACACGGACCCCCTCCCGCTAAGATCGCTTACGCAAACGAACCAATGTGACAGTCGCGACATGAAAGCTACTCCGGTGTAAAGTTTTACGAATCGGAGTCAAGAGACAAGTCAGTCGCAGTCGAATGCATGTCAACTGCATTCCATTATAGCCCATATGGCTCTCAATGCTAGCTGCATCTTAGTCAGCACAAGGCGTGCTGACGATGAGCGCCCGCTGAACTGGCTTGGTTTTACGGCCTAGTTCGCGTCGCGACGCCACGACACAAGTGCGCCAGCATCGTAGCAACATTTGAGCAGAAAGACGGAACGTCTGTGCGACGAAAGGCGACCGCTGGGGTGTATTTTGGTGGGACAATGGCTACACAGTTGGCCGTATTTGACCATGCCTTACACGGAAGGGTGGTGCGGCCGCACACGTGGGGTGGCTCCCTGTGATAGCCCGGGCTGGTCGGCCCAACCACTCCTCCATTGCACCCGGTGCTCTGAGCACTCCGGTTAGCTAAAACGAGCCGTTTGCTAACACGTCATATAGAAACCGGGGTGTGTAATAGTACGTTAACTAACAAGTATATACAACAGACACGGTACTTCATACTTGTTAAGGAGGAAAAAAAGAACCGGTAATGTGTGACTAAAGTGTTAAAATAAAGCTAGCCGTTGCTTCGTGCATTTCCCCTCCTTCTGCAGATCCATATTTACCATCTCAAAACAGCCGCAGATATTTTTTTTATGCATTAGACAACAACGGGAACGTAATGGAAAACTCTTATACAACTCGGAAACTCGAACCGATCAATTATTCGTCACTTAAACTGGCCGAAATCTAGCCCAACCGACCCTGTGGGTTCACCGACATAAACCTCACCTGACGCCGCCATGTTGAAGAGCGAGTTCGCGGTAGTTCCCGGATGAATGCGTCAGCGGGTTATTATCGGGAGCGCGCATCAGCGTTCACGAGTCCAGCGTCTCCTCCCTTGGCTCCTCGGCGCTTCTCCATTCAGAACTGCAACCGCCGGCTTGGCGTGCTTGTCTACCTTTCCACTCAATCTATCGGTTATCACACTTACATATATGAAAATAAACCGTGTAATAGTGGATTTATTTTGTGTGGGTGTGTTTTTCTGAATGAACAACCCGGTATATCTTCTTGTATTGTTTTTTTCAAGTTCTGCGCCCTCTAGTGGACAAATAAGGTACAAAGAAGAGCTGCCACGGTGGCTCTTTTGAACAGGACACTCGGCGGACAAATCATTAGGTACGTCTGCATAGAATTACTGGATCCAGTGCGATTCATGTGCAAAATATAATAAATATTAGCTATACCCACAATTTGAATTAGAATAATTTTTATTGGCCATGTGTGTTACATCAGGAATGGACTCCGGTCAACATCACTGTAAAAAAGTACAATAGTAAAAAAATAATATATAAAGAGAAGTTGAATACAACTATACATATTACATAAATTACTCTCGGTATGCGATACGATGAAAATGATATATTATTATGAATTAAATATGCTTTATTTTTGAGCATTTACTGTTAAAATTATTTTTTAAAAACCTTATAATTAACCTGAGGGCTGAGGCCGAGCGAATTACCGCCCCCTAGTGGTGGACTTTATTATGAGCACGTCCGAGCAGCACGGTGGAGCAAGTATGTCGCCTGTAGAGGGCGCTCGTCAGCCACACATACTTTGTCTTGACATGAGGAGAAATGAACGCATGAGGCATACTGTCATTTTTCTGAAAGTGTGAAATTATGCATTTTCCACTTTTCTGACCAATAAATGTTGTTAGAATGATGTATTGTCATGTTAAACAATGCTAAAATCATGAGGTTTGTGCATTTGGAAATCAGCCCTGAAGAAGTTCAATTTCCGAGAGTTTTTTCTAACACCGACTCACTGTGACGTCACAGCGAGTGGACTTCCATATATGGGCATGAGCTACATTTTCACTGCTGCTTCTTTGTTGGTACTCACTGGCTTCTTAATTGTTGGTATTCTGTATTTTAGTAACTATTGAACATAACATAATGCTCTAAATAATCATGTTTAATTTTAGTCTGGGCTGCACGGTGGACTAGTGGTTAGCGCGCAGGCTGCACAGCTAGGAGACCCGAGTTCGATTCCACCCTCGGTGTTGTAATAAAAAAAACACATCAATAGTGAAGATGATGTTTAACAAATTGCTTTATTGCCGCCAGGTCTCGCATGGCTTGGTTCACTTGAGCAGATGTGGTGCAATTATGTTTGGAATTTGCATTTATTAACTGGACAAGCGAGGAAGTATACTATACTATACTATAGAGTATATTAGTATACTTTATTTAGCCATGGAGCCTCTTTCACAAGGATTGTGGCGGCTCATTGAAGCGCATCTTGGAGCCTGTAGATAGAACAAAAATAAGATTTTCTCATCGTGATCGCACATTGGTCTTTCCCCCCCGCCGTCATCCCTGTGACACTCTTACTTGAAATCTCCACCGTCCAGCAGGCTCTTGTAGGTCTCAATCTCAGCTTCCAGTTTCATCTTGAGGTTGAGCAGCGCCTCGTACTCCTGGGTCTGCTGGTGAATGTTTGCACGCAGGTTGGCCAGCTCCTCCTCCAGACGTATGATAATGGCGTTGTACTTCTCCATCTCCATGTTGTTACGTAGCTCCGTGTTGCGTAGTGTGTCTTCAAGGGAGGCTTTCTAATGATACATGGAGAAGGAGATTGTTATTCCGCTAAAAATGGATGGAAATTAGAAGATATGTGCCGATTTATGCTTACTAAGCTCTGTTGAGACGCTAGCTCGATTTCTAGAGTCTGTATCTGTCTGGATAAGTCACTTCTCTCCATCTGCGCACCCTGGAGCGCCTCTGTGTTCTGTGAAACCTGAGCTTGAACATCGGCTGTCTGAAGTTGAGGGAGTAAAGAATAGCATCAAATGAGAGAACTTTGGACTTCACGCCTGCTTGGAAGTGTGGCCTTACTTGGTTTTCATGCCATCGTTTCAGGTCCTCTGCATTCTTCAGAGCAATCTTCTCATAGTTTCCTCTCATGTCCTCCATGATCTGGGACAAGTCTTGACCTTTGGGAGCATCAACATCAACTTGCACTCCTGATTGGGAGATCTGATTCCTCAGCTCCCTCACCTCCTGCGGGACATATAGAATGAAGATACACATCAATCAGTATAATGTAATCAGTGTCTAATAAACAATACTATAGTTCAGACTGGCGGCGAACACACCGCTAACATGCTAAAGCTACCTACCATCTTTTCATGAGAAACTTCGGACTGTCCGGTCTCGAATTCCGGATCGGATTCGGAATCCAACACATACGGTTGTATGTTAAAAGCCGACATTTTAAAAAGATGCTATACTGTTCATAGCTAGCAGTTAGCATCACAAACCGGAGGTCCTTTTATGCACCAGCTGGTGTGACAAACCATAGGCGTGTAACCAGTAAGCGTGTCTAGATGCCGGCTGTACGTGGAATTAATTCAAACAGACCGTTTTCGCAGGAAACATAAAATCCAAAGAAATACAGCGGAATAGGTGCAGATCCTGGAAGATCTATAAAGCTTTGTATGCTGGTTATTATGTGATTTTTTCATTCAAAGCTTGTCTATTTTGTATTTGCTTCAACCCCAATCGGAGCTGTACATTTTTTGGAAAGCACACTCACGTTCTCATGGTTCCTCTTAAGGAATTCAAGCTCCTCCCTCACGGCTTCAATCTCACTCTCAATGTTCATCCTGGTCATGTTGGTGTCATCGATGACTTTCTTCAGCCCGGCAATGTCGGCCTCGACAGACTGGCGAATAGCCAGCTCTGTGTCAAACCTGGAAACAAACAAACAAACAAAGATTGTGTAGACGCCTTCCAACAACGACAGCACCCGTAGTCCAAACCAACAAACGCCATTTGTGGGAGTCAACCTTGATGTTCCACATTTGCATGACTTGAAGTAAATAAACGAGAGAATAAATCCAAAATGACCTACTTTACTTTGAAGTCATCCGCAGCCAGACGGGAGTTGTCAATCTGGAGCACCAGACGAGCATTTTCTGCTATCTTGTTGAAGATCTAGAGAACATGTGACAGGTAGTTGTTGACATATGCTAATAGCTGACGCTAATATTGGCATTCTTTCACGACTCCGCTCTTATCCTTAGGTACAACGAGAAAGACATCTGCAGATCTCCACATCTGCGTGAGCAACCAAGAGTCAGATTACACAAAGGGACCGTGGAGGAACAAGAAGAATGTTGCACTGGAACCATTCTCCTCCGTGGAAAAAGCGTAAATCCCGCATAACTGGAATGTTTGTTTATATAAATGTGTTTATGCGGGCAGAATTGGAAGGCTAAACTCCTAAGTGGGTGGGTGGAATTTTCATCCGTGTTATCCTGTCCGGCAGGAAAGGGGAAACACACGTCCCTTTATGAGTTGAGAAGAAAACATAGAAAGATATTTGCCATTTGGAAAAGTATGTGACATTTGACTCTCGCTGAGTGAAGCTGATTGTTATGCAACGGAGTTGGTCTCGCTGGCAGCACGGGATTCCTCACGGGATCCTTTGTGTGCGCGGGCGGCTTCACCACACATCTGTTTCACATTGAGGCCCACGGAGACGGGGGGAGTGGCGCAGAATCTCAATTGCCAGCATTTGGGGAACTTTTCAATGTGGAAGTTACCCTCACGCTGGTGACTCATGCGGAGGAAGTTCTGACCAGCTTCTGGCATCCAATGCAGATTCATGGGGGAGGGTAGGCGCTATCGGGCCGCCACACCCTTCATTCAGATGAACGACATTTGATAGCTTTTGCTGCATTGTCAGCCAAGGTAGCTTTTGTTGATTCATATTTATTGTATTATTAGTTTATGCACACTTTATGCACACATGATGGACGTTTGAGTCAGTTCCAGCGGTTCCTAACTTTGAGTACCGAGCTGGGCCTCAAAAAGATCCAACCTGTTGCTAGAAGTCCATCAGAACCATTTAGCCCAGGGGTGGGCAAACTTTTTGACTCGCGGGCCGCATTGATATAACAAAATTTCGGGGGGGGGGGGGGGGGGGGGCAGACTATATATTTTACACGTAACAGTCCACCTGGTATTATTGTATCTGTAAAATTGTCATGCAATCTGCTATTATTATTTATTATTTTATATTTATATTTAAATATTTTAAAAATAATAAAATATTATAATAATTAAAATAAAATTAAAATAATAATTATTATATTATTATTATGTAAAATATGCAAATATAACAATATTATTATATATAATTAATATAATAATTTGCATTAATATAATAAAAATAATAATCATAATAGTTATAATAATATAATAATTATTATTTTAATTTTTATTATTATTATGTGCTTGTGTCTCTTTTTTCAGGAGCACTTTGTAAACAACAGACCATGTCAAACAACGAAATTGATACAACCATCAAAAGGTTGGCTCAGGCCATGATGCCAGGTTGTATGTTGACTTTAAATTCAATACTTTGGAAAGATTGGGCAATCACTTGGCGGGCCGGATGTGGCCCCCGGGCCGTAGTTTGCCCACCCCTGATTTAGCCACACCTACCTGTTTCCGTAGATCTTCAATGATGGGATCATACTTGCTGTAGTCCCTCATGTCAGGCCCTCCCGCCTTCAAGGCCTCCCTGATCTTCATCTCCAGCTCCTGGTTGGCCTGTTCCAGGTTCCTCACCGTCTCAATGTAGTTGGCCAGACGGTCGTTGAGGTTCTGCATGGCCCCCTTCTCGTTGCCGGTTATCCCGGCTCCCATGCCGCCGCCTGACCCGCCGAAACCTGCACCCATGCCGCTGCTCACTTTGAAGGAACCCGCTGAGGAGGTGATGGGAGCTCCGGAACGCAAAGAAGATGCAGACACGGAGGAGATGCGGGCGTCCCGGCCGCTGGAGCCGGCGTAGCTGCTGGCGGAGTAGTACCGGGGTGAGATGTGGGAAGCAGATATCTGCTGGATGGTGGATCTCCTGTAGCTCATGTTGGAGACGTTTCTACGGTACAGAGATAAAAATGAGAAGTAGAGGCTCGCTGCTGGTCGGCTTCAAAAGAGACGTTGGAAGTGGGAAGTGGGGAACTTATGGGGAACTTATACTCCTCCTTCTTCTCTCCCTCAATCACAGCTGGCCTTTTTTTTAGACCCGGCCCACTTCAACGTCGCCCCGTTTTTTATGTTCCTGCTCTCTCTCTCTCACGCTTTCCATTGCCCACATGTTTCCTTTTCTAACCGAGTGTAGCTTTAATCGCCATGGAAACGTAGACGCGTGACACAAACACTGCAGCAATGCAAATCAGTCAATTTGGTTGCGAGATTGAGATTAGACGCAAATGAGGTAAGTGTAAAGTTGTACTTGTGTTCACAGTAAAACTGCAGTAGAACAAAAAGGGGAGAGTATTTTTGGCCAAATGCTCATAAAAGGAATGCTATTAGCGGTGGACTCCATGTTTGGTCAAAAAGACACAAAAAAACACTTTTTGCCCAAAGAAGATAAAAAATAGGGTCTGATTGTGTGTGTGTGTGTGTGTGTGTGTGTGTGTGTGTGATTGTACTAATAGATGAAGTGTAACCGTTAACCAGAGCGTCTACAATTACAAAGTTAGCTATAGTGATTACTGACCACACCTAAAGCTGTAATCACAATCCAAAACATACAATAAGTTAACAATGAGTACAATGGCTGTTCCCATATTCGCAAAAAAAAAACCCCACGGACACACGAGCTTCTGAAATACCCAGGAGATGATGGAAAGGGGGTGAGATCCACAAAGAGACTTGTTTGCTGACACCCTGATAGCGTCATACAATCAAAAACTAGGCCACCTTTGTTCACTCATCACATTGTATCTGATTATCTGCATGTCAGTTTTTGTGGGGGGCAAACTCTACTTGAGACCTAGTATCTTCAAGTACTACTTTGATTTGAAAGGTCTAAAGAACTCTTAGGAAATAGGATCAATATAGGAATTTGGTTCCTCCTTTTAAAGAGGACCAATTATGCATTTTTTTAACCCTATGTATTTAGTTATGGACTCCTATAGAGCAGCTACACACAATAACCAGCACAGAAAGCTTTCTCAATCCCGAAGAGGAGCACTCATTGTCGGACACACTTTGTCAGTGGAGCTCAGAAGCCAGACGTGAGGGCAACATGTTTACTAACATGCAGGCAATCTTGGCATAACATCGGTAGTGGAAATGTGGTCATTTTGGTGGTCTTTTTTGCTGGAATACCGTGTTCCAAACTGTGGTTCTCGCCACCTCTGTGGACGCACAATGTGTCTGACATTAATGCACCTTTCCCGAGTGCTTCTTCTGGCTTCTGCAACAGTTTGGTGGATATTCCACGTTCACGTTCAGTCCTGTGTAAAATGTTGTTGATAGTTTAAAATATTTTTCTCTTAAAAAAAAATAAAAATAAATATTTTTCTCTTAAAATAAATAAATAAAAATAATTATTTTTCTCTTAAAAAAATATATAAATAAAAATAAATATTTTTCTCTTGCTGGGAATCACCAACTACAATAACTTCTGCCCGAGCTTATTTCGTAAACAGCCAAGCAGAGCTCAGGGAGGACAGAGAGTGTATCTGGCCTACAGCCACGCCCATATAAAGAAGTCTGCTCCTCTGTGACATCATAAAAGAACAGTTTTGCCACGCCTTCTGAAACCGAGTGTTTTTGCGTCATCCCAAACTTCTTTCAGGGCTCACTTCCAAATGTACAAACCTCATGATGTGATACCTTAGCATCGTTTAACACAAGAGTACAACATTCTAACTGCATTTGTTGGTCAGAAAAGTGGAAAAAGCACAATAGGTCCCCTTGAAATGGCCTACATTAAGGATGAACAGGCAATAAAGTTTTGACTAAACTGTCAAAGTGTTGCCAGGTCCATAATTCTTTCATTTCATAACTGAAGCTCACTTGTTATATTAGTATTTTTGCATTCCGCGCTACAAAAGTGGAGCGCAAAGTCAAATGATCCTTTTTGCAAACACCCTCCAGGGCTTGCATGCAACCTTGATCGGGTAGCGCTGTTCCACCCTCGCAAAGCTGCACCGCAAGAGGAGCAACAGCCGAGAAAGAAGTGGAAAAAAATCTGGTTTGCGAAAGGAGCAGAGAGATTATAAAGAGGAAGGATCAATTAAGTCAGCTCTAAGACTCTATAGTATTTTACACGTAACAGTCCATTTTTACACGTAAAAGTGTCATGCAATCTGCTATATATGCACTTTGAGATCATTTATTTGATGTAAAGTGCGTTATAAATTTACATTTATTATTATTATTAGGTTAGCACGCAGACCTCACAGCGAGGCGACCAGGATTCAATTCCACCCTCGGCCATCTCTGTGTGGAGTTTGCATGTTCTCTCTGTGAGTGTGAATGGTTGTTTGTCTATATGTGCCCTGGGATTGGCTGGCCACCAGTCCAGGGTGTACCCCGCCTCTTGCCCATAGACCGCTGGGATAGGCTCCAGCATCCCCCGCGACCCTCGTGAGGAAAAAGCGGTAGAAAATGAACGAATTAATTAATTATTTTATTATTATTATTTTTATTATTATGTGTTTGTGTACCTTTTTTCAGAAGCATTTTGTAAACAGCTGTCTTCGGGCGAGAGGCGGGGTACACCCTGGACTGGTCGCTAGCCAATCACAGGGCACATATAGACAAACAATCATTTTGGAGCCCAGTGAGGATAAGCGGTAGAAAATGAATGAATGAATGAATTTTGTAAACGACAGACCACATCAAATAACAAAATTGATAAAACAGCTACTTCCACCATCAAAAGGTTGGCTCAAGCCGTGATGCCAGGTTGTATGTTGAGTTTAAATGAAATACTTTGGAAAGAACAGGCGGGCCGTATTCAAACACTTGGCGGGCCGGATGTGGCCCCCGGGCCGTAGTTTGCCCACCCCTGGTCTAACTAGTACTCTTATTCGTGTACAAAGTCAGTATAAACTGCTGTGTGTATGCAGTATGTTAGTTCAACACACCTGTCAACATTTGCATTTGAAAATATGGGACATTTCCTGGGAAAATAGGTAGGAATTAATAAGGTAGGGAGGATAAAAATGCAGGAAAGGGAGGATGCCGGGAAAGAAGGGCAATTCCAAACTAAGCTCCTATAGAGAAGGACTGTGTGGGACTGTGAAAAAAAACCTCAGCATACATTTGCACAAGTAAGCACATTGGGAGTGTGGGGGTAGGCCCAAATCCAGATTAAGTACTATATTGTTTGGGTTAGTGCGAGTAGCCATATTACTACTCTCAATCCTTCCAGCTTCCTTTGTAAAGACGAAAGCTTCTTCAAGATGTTTTCATTGTTGTGATTCATAGTCGCAGTCCGAGTGGCTTTAGTCATGACGGGCAGCTATCGGGGCGCATTACCGTCTTCAATGTCCTCCACGGAAAGGAGAATGTCCAGGCATATTACCTTCCACTTACCCCAACTGTCCATCATGTACCCGCTAGTGACCGTTCCATCAGGGCAGACCATATGAGATGTTCCATCCATGTTTGGACGTTGCTCATGGCATCTCATGACCACTCTGAGGAAGACAGTGAACAGTCAAAAGTAAGAATTACACCAAATCAACATTATTGGTTTGATATTTTATAAACTTTGTTTATAAGGTCAAATATGCTAAAGGCTAACTCGCTGTGCGACATTGAAAATTCCTGAAAAAAGTGCATGCATTTTGTATCGCACAACATCACCATCTGCTGGATCTGGTATGGATGGAACAGTTTGGAGTTTTTGAGGCACAAAAAGTGTGGATTTTAAGAATAAATCCATTTCCCAACCCATCTCCACCTCCTCGTTTCTATTTTGAACAACCAGCATCATCTGATTTGATTGGGTGTGGGGTTTATCCTGGGAGATGACTGGTTCCAGGACTGGTCACCAGTCAATCCCATGGCACATTACATCATGTGGAGTGCCACCACGTGACAGGCACTTTCACTCTGTAACCACAGGGGGGCGGAAGTCACATACTAAACTCCTAGACTTGGAGGGGATTGTGCTTCCCACTGATAAAATAGAATGACAACAGATGGATATTAAGTATGGAAGTATGTATGTGGTAATTATTTTTGCCTGTTCGGACTAATTATTGAGTTTTGTATGAGCAACATTTTATTGTGCTCTTATTTTGGTCTATCATTTCCTGTTTTGCGTGGTTTTGACACCTACCGGTCTCAACTGCTCCTTGTTATTAATCCGCAGACTTCATTCGTGAATCAACCAGACCATTATGTTTACATTTGATTATTAGAAGTGATTTCAATTGTGTTTTTGTGCTAGAGTTGGGCGGGTGAAGAAGCACGGCGAAACTTTGGTGCTTCAGTGAAAAGCGACATTAGCGACATCTGGTGGAAGAATGAAGTCAAAGCAGTTTATGTCACAATTCGCTATTACAAATAAAACATTGTTCAAAAAGCAGTTTTTCCGAGTAGTGGGATTCAGGAAGTCTGACTTGATGTAGGTTTTGGTGAGCTGTGCCAATCCTTGTGAGCTCATTTATGGATAATAAAGACATTTTTGACTACTCATGCTCCAACAAATGAAACATAACATTGAAACGCCGAAGAACTGGAGTCTGAGGCGGGGTGTCGAACTCGGGAGCAAACATTATTCTTTTATGGAACATCAACTCACATTCGTAACTCCGTCAAAAAAACAACAGCACACTCGTTCCTCCACTTCACCCGTCCGGGTGGCAACGACTGCCGCAACAATAGTTCCGGGGTGAATTGTGTACCGGCAAGCTAGCAACACAACATGTTTGTTTATATGTGCTCTAGCTTATATGACACTTCAACAGGATAAGCGGTAGGAAAAGAAGCAAGGAATAAAAGAAAACAATGTTTAGTGGAAATGCGTCACAGGCAAGTCAGAATGTGGGATTTGATGACTGTTTTGATCTATAACTTTTAAGGCTTGGCAGGATACTCCTGAAATCAAAGTCCAGCCGCTTTTTCAAGACCAAAAGCTCCAATGAATATCAGCATCTCTTGCATTGCATTTGTCTTTCTGGTTGTTATTATTTTCCATGATGGCCATGCATCTCAAAAAAATAAAAATGTTACAATAATAATTACATGTTGCGACAAAACTTTGTACAGTCATCCCTACTACGTCGCCGGTCGAACCTGGTGAGGGAAAATGGATACTTATATGCTGTATTCTTGCATGGTCGACATGACATAGTACTCCTCCCATTCCATGTGGAAGTGGTAAGGTTATTGGCTTACTACTTTGTCCTTCTTCCCCACTCTTTAAAACATTCATTCATTCTTTCATTCATTTTCTACCGCTTATCCTCACGAGGGTCGCGGGAGTGCTGGAGCCTATCCCAGCACCTCCCCTTTGTGTTGATGAAGTAGGCTAGACTTAAGTAAACAAAGAAGGCATGTCACTTTTGTAGAAATGGACCAAAAAACTCTCACATTTTCACGTCTCCGTTCCACTCCTCTCCGCTCCTCACCTTGCCCTCACAACAACAATGATGCTACACAAGCCCAAACACAATGACCGCCAATCAATGTCCACTTCAGGGTGTGACTGACTATTGTGTTCTCTTCTCAACAACTCAAGCACAAGAATCCCAACGCATAAAAAAGGGGGCGTTGCCTTTGTTATCACTCGCTAAACTGCTAAGCACCCAGTCGTACTTGCGATGGGTGATACAACACACCATGCACACTTATACATAAAAATTTTAAAAATAATAATTTCAACGTTATTCATATGAATCTGCGAAATCAAATGAGGCGTTGAAGCTAATTTTGTGGCAGCGTTGCTCAGCCTCGTCGTTACATTCTTCATGGTTTCAGTGATGATATTTTTTTGTCTATGATCTCAGCTAATTATCTTCTAATAACCGCCGAGCCCATCTCCACTCATCCTCTCGGACTTGTAGCAGGTACGTGTGTCATTCAGCACATTCCTCAGTCGCCGTGTCACTTCACAACTTCCTACAAAGCCACCTCTTAATAGACTTGCGATTGGAGCTTTTGGCATCTCAGACCACGTTCCTCCAGGAGAAAGAGGAGGAGGAACAGCTTGTTTGGGATGAGAAATATCAAACAATGAAAAGCCTTTAAATGGCAACCATGTGACTCCACTCGCGGAGCCTGAAGACTTTTTAGCTCCTTTATAATCTGTATCTTTCCTTATGTTGGATTTTATGAGTTATTTGAAGGCTCTTTAAGACTTAAGGTGGGACGAGAAAAAAAAGAAGAGTGTTTGCTCTTCACCGACCTGATAAAGAAGGAATGTTCATGCTTCCATGCTCATAAAAGTCCACTTACATTTTGTTGGTAGACTTGATTAGTGTGATTTAAATATATAATAATGTATAATAATATAATATGGACATCATGTGAGTAGAAAAACTTTATGGTAGAGATGTTTTTGTCACATTTCTGAGACATGCAGTCGCTGGCCACAAACGTGTGGAGCACATCACACAGGGTGAACACAATTTGCTTTGCAATATGTCACGCCTGTGAGAAGTGTGGTAAACTAGACCAGGCCGTAAATTGATGCGTGTTTTCATTATAGCCGTGGTTTGACTTCAGATCTTGTTTGTTATGGAGGAATGGAAAGCAGATATAATATAAAAGCAGTCACTGAGACGTTGAGAAGGTGTAGGAAGTCCAGAGATGTTTATAGAAAGGAGACCCCCGCCAGTTCGGCCATTCTTGTACTCGACTGAGCAATGGACAGGCTGTAAATGTGCAACAAGATGTGATTTTCTTCCCTGATGCCACCGCCCATCATGACACCCCCCATGCCATGCCCCCATCAGCCAATCAGGAGCTGGACAGGACACTCCCATGTTGAGATAAATAGCAGCACAAACCGGGGGCGGTCTATCTGCCTGACTCTCTGAGCCTCCTCTCACCCCACGTTGCTGCCACCAGAATCCTCGCTGACCATGTCCGTCAGAGCCGTGAAGACCACCACCTTCTCCACCGTGTCCTCATCCAGGGGTCCAGGCCAGGGCTTTAGTAGCCGCTCCTTCTCTGGCTACGGTGGGCGAGGCGTGGGGGGCGCCAGGCAGAGCTACGCTGTCCGGGGTTCTTACGGCGGCGTGGGCAGCAGCGGCGCTGCGGTAGGCGTTGGGGGGTTCAAGGTAGTCGGTGGGTATGTTGCAGGGGGGGCCGCCCAAAGAGGGGGCGGATTAGAGTACGGCTACGTGGGCTTCGGTGGGGGCGTGGGGGGTGGCATGGCCCAAGAGACGGTGGCCCCCATCACGACGGTGACCGTGAACAAGAGCCTGCTGGCCCCCTTGAACCTGGACTTTGACCCCACCATCCAGGCGGTCCGCATCCAGGAGAAGGAGCAGATCAAAACCCTGAACGATCGATTCGCTTCTTTCATCGACAAGGTCAGTCCGACAAGGACGCAGACACCTGAACATTGTTGCATCAGGGCGTCGCATGGTGCCTTTTATACAGAAATATCACAAAGTGCAATATTGCCTGCATTTTTAGACTTTTTTACTACATTATTCTATATTGTAATGGGGGATGAAGTTGACCTGGAAATTTTTGCCCTTTTTGACACAGTATCCACACTAAAATAGAGGCGGGACATTGTCTGTGTGAAAGGACGTTCCACAGTGCTAGGACAGGTGCGTTAAAGGCTATTATAGGTGGGAAAATGGCAGTGAAAAAGGGGATTTCGACTTGTAAACGTTACAAAATACTATTGTTTTGAGATGAGATCTTATTTTTACGATTACTCTGTTTACTTACTTTTATTCAACTCTAATTTTTTCTGTAAAGCGTCTTTGAGTATTTAGAAAAGCGCTATACAAATAAAAATTATTATCATAATAACAATAATAACAATAATAATAAATAATAATAATAATAATAATTGTTATTATTATTAATTATTATTATTATTAATAATAATAATACAAATTATTATAATAATAATTATTATTATTTATTATTATTGTTCTTCTTATTATTATTATGATAAAATTTATTTATTAATAATTTTAATAATAATAATAACTATTATTATTATTAAAATTATTAATAAATAAAATTTATATATCGGAATATAATAATAATAATACTAATACTAATACTAATAATAATAATTATTATTATTATTATATTATTATTATTATTATTATTATTATTATTATTATTATTATTATTATTATTATTATTATTATTATTATTATATTCCACAGAGTAACAGAGGAATTGGAAGTGCAATGCAAACCCAAAGGTAATGATTAAAACCAACCCATAGAAAAAAGTTGGGGCCATTCAAGCATTGATTGAGCATGAATATGATCTCATAACAATCAATGGATATGGCGTACACAGGGAAAAACAGAACAATTATCATCCATCATCTATTTCAAGGAAGATTTGTCGGTAATAAATATTATAAAGTATAAACAATCAACATCATCAAAAAGACCCCATTGAACCGACATCGTGATGAGATTTGTTATCAGACAGAAGCACACACTGCTCTCAGGCTTGTGATTGATTGGACGTTATCTTGCCCCCCCCTGCCCCGCCCCTTTTCTATTATTGCGTTTCTTGTTTAAGGAGGCCCGTGGAAAAATGCGGTGAAGAAGTTAACCTGTGACTCCGTCACAGGAATTCATAAAAACAACAATCCCTCTCCTCCTTCCTTCACATGCCATCGTAAACGACAACTCCAACACACACGCACACTCCTGTCCTGTTTGCCCAAGACCCCACCCAGGGTGAGGACACTCAATGGAGGGGTTGTAAAGGGGCACGACCGTGTCACCGCCGGGAAACACTGACTTCCACGCCGTATTGTTAGTCAGAATAATCATAATCATAATAATCGATGAGTGAAAGAATCCTTTCACCTGGTAAAGAATGAACTATTTGTCCTTGAATGCACCATCTGGGGAATTTTTTAAATTCAATACTTGTCGTGTTTGCAGGTACGCTTCCTGGAACAGCAGAACAAAATGCTGGAGACCAAATGGAAAGTCCTACAAGAGCAAACCACGTCGCCCTCCGGCATCGACGCCATGTTTGAGGCCTACATCGCCAACCTACGCAGGCAGCTGGACAGCCTCGGTCACGAGAAGGTCAAACTGGAGTCTGACCTGCATCACATGACAGCTCTGGTTGAAGACTTCAAGACCAAGTGAGTGATGGCGCTGTTTGACCTCTGTTTGACCTCTGTTTGACCTCTGTTTGACCTCATTTCAGCATCGATTCTAAGATATTGTCCGCAGTTGACTCTCCGAGTCTGCTTTTTAGATACGAGGAGGAGATCAACAAACGCAACGAGTGCGAGAACAACTTTGTCCTCATGAAGAAGGTTGGTCCAAGTCGACTGAACCGATTTTGAACCCAACGTGACTTGTCTCGTGTGTCGCCGTGCAGGACACAGACGCGGCGTACTTGATCAAAGCAGAACTGGAGACCAAGCTGGATGGACTTTCTGATGAACTTGACTTCCTGAGGCAGATCTACGACGCGGTAATGAAGATATCTGACAGGACGCTACATTATGAATGAATATGGCATTGATTATTTTTGGTGTCTTTTATGGTATCTTCCATGTCTCTCGGTTTTCCCTGTGCAGGAAATCCAGGAGCTCCAGAGTCAGATCAAGGACACGTCCGTGGTGGTGGAGATGGACAACAGCCGTAACCTTGACATGGACGCCATTGTTGCTGAAGTGCGGGCCCAGTATGAAGACATTGCTAATCGAAGCAGAGCTGAAGCCGAATCGTGGTACCAGTCCAAGGTATTACTACAGTGGTATTACTATGTGGTCTTATTGCAGTGTTTGCTTGTTTTATGTCATTGGATGTTTTTTTTTTTACATCTACAGCATAGAAACCCTTTGTAAATATGGCTTTATTACAGCCATGTAAACATAACACCCCTATAGTCACCTTTATACGCCTGTTATTCCTTGTTTACACCACATTGTGCAGGCTACGGAACAGGCTAGCATCGCAAACTACCGAGCTAATAAGTTAGCCCCTCCAATTTACTTGAAGTAAAAATGAAGTAAGAAGCCAAAAGTACCACTTCCACACAGAATGGGAGGAGACTTTTCTACCATGTCATGGCTGACTACATACATACAGTATGATGGTATTATGACATCATTTCATGTCTCATCAACAAAAGTGACCAAAATACTACCTATAATTAGTTAGTATTATTTTTTGAAAAAAAGTGATAGATTGAGGGAGCAATGTTTGAACCCCGACGTAGCGAGGGACGACTACTACGTTCTCTACAGTCAAACACATGCAACACCATTCATACACAACACAAACGTTATTTGGGTCCCTGGGAGACACCTGTCGACTTGAGGGGAGGAGGGGTGCAGCAGCTTGAGAAAAATAAAGAACGTCTTTTGCCAAATTATGTCAAAATGGATTATTATTAAACTCCGACAACGAGAGAAGACTAATCAACTGGAGCCTATCCCAGCTGTCTTGTGGGGAGAGGCGGGGTCCACCCTGGACTGGTGGCCAGCCAATCACAGGGCACATATAGACAAACAACCATTCACACTCACATTCATACCTATGGACAATTTGGAGTGGCTAATTAACCTAGCATGTTTTTGGAACGTGGGAGGAAACCGGAGTACCCGGAGAAAGGAATACGCAAACTCCACACAGATATGGCTGAGGGTGGAATCAAACTCACGTCTCCCAGTTGCGATGCCTGCTTGCTCACCACTCGTCCACCGTGCAGCCCTATAATAGAACATATAAAGTTTATGTTTACGTGTGTCCAGTATGCAGAGATGCAGGAATCTGCCGGAAGATGCGGCGACGACCTCAAATCAACCAAGGCGGAGATCGCCGACATGAACCGCAGGATCACGAGGCTGCAGTCTGAAATCGACATGGTCAAATCCCAGGTGAGCGTTAAACATCATACGACGGCGCTCGGACAAGCACGGACCTCCGAAATCAAACACGCGACCTCTTTCAGATCAATAATTTGGAGGCCCAGATCGCCGAGGCCGAGGAGCGCGGTGAGCTGGCCGTGAAGGACGCCAAGCTCCGCATTCGAGACCTGGAGGAGGCTCTTCAGAGGGCCAAGCAGGACATGGCCCTGCAGGTCCGCCAGTACCAGGAGCTGATGAACGTGAAGCTGGCATTGGACATTGAGATCGCCACCTACAGGAAGCTTCTGGAGGGAGAAGAGGACAGGTGTGATGATGAGCGTGTAGCGTGTAGCGTGTAACATGTAACATGTAACATGTAACATTCACTAAGTCATGTGTTTCTTTCCGTAGGCTGGCAACTGGAATCAAGACCAACGTGTCCAAAGTGACGTGTATGTATTTCAATATTTTTTCATAATTTAAAAACCATATAGTGACCTCCATTTTGTAAACGCACAGCATTAAACTACAACGCTTACGGCCTGGAGAGCTGTCGCCCCCCATCCATGACCAGCAGCTCATTCGGCGCCAAGACCAGCGGTGTTTCTGTTTCCGGCCACGAGGGGGCGACAGTGACGAGCACCGCCGCAGTCACTCAGTCAGAGACGGTGGTGACCACCAGCGAGGAGAAGATGGAGAAGAAGAAGGAGGAGGTGGAGGTCCCCGTCGCCACCGAGGAGGCTCCTGTGGAGGAGAAGAAAGAACAGGAGAAAGTGGAAGTTGTGGCCGAGGAGTGAGCGCTACATCATATATCAAGGCACATCACTGCAGTACGTGTATTCGGCCACCAGATGGCAGTGTGGGATATGTTTTCCAATCTGACGTCAATAAATCAAACCTTACAAGATTTGTCAATGAATTTGACTCTTGCCACCCTGAACAGGATGCTTCTTTTATTTATTTTTTTTTAAAAAAAGGAAACATTTAAATACTACACCCCAGCGTACAATAGATATCATTTCACCAAGACAAGACGATGGCGTATGAAGGAATGCAACACCTCCAGTGGATGACTTGAGAGAAACAGGTTGCAACCTGCATTCTGGGTGGTGGTGGTGGTGCCGCACCCAAGGCCATACAACGTCTGATGAAATGGAAAAGCTTTTGTGGCTTATTGTTCCCTAGCAGAACTGTGACTACTAGTAGTCATAGTTTTCATAGTTGAACATCTTACAGGAAGCATGCATACACATACATTGTTTACATTAAGTATTGTAATAATAATGTTATTTTGAATACCTTTTATTTAAAAGGGAGGTCATACAATGCTATAATAAGTGTATTTATTATCATGTGGAAGTGAATTATGGTTTTCCGTGGTGAAAAAGTACATTTGCAAGGACATATTGAGCATATGCATCATGCAGTGTACAGTACAATAATCCTTGATCACATCAATGATTGAAAGCAGGCAAGTTTACAGCCCAAAAACACAAAGCAACAAAACCATCCAACACAATGCACCGTATTGACTTTGCAATAACGAGATACAACATATTTTTATTGGAATCAGTGCAGATTAATTTCTAATTATTTTTTAAAATTGATTCTAGTCCAGTCGCACGTGCAGGCTTGCACGGAGCGATCAGAGTCGGAGTAAAGAAGGAGTGCGGCAACACTGTAATTGCATTTTCTTTTTTTCCAATTGGAGAGGGTCAGACTGAGTTACTGTCACCCCAATTCTCGACAATACCATGTCGCCTGCAAACCTCCTAAATGCACGGGAATGAATCTTAATGATTTTTTTTTGCAGGTGGAACTCTATTATGTTTCATCATCAGGCCATCATTATGAGGTTTGGCAGCAGGGGCAGGGCTTAGAAATGTTCCCAGACAACCACTGCTACATATTCATATCTTTATTCTATAACTGCTGCATGTCTGAGTGCAGTTTTCATGGCTATGATACACGTCCACGCCATTTTCCATTCGCTCAGCGAAGCAATCGACTGTTTTGTCCGGCAACAATACACCACCACCAAATGTTTAATCATCCCGGAAGAAATTTTACAACCTATTTGACACCTGCATGGTGCTCACCTCCATGGCATCATGCTAGTGCCTGCAGCTAGATGTTGCAACACGAAACTACACAAAGTCGGGCTGATGTCAGCAATGAAGATATTGCTGTATTTAGACCCTGGTTATACGCTATTATACGTATGACGTTGTAGTCAACGCTGCCACTAACATCGCTCTTGAGTGTCTAAGAGATGTCGGATGCGTGGTGCATAAAAGCAAATAACTGCCAAGAAAACCTCCTGAGATAGATTTGATTCATTATATAAATGGTCATATCACCTCATACTTCGGTACGTGACAAAAAAAAAAAAAAAAACCAACTTAAATTATATTAAGAAAGCAGGAAGTGAACAAAAGTACCAGATGGAGGGGTAGGATTTAATAAGCTTTGCTTCTTCCTACTCCTTTTGGACATGTGGAACTGGGAACTGATTATGGGATGCACTCAATTGGAATCTGATGCATGTTCAAATGAAATTAAACCATAACCATTACCATTACCATTACAGTTACCATTACCATTACCATTACCATTACCATTACCATTACCATTACAGTTACCATTACCATTACCATTACCATTACCGTTACCATTACCATTACCATTACAGTTACCATTACCATTACCATTACCGTTACCATTACCATTACAGTTACCATTACCATTACCATTACCATTACCATTACCATTACCATTACAGTTACCATTACCATTACCATTACAATTACCATTACCATTACCATAAAAAAAGCATCATGACTTGTCAACATCCCGCACAAAAAAGGCTGTAAAGCACATGGTTAGAGTTCACATAGTAGTTGGTTAATATTCTGCATTATACGTTGGTAGTGTATTGTGTATTTTTTTTGCTGTGTGTGTGTGCGGTTCTTTTGATACCAGGAGTGGGCGTCAAGCTACGCTCCGAGCAGCAAATGAAATTGAAACAAATCGTGAGTTTGCCAAAAGAGTGATGCAGTAGGCAATCGTTTTGCAGCCCCAACTTTATTTACCACGGACAGGCCCATCTGACAAGCAAAGATTTTTTTGGATAACATGAAGTGAAAAGGTTAAAAAGTGAAAATGTTGATTTTAAGTTTCTTCCTCCTGTCCAGCTGCACCTCATTGAGTCATTTCAAGCATTCCAAGTCTCCTTGTGTTGCCTTTTAAAAAAGTCAAGCAGGTTGCAGGATCATTATTTGTCATTGACACTGACTGACAAGCAGCTAAGCCCCCGCAGGGCATCTGACTGGGACTTCAACCTGTAAAGTGGACCAGTTTGTCTCCAGTTATGCATCTCAAGTATGATCTGACAAAGCAAAGCTGCCCCACCCACGGGCAGCGCCTTGTTAAACTTGGGTGTGGAGCTTTGAATGCGTGCTGCCGGCCAACGCGACATAGCAGTTGGGCTGCGAGTCCCGTAATGAAGGCCATCAAATATCATTAGACTCCAGTATGGGAATTTGTAAAGTGGCGAGGTTGCGTAGTGCCTTGTTGCATCACTACAAATGATACTTAAAAAACAAAAATAACACGGTTACGGAGAAGTTATGTGGTCAACAAAACATGTCGGGATTCGGCTATCATGTGATACTCAGTAGCGAAGAGCAGGCGACAAAACCTGATCAGTGTGTAAATGGCTCAGACGGTATCGTGATGCCGTGCCGCTCGCTGCAGGAGATGGGCGGTGCACACGTACTCACATGCATCACCTCACCAAATTATCACCAAAAAATCCCAACAGTCAGGAAATGTCTGACATGACCTGGGAAAACAGGACACTTGGTCACACTACCGTATTTTGTGCTACACTACCGGAAACGACAGAAGAAGACTTCACTGACATCAATACATTCATCACACAGCAAATTAACACCACAAAGATATACTCCAGAAATATACAAACATGTACCAATAAAAGTTGAACGTGAAAAAACATTTTAAAGTTTTCCCATAAAGCATCGAATCTTAGCAACACATTTATAGTGCTGCTGCATTGACATCAGCCTCCATTTTTGCTTTGGACTCCGGTCATCTGGCTCCCTCTAGTGGACAGAGGCAGCATTGCAGCGGCATCCAGCATTTTCTATGAGACCTGTCCTCCAATTAAATGGTTTAATTAAAATTAAAAAAATATTGAAAAATAATTAGATTCCGAACTGCCCAGAAGATGTTGTAGTGTAAAGGTTTGGAATTGTTTTGAGACAATGTATTTGAAGATAAAGATAAAGTTTCTTGTTGCAATGCCACACATTGTTTCATTATATTTTGCATATTCATGAATTTCATCCAATTTTGCTTTGCAATATTTGCTTTACTTCCGTCAGTCCAGTTGATGCTGCTTACATTTTGGCGGTGTAGTAAAATGGTGTAGTATTTCTCGAAATGGTTTCAGAGCCCCATCTGCAAATGACAAAACCTGCAATCACTGAGCTTGAGGTCGTAAATGTCCATTTTCAATAAATCTATCAAGTTCTGTCATAAATCCTAGTTAACAAGTTTCACCTCCAGCCAATCACCTCTGCTATAATTATAATTAGCATAGCTTGAAACTGGTCTCTTTGGACTATAAAACCAAGTGTCAGTACTGCTGAAAGGCATCAGAAGAGTTCTTGTTGTGTAACCGCGCTACTGCAAGTCTTCAATTGTGTTTTAGTCCAAGTTTTAGTCCGGTCCGTGTGTTTCAAGGTCATCTGGGTTGGCGACCTGGGACAGTTTCTGTAATCGGCGGTCTGACATCCCGTTATGGTTAATTATTCACTACTATCAAAATGACGCCGAGAAGGGGTGGAGCCGACTGGGTGGGGTGACTGATGACATGCACGCACTTTACTTTCACTTGTTCAAACACGCCGGTCTGCTGTTCCACTTCTCTATTGTAGTACGCTGCATGCATCTGCACCTAGCATAGACTTTTTTATGACCATTGATATATAGTGACTAAACGGCGGTTGCTAGGCGTCGGTGCAATAACAGAGAAATCACAGAGGTGAATTGTGGGAAGGGAATGTAGTCAGTATCAGTAATGTTCACGCAGGGATGTATAAACAACTAAAATAAGTCCAATTCCCATCAGTCCTTAGTGATGAGTCGTCCAACGGAGAAGTGAGTTAACCACAACCCATTTATTAAAACTTATTAAACGCCATCATAGACAATTTCATAACATGATATCAAGTACTCATCCCGGTTGCAACATCAAAAACACTCCAAAGAAACTTCAGTGTTGACCGAGCAGCTTGAAGCAGACACGCCCATCACCGCGCGGCTCGGAAGGTCTACTGGTTTCACTAAACTGAAGAAGGTTGAGGTCGTGTTTGTGTTTTTTAAAGTAGCCATGGATGTGCAGGTTACAGCCTAGCATAGCGTGACTTCTGCGGTTCGCTCTTTGGAGTCCAGATGCGGTTCTGAGGGCTTGACTGATCGGTTGGGCGCTGTCCGAACGGAATGTGTGGACTGCTGGTTGAGCAGACGGACCTGCCTGAACAAGTTGTCCACGTGGGATTGTGACCAGAGACACAGGACCAAAGTCGCAAGCTGACTTCTTCTTCGTCTTTGGGCTTTTCTCTTCAGGGGGTCGCCACAGCAAACCAATCTCCTCCATGCAACATCTGTCTCTCTCACACCAACCAATGTCCTCCTTCACTGCATCCATAAACCTCCTCTTTGGTCTTCCTCTACGCCTCCTACCTGGCAGCATCCTTCTACCAATACAGTGGGGCAAAAAAGTATTTAGTCAGCCACCAATTGTGCAAGTTCTCCCACTTAAAAAGATGAGAGAGGCCTGTAATTTTCATCATAGGTACGCTTCAACTATGAGAGACAAAATGAGAAAAAAAAATCCAGATAATCACATTGTTTGATTTTTAAAGAATTTATTTGCAAATCATGGTGGAAAATAAGTATTTGGTCACCTACAAACAAGCAAGATTTGTGGCTCTCACAGACCTGTAAGTTCTTCTTTAAGAAGCTCCTCTGTCCTCCACTCGTTACCTGTATTGATGGCACCTGTTTGAACTGGTTATCAGTATAAAAGACACCTGTCCACAACCTCAGACAGTCACACTCCAAACTCCACTATGGCCAAGACCAAAGAGCTGTCAAAGGACATCAGAAACAAAATTGTAGACCTGCACCAGGCTGGGAAGACTGAATCTGCAATAGTTAAGCAGCTTGGTGTGAAGAAATCAACTGTGGGAGCAATTGTGAGAAAATGGAAGACCTACAAGACCACCGATAATCTCCCTCGATCTGGGGCTCCACGCAAGATCTCACCCCGTGGGGTCAAAATGATAACAAGAACGGTGAGCAAAAATCCCAGAACCACACGGGGGGACCTAGTGAAAGACCTGCAGAGAGCTGGGACCATATTAACGAAGGCTACCATAAGTAACACACTCCGCCGCCAGGGACTCAAATCCTGCAGTGCCAGACGTGTCCCCCTGCTGAAGCCAGTACATGTCCAAGCCCGTCTGAAGTTTGCTAGAGAGCATTTGGATGATCCAGAAGAGGATTGGGAGAATGTAATATGGTCAGATGAAACCAAAATAGAACTTTTTGGTATCAACTCAACTCGTCGTGTTTGGAGGAGAAAGAATGCTGAGTTGCATCCAAACAACACCACACCTACTGTGAAGCATGGGGGTGGAAACATCATGCTCTGGGGCTGTTTTTCTGCAAAGGGACCAGGACAACTGATCCGTGTAAATGGGAGAATGAATGGGGCCATGTATCGTGAGATTCTGAATGAAAACCTTCTTCCATCAGCAAGGGCACTGAAGATGAAACGTGGCTGGGTCTTTCAGCATGACAACGATCCCAAACACACCGCCCGGGCAACGAAGGAGTGGCTTCATAAGAAGCATTTCAAGGTCCTGGAGTGGCCTAGCCAGTCTCCAGATCTCAACCCCATAGAAAATCTTTGGAGGGAGTTGAAAATCCGTGTTGCCCAGCGACAGCCCCTAAACATCACTGCTCTAGAGGCGATCTGCATGGAGGAATGGGCCAAAATACCTACAACAGTGTGTGAAAATCTTGTGAAGAGTTACAGAAAACGTTTGATCTCTGTCATTGCCAACAAAGGGTATATCACAAAGTATTGAGATGAACTTTTGTTTTTGACCAAATACTTATTTTCCACCATGATTTGCAAATAAATTCTTTAAAAATCAAACAATATGATTATCTGGATTTTTTTTTCTCATTTTGTCTCTCATAGTTGAAGCGTACCTATGATGAAAATTACAGGCCTCTCTCATCTTTTTAAGTGGGAGAACTTGCACAATTGGTGGCTGACTAAATACTTTTTTGCCCCACTGTATATCCACTATCTCTCCTCTGGACATGTCCCAAACATCTCAGTCTCAAGGCCTTTAACATGTAATGTCCCTCTTATGTACTCCTTCCTGATCCTATCCATCCTGGTCACTCCCAATCAGAACCTCAGCATCCTCATCTATGCTACCTCCAGTTCCGCTTCCTGTCTCTAGACCAAACAACTGGTCTCACCACTTTTGTAACAACATGACAAGCTGACAGAGTACATGCAGTAATATACATGCAGTAATATGCATACAGTAGTATACATAGAGTAGTATGCATACAGTAATAAGCACTAATGTGCAAGTATGTGCAAGTTCAAGACTCTTCTGTGTATTTTGCAAACATCAACTGCAGACGAGGTTTTTCTGGCATAGTGACACGGCCTCCAATGTAGTACCCTTCAGTCATGTAGGCCGTTTGCGGTGTTTTAAGTGATAGCTGGAGCCTATCCCAGTCGACACCCTTGACTGGTGGCCAGCCAATCCCAGGGCGCATATACACAAACAAACCATTCCCACCCACTTTCACGCCTAAGGACGATTTGGAGTCTCTAATTAACATAACACGCATGTTTTTAGACCGTGGGAGGGAACCTACATTAGAAGATGCAAGATCAGACCTGCTGACCATGCTGTGATTCAAGCCAGAAGCACCTGTTGTCAGACAAAGTCGGAGATAAGAAGATACGGTGTGACGTGTAAACACAAGATATAATTGCTATTTTTTATTTTGGCGAGACATCAGAGGAGAACTTCCTGTCTGATGAAAAAAAAGTCAGTCATCCAGTTTGACTGCAGCTCGCCGGAGCTGTGCAGGAGTTCCCATGCTTCAGTTCTCCACGGTTACGGCGTGTGTGTGTGTGTGTGTGTGTGTCGGAGGGCGTGTCGACGCTCTGACAGGGTGTTAAAGTCCACTGCGTCGGCATGCCACAACGCTGCAAGACGAGTGAACGCCTGTTAAAAGCGGCAAGGCGGCAAGGCAGCAATGCAGCCCGGCTCGTCGGTTGAAGCGCTTAGTGAGAAAGTTTGATGCCATGCTTACTGTCCTATTGTTCACATTCATGCAGGGTAACCGCATTCTCCGCACTTGGCCCGTGGAAGCAGGCTGCTTCCACGCATGACTTGCTTTGCAGCCGCTGTGTGGAAGGGCGTGTCCCCCCCCCCCCCCCCCCACACTTGTGCAAGTGTCGAAAACGGTGAAGTTTAGATTACTATCCGAGCCAGAAACACTCCCTTAAAGACACACCTGCTGTGGGACGCCAAAACAGGTATGAAGGGGTGTGTTTGTGAGTGCACCCATTTTGGATTATGAGTCACATGGTTCATAAACTGAGTAGGACTTTGCGTGTTTGACCCGAAATTAAATTTCACTTTAAGGCCACAGAACACACTCAGCATTCAGTGACTTCATTCGATTCAACATGCAGGAACTTGACATCCCCTCCAGACTTTTACTATGATCACATTCATTCATGAAATAAAATGACGCAACTGCAGAGTCTGGTGCAAAAAAAAAAAAAAAAAAAAAAGACTGTTTCCTCTTTAGAATGCACATTATTGAGTAGTAGAATCTTTTTCCAACATTTCTGCAAACACCGTACTGGCAACTCACATACCCGTCTAACCAGTTACGCTCTTGAACACAACTGAATACTTAGCATTCTTTTTTTTAAGATCTTGTTTTGTGCTTTTTTTTTTGTTTACACTTTGCATGGTTATATTTATAAATAAATGCAATAAGCATTCATTTGATAGTTTAGCTCAGGGGTGCTCACACTTTTTCAGCATGCGAGCTACTTTTAAAATGACCGAGTCAAAATGATCTACCCACTACAAAAATGCAAAACATCTATTTATTTTCAAATGTATTGAGGATTATTTGTACGTACAATGTATGTTGATGTACCTTACATAACCAAATGAGCCAATATTGCAAAACACACATAATTAACTATTAACATTTTTTGTAATTACCTGAGTTTACTTTGATGACTTGCACTGAATTGAACCAGCCAGGGATGCATAGTCCGGACAGTAGCTGCTGATAGCCAGCCTCAAGCACACTTCCAAATGTTTATCAGTCATGGATAATATCCGTATCATAATATCCGTATAATATTCCATATCCGTATGGAAGTCATATGTTTTTTGCCTTTTTACTTGGTCCAGTTTTTGCCTTTTTACTTGGTCCAGCTCCTTCACTCATTTTAGTGACCATAAACTTTAGCGAGGGCTTAAAATCTGACGCAATTCGCCGACTAGCTTAGCACTTTGCATCGTTGTTTACGCATGAGCGGTGACCTAAAGGTCAAAATTCAGTTGTCATCTGACTGGTTGTCCTGTATGTCAATCAAGTAACGGGGATGGATGATAGGCTGACATCGTAAGTTCTGCTGCACTTAGAGACGTTGTTTGATTTGATTGGTCGCCCGAAGGGCAACATTCAGTTGTCATCTGAATGGCTGCCCTGTATGTCAATCAAGTGACGGCATTGATGCTAGGATGATATTTTTTTTATGTCACGCCGCGATCGACCAGCGATCGACCAGTACCACCTCCGCGATCGACCGGTAGCTCGAGATCGACTTAATGAGCCCCCCTGGTTTAGCTGCTGCATGCATGTTTTGTGTTATTTTTGGAAATAATATGAAACAGAACAGAAGGAGTCGGTCCATGTACAATCTTGGTGATGATTGAATTGAACTAAATAAAAAATAAGACCGTTGCCAAGAAGGCACTCCACCCTTGCAGAGAAAAAGCATATTAGCTATGGAGATAAAGAGGATATGCAAAAACAAGTTTTGTAGAATCTGCATTATTATTATTGTGTATTATTATGTGTATTATTATACTTGTGGCTCAGCAGCAGTGCAGTAAGAACAAGGGATCATTCATTGCGGGTTTCTTGTCGAGTTTGCTCACCAAACATTTGAATTCATACGAACAAGAAAGAAATGTAAATCTCCCGAAGGCACGGAGGGCTGGAGTTGCCGGGTAGGTTTTTGTTCCCTGCAGCTGAGGCAGTGAAAGAAGAGTTTCTGGAGGCGAATATCGCCGTCAGCCAGCCATGCAAACGTGTCCAACATGACAGGTCCAATTGTCTATTTTGTGAATTCTGCAATTCAGGCCTTTAGGTGTAAAAGTATTGACAACATGGCTGTCTTTTTTTTACAACTATGGCTGGGGGGGGGGAGCTGTGCATTTCATCCTTCAGTGGAAACAACACACAACAAATGAGCAAGTGAAACTTGCTGTGGCAATAGTTCTGCATAAATCAGAATATGCATTAATATGCATTTCATAAAAAAAAAACACCCCATCTGATTAAAACATAAACATTGTCATTTTAGTCCTACCAATCACTCAAACAAGCAGTAATGACAGGGATTAACATATGGATAGTATGGTTGGTGTTATTAGCAGGTGTGGATGGATACCCTTAGCTTCATGATGACACATTTGTGTGGGTGTTGCCTTTTTTGTTTTTTAAAAACCAAACAAAAAAAACCTCTTTGTATTGGATTACTGTCTGCAATGGTAATCATGACACAACCTTCAGTCATGTGCTTCAACACTTTTGGCACAGCAGCTCAGGCCGAGCTATTAATAAGACACAACTCAAGACCACATTAAACCCATCCATCTGTATGCTGGAGCCTATCCCAGCTGGCTTCGGGCAAGAGGCCGGGTACACCTTGGACTGGTCGCCAGCCAATCGCAGAGCAATTTTCTGGTGAATTGGCAAAAAAAAAAAAATGTTGAAGATATAGAGTTTTGCAATTTTGCAAATAAATAACATGTAGCATGAGGGTCTTAAAAAAATAGTGGTATTTATAATTTTTCAGATAAACATATGCATGAAAATTGAGTTTAAAGGGGAACTGGACTTTTAAAAAATTTTGCCCATCATTCATAATCCACAATCTGGTGTGAGA